>NW_027492920.1:0-425818 GCF_021521415.1 Bidens hawaiensis
GAAAAACAAAATACTGCTAACTTAACATTAAAATATAAACTTAGCTAACGATTTGAATGAAATTGACTAGAATCATGAAACCTCAGTGTTTCAAGAAACAGTGACAAAATATCAAGAATGACACTTTACGCTTATATCGACAGTCTTGATACTAAGTGCGTCCGCAACAAGCTCCATCTCTGTAGGTTCGGATCTATGTGATGGACAGCAAACCCAAGACAAGCAAAGTCTATCATTGTGGAGATAAGTCCTTGGGTGAGAAGTTTGCCTCAGCAAACAAACATGATGCGACACACTCTTTCTCTCTGTATCTCTCATACACATACACACACACACACACACACACACACACATGTATATAATTAACTTTAATAGGTTTGTAGAGGTTTGTTGTTGTATTAAAAGGTGGGTTTTTTTTTTCTATAGAAAAGTTTGAAATTTGATGTGACAGTTTATAAAGGTTTGCTGTTACGAATGCTCTAAATATTTTAAATTATTCTAATAGATTAAATCCTTAAATAGATAATGAAATAATTAACTCATGTTGAAGTTTTAAAATGTATTGATTTTTTAAACAACCCGACACTTAACTTAGATTTTGGACCTCACACTTCAACCGATAAGGTTGAAGATCCTTTAGAGGTATGTATGTGTATCGGGAGAAATCACAAAACAGAATATAAAATTAAAACGAAAAATGTTATGATATAGTAAATATCTTTTTAATTGTATAGGGTATTGTCTAATATTTTACCTAAACCAAAAACAAAAATTTTTTTGTTCAACCCTAAATAATTTTACACCCATGTGTACTACAATACTACTTATGAACTGAATAATTTTACACCGTCACTTCATTTATATTCTTATGTATCTACAAACTATGAAAGCATTAGCAGCACCTATCTACAAATACAATACCCTAGAACTGAAAACCAGAAAAATAAAATATAACAATTCAAGCCAAAAAATTAAATACAAAATTTTAAACTAAATGACCTTTTTCACGATCACGTCAAACGTTTTTTAGGAACGCTCTTACTCTCTGACTTGCTAGATTAGATCTTGAAAAAATGTATGCTACTATCTTTTGAAAAGATATAATAATCGGAATTGTTTGGTGGTTTGATCAATATCCATGGATCATCGTTTAAGAAATTAGCATCGACGATTTGAATGAATAAAAATGGTGAAAGGTCTTAATGAATAAAAATGATGAAGGGTTGGTTGTATTTATGTGCGATAATAATGTGTAATAAATTAATTATTAATTCATTTTAATACTCAAAAAAGAATTGATTTCAAAGTAAACCTTTACCATAAAATGAAGCCATGCACCATACTCACATAATATAGTGACGATTTTGTCATATGATTTGAAAGTCTTACACCCTATTAATATGGGTGCTCCGTCCTCTCTAAGATATTAAAATGACGTATTTAGTCATTTGTTTTGTCTTAAAACGAAGAGACAAATCTTTTCTATTTCGTTTTCATATCATATTAGATTTGACTAACCTTGGCTTACTGTGACAAACCAAGTGTACCTAACTAACCAAGTACTATAACTGTTTATTTACTCTTAACACCTTATAGCTAACAGTAACACAAACTAACTATATGTACCTAACTAACTACTATCAATTGTTTTTTACTCAACATGGTAGAAATTAAGGTGTTCATTTCTGAACATAATATTGTTAAAGGCAAATTGGATTTTAATAATCCTCAACTTAACACAGTTGGCCGATAATAATTCAAGCTTAGAAAGTAGCTGTCATCGGTCTCAAGTTTCATACTATTTGTTTTCATTGGACCCCCGTTAAAACAACTTAACGGTGTTATGTTTTTTCCAAATTTCAAATTGATAGTTTAGGGCTTTTGATCGGAATGAGAATAGGAATCGATTGATGTAAAACTTAACTCGAAACGGTGCTCCAAACAGCTTGATTTTTGTTAATTAAAAGTTTACATACCGTTTTGAGGTAAACCTCTCACACTTTTACCTATAGACTTATCACATATTTACACTCCTAACCGAGTGCACATGTTGAATCGTAACAAAAGGGTGTGAGGGATTTGACTATACAAAGGAGGAGCTGATAATTGAAAAGGAAAAAAAAAAAGATAATTAGCGGAGAGTTTGAGTTGGTTAAGTTATCTAGATAAAAGGATGTTTTGAGTTGTTTTGTTTATGGAACAAATGTTGAGAACTATGAAAACCGTATGATACCCACGTATATGATGATCATAATGGGACAAAATAATGTATTACCTTTAAACGCTATGTACAAGTCATTATCTGGATTGATAGTTCTTTTAACATAAGCATGTTGGATTTTAATAATCTAAACTTAATGTAGTTGACCGTGGGATCTCGTGAAAGAGTTTCGTGTCCGTGTTCATATCGGTGATCATGTCTTCTAGCGGGACGTTCGTTGATCATTATTTCAGGTTTGGTAATTTTCATCACAAGTTAAAAATTTGAAGGAGGGTTATGGCGTTTTGCTACTACGCCACTTTTTGCATAACCCTCAATTGATGACGGGAATGCCACACGGAGCATAACGCCTAAGGGTGAGGCGTTTTGACTACACATGGTCTAATAATATAACACTTTATTAAAACCGTACACAAATTCCAAACACGACAACATAATCAAAATCAATTATTTAGATCACCTTATAACCACCGGTGACATACATGATTTGAGTTTGATTTTGAATTATTTAGTTCTGTTGAAGATGGTGAGATTCGATGTCTTTGGTGATCTTCCTATAAAGGTCCATGAGGGTATCCGGATTAGGAACATCAGGGTTCCGCTTCTCATACTCGATGGTCCATGTGACCAGGTGGTTTGTACCATGCTTGTCTACGTGAACGTGTACAACACATGTCTTATATGGTTCTAGGAGATCTCCTTCAAGAACCTCAAAGGTGACCGACTTTTTCTCTTCATTGATGTCCTTGATTAGTGTTTTGGCAACACTGTCTTTTCCATCTGCAACCACAAATATTATATATATATATATATATATATATATATATTATCATCCAAACCTTTGATTTCAAGAAAACTAGCAGTTAAGGAAATTAAGACGTATATATAATACCATACCATGGAAATAGTTCCAGATGAGAACTGAGCCTGCGGTTCCAACTTCACCTTCATGGGTTTTACAATTTTTGATGGTGTTCGGGGTCAGGTTCGGAACTTGGTGTGGATTCCCCTTCCATAACTCGTGAAAAACATCACCATCCGACTTGATCTCGGTTTGGGTTTGAGGACCGAGTACAAGGCCGGCTATGAGGTAGGGCCAGGTAGTGGATTGACCCGGCCCAACACCTCGATATGCATATTTTTTTTTTAAATTATATATATTTTTTTGAAAAAAATATGTATTCCTAATGTTTAAACTAAACTAGTAAATTTGACCCGCGCTTTGCGGCGGGGCAACATGAATATACATACAAATCGTTAGATGTATGCGAGAGAAAAATATAATTTAAATGGTTAGTGTCGTCTTTATAATAGGCAGGATGTTTATTGGCTTGTTATCATCTTTTTCGTTCTAAACTTCGGTACATGTTTAATTTATCTAACCTATAGATAATAATAGTCTTCTTAACAATTTAGTCTAAGATTTCTAATTTTATTTTCATGATATGATCTAATTATACATGAAAAATAGATTGGATAACTATTAGTTTCTTTTGATTATATCGGAAAACTAAATCGTATACTTTTAGGAATAATCAATAGCCTAGTGACCTTCACATTTATTAACTACATATTTATAAAAATATCAAATAATGCATCACAAGTATCCTCTCATAGTAAAATAAAGACAAAAAAATTGCATCATTGTGTTCTATAATAATAATAATAGGAAAAGCTCAGGGGCGAGCCCTTAACCTTATGTGCATGAACCAATTCATAGTTGTTAGCATCCTCATACAATCTTTCAAATTACGTGAAGAAAGTTTGTAAATTATAGGGTGGAGTTTTGAGTGGATGTGAATGTAAATAATAGGGTAAAGAGAGAAAATGTAATGATTTTTTATAAATTTTGAAAAACAAAGTTTGCCCTCATTTATCTTTTAATATTTGTTGAATTGCATGTGAGTAGAGGAGAGAAAATTGTAATGATAAATTTATAGAAATGTTTTATTTAATTGAACAGGAAAAAAATATTTAATGTTTATTAATATAGTTATAGAGATAGAGATAAAGGATATTTTGAGAATGCTCTTCTATCGAACAAAAGTCAATCAAATTGAATAGCAAATTTATCTCACAACTAAAATCTGCTATTTAATATATATTATAATTACTCAACTAATTTAAGGCCCAAATTGTTTTCACCTTCGGTCAACAACTTTTCACGATTCTCGAAGACAGCTTTGACCAAATAGTCGAGGAATACTCAAACTTAGAATCAGGGCCGGCTGGAGGGTGGCGCCGGTTGGACCGCCGGCCGGGGCATGTAATTTTTAGGGGCCAAAATTTTTTTATCTATAGTTTTTATATATACATTTAAAAATATAAAACTTATAAAATATGAATTGCTCTTTATCATCTTATAATTATTGGGCTCGAAATTATTTTTTATCCACAATCCATTTAATTAAGCTTAAATCATTGGGCCCAAACTAAAACTAAAAACTAAAAAAAAATTAAATAAAAACCCGATGCAAAATAAAAGAAATAGTGATCGATGAAATTTCTCTTTGGTTCTTTCCTTCTTTGCGAATGCTGAATAACGACCAACCTAGCCGACCACCACTGTTGGTTCGTTGTTAACCACCAGGCTCCTCCACGGTTGACCAAGCTAGCCACTAATGACCAAGCTATTTTTTTTCCAATGTTAGGACTTAGGAGAGTTTCATGAATCATTGGTTAATCGTTAATTATTACGGTATTTGATTTTAATAATATATTTTTCTATGTTTATTATTATAACATTAAGCCTCGTTTAAAAAAAATAGATTATATATTTCGTTGCTCGTTAAGGCTATGGGTCTTTTTTTTCGGCTCGGCCGAAGTATTTAAATCCTCGAAGACGGCCCTGCTTAGAATACAACCTTTACAACACTGGTTGATAACATGGCTAGATATTTATCAAAACAATAACAGACAACAGAAAATATATATATATATATATATATATATATATATATATATATATATATATATATATATAATACAATGACATGATATAAATAATATTTTTATACATATATACGGATTAAGTTAATATAATGGGGACCAATATATTAGTTAATCAGATTACCTCTTTCATCGTGAATCACGAGTTAGGACTAAAATCTAAATTAGTCATCTCCTTAATTTTGGAGGTATGACTTTTTAGTTTCAACAACAATTGTTTAACGTAAATTAGTTGGTTTGCATTATATTAGTGTTTAACTAATAATCTAATCTATAATATAATTAAAATGTTTTATCAAAAGGAAATTTATAACAGTTAATACAATTAAACATGTTTTAGTTAATGTAGGTACGCGGCAGATAAATTGCTAAACCATAAACTTGAGATGGTAGGTTCATAAAGTTCTCGGGATTGATAGTGATCTAACCCTTTTTTATTTCTTTGAACGGGACAAAAAGACAGAGACTAGGAAGAAGCTAGCTTCAAGAAAACAACTCCCTAAGTACATCATAACATTATCATTAATAAAAAAACTACATCAATGTCTCCAATCTCTATATTTCTGTAGTAACCTTTGTTATTGAAAACTTTATCGTTACGAGAGATGGGGGACTTGGTTCTTGACGAAAAACCGATTTTTAGAGCAAAAGAGATGATATGTGTGAGAGGAAAGAGAGTGGCCCGTATGAAGACTCATGAGCACAACCCTTTCTAGAATGGGATCAACTGGAATTTGATATAGTTAGATAAGTGTATCGAGTTGAAAGATTTGAAATTTGTATATTTTCTATCATTGTTTGTTTATTTTCTTAGTTTTATCTTTAATTATTATTATTATTATCATTGTTTTTCTCAATTAGAATTGTATCTCTTTTGGATCCTTTTCAAAATGGGAGAGATCGATTTGGACTTGTTTTAAAGAGTTGTTGAATATTATTGATAGACAAAATGGCAAAAGACGTCCTTTACGTTTGACCTAATTTTCATTAGACGTCCTTTAATAAAAGAAATAGCAAAAGACATAACTCATGTTTCAAATTCCTTTCATGTTACGTCCTTTGGTACTAACTAAGTTAATTTTTTTTTGTTAAATATTGTCATGTGCAAGGCATGTGAGGGTAGTATTGTAATTTTACAATTTATTTAATACTTAAAAGTAAAATAATAAAAATATATATAACTCTCTCTCTCACCGAACTCTCTTTCACCGACCACCCTTGTCTTTGGAAACCCCCACCGTCTCCGGCTAACCACCGGCGCCTCCGCCTATCACCACCGTTTCCTGCAAACCACCGGCGCCTCCGCCTATCACCACCGTCTCCGGCTAACCGCCGCCGCCTCCGCCTATCACCACCGTCTCCGCAACAGCACAGTGACCAACACTATCAGCTCCTACACAACCTCTCCCTATTTAAATCAATTCCAATAAATGGTGTCTCGAATCACCTCCAGATTTCATCCCTCGTCTGCAACACAAACCTAAACTTATCTCATTCAAAGCACTGTCCACTCTTCACATCATTCCTAATCCTTCACCTTCAATGGTACCATGGCTCGATTTTA
Organism: Bidens hawaiensis; assembly: GCF_021521415.1. Taxonomy (NCBI): domain Eukaryota; kingdom Viridiplantae; phylum Streptophyta; class Magnoliopsida; order Asterales; family Asteraceae; genus Bidens; species Bidens hawaiensis. The sequence goes on from NW_027492920.1 coordinate 6,735, forward strand.
TTAAACCCCCCAATTTCATCTCATAAGTCATTTGTTTTGAGTCGTCATACAACAAGAAGATAAACCCTAGATCTGATTAAGATGCAGGGGAGGCCGTGGTTGCCATCGTTGTCCTTAATATCTTATGTATGGTTGCCACCGCAAAACAATAAACCTGCCAAGTCCCCGAAAAAAACAAACTGAATCTTCACGGATCTGGATCTACAGGGTGGTTGTGATAGGCGTGGTGGTGGTGATAGGCGTAGATGGTGGTGGTTGCTGGAGGTTGGTTGGTGGCAGAACGAGGTGGTAGCTGTAACACCCCGGCTAAAGCGGAAACGCCCAAGTGTGACGTACAGATTGCTCAAACACACGTGACACTATTAGGTGACCATAATAACATTATTTCATTTAAATCTTCATGTAACACAAGTTTATCAAATAATACAAGTTGTAACAAATAAATAAACCAATTTCTCTCAAATCGGTTTCTAGAACCGATATTTATGCACTTCCATATAAAAGTAGCTGAAAAACAAAATACTGCTAACTTAACATTAAAATATAAACTTAGCTAACGATTTGAATGAAATTGACTAGAATCATGAAACCTCAGTGTTTCAAGAAACAGTGACAAAATATCAAGAATGACACTTTACGCTTATATCGACAGTCTTGATACTAAGTGCGTCCGCAACAAGCTCCATCTCTGTAGGTTCGGATCTATGTGATGGACAGCAAACCCAAGACAAGCAAAGTCTATCATTGTGGAGATAAGTCCTTGGGTGAGAAGTTTGCCTCAGCAAACAAACATGATGCGACACACTCTTTCTCTCTGTATCTCTCATACACATACACACACACACACACACACACATGTATATAATTAACTTTAATAGGTTTGTAGAGGTTTGTTGTTGTATTAAAAGGTGGGTTTTTTTTCTATAGAAAAGTTTGAAATTTGATGTGACAGTTTATAAAGGTTTGCTGTTACGAATGCTCTAAATATTTTAAATTATTCTAATAGATTAAATCCTTAAATAGATAATGAAATAATTAACTCATGTTGAAGTTTTAAAATGTATTGATTTTTTAAACAACCCGACACTTAACTTAGATTTTGGACCTCACACTTCAACCGATAAGGTTGAAGATCCTTTAGAGGTATGTATGTGTATCGGGAGAAATCACAAAACAGAATATAAAATTAAAACGAAAAATGTTATGATATAGTAAATATCTTTTTAATTGTATAGGGTATTGTCTAATATTTTACCTAAACCAAAAACAAAATTTTTTTTGTTCAACCCTAAATAATTTTACACCCATGTGTACTACAATACTACTTATGCACTGAATAATTTTACACCGTCACTTCATTTATATTCTTATGTATCTACAAACTATGAAAGCATTAGCAGCACCTATCTACAAATACAATACCCTAGAACTGAAAACCAGAAAAATAAAATATAACAATTCAAGCCAAAAAATTAAAATACAAAATTTTAAACTAAATGACCTTTTTCACGATCACGTCAAACGTTTTTTAGGAACGCTCTTACTCTCTGACTTGCTAGATTAGATCTTTGAAAAAATGTATGCTACTATCTTTTGAAAAGATATAATAATCGGAATTGTTTGGCGGTTTGATCAATATCCATGGATCATCGTTTAAGAAATTAGCATCGACGATTTGAATGAATAAAAATGGTGAAAGGTCTTAATGAATAAAAATGATGAAGGGTTGGTTGTATTTATGTGCGATAATAATGTGTAATAAATTAATTATTAATTCATTTTAATACTCAAAAAAGAATTGATTTCAAGGTAAACCTTTACCATAAAATGAAGCCATGCACCATACTCACATAATATAGTGACGATTTTGTCATATGATTTGAAAGTCTTACACCCTATTAATATGGGTGCTCCGTCCTCTCTAAGATATTAAAATGACGTATTTAGTCATTTGTTTTGTCTTAAAACGAAGAGACAAATCTTTTCTATTTCGTTTTCATATCATATTAGATTTGACTAACCTTGGCTTACTGTAACAAACCAAGTGTACCTAACTAACCAAGTACTATAACTGTTTATTTACTCTTAACACCTTATAGCTAACAGTAACACAAACTAACTATATGTACCTAACTAACTACTATCAATTGTTTTTTACTCAACATGGTAGAAATTAAGGTGTTCATTTCTGAACATAATATTGTTAAAGGCAAATTGGATTTTAATAATCCTCAACTTAACACAGTTGGCCGATAATAATTCAAGCTTAGAAAGTAGCTGTCATCGGTCTCAAGTTTCATACTATTTGTTTTCATTGGACCCCGTTAAAACAACTTAACGGTGTTATGTTTTTTCCAAATTTCAAATTGATAGTTTAGGGCTTTTAATCGGAATGAGAATAGGAATCGATTGATGTAAAACTTAACTCGAAACGGTGCTCCAAACAGCTTGATTTTTGTTAATTAAAAGTTTACATACCGTTTTGAGGTAAACCTCTCACACTTTTACCTATAGACTTATCACATATTTACACTCCTAACCGAGTGCACATGTTGAATCGTAACAAAAGGGTGTGAGGGATTTGACTATACAAAGGAGGAGCTGATAATTGAAAAGGAAAAAAAAAAGATAATTAGCGGAGAGTTTGAGTTGGTTAAGTTATCTAGATAAAAGGATGTTTTGAGTTGTTTTGTTTATGGAACAAATGTTGAGAACTATGAAAACCGTATGATACCCACGTATATGATGATCATAATGGGACAAAATAATGTATTACCTTTAAACGTTATGTACAAGTCATTATCTGGATTGATAGTTCTTTTAACATAAGCATGTTGGATTTTAATAATCTAAACTTAATGTAGTTGACCGTGGGATCTCGTGAAAGAGTTTCGTGTCCGTGTTCATATCGGTGATCATGTCTTCTAGCGGGACGTTCGTTGATCATTATTTCAGGTTTGGTAATTTTCATCACAAGTTAAAAATTTGAAGGAGAGTTATGGCGTTTTGCTACTACGCCACTTTTTGCATAACCCTCAATTGACGACGGGAATGCCACACGGCGCATAACGCCTAAGGGTGAGGCGTTTTGACTACACATGGTCTAATAATATAACACTTTATTAAAACCGTACACAAATTCCAAACACGACAACATAATCAAAATCAATTATTTAGATCACCTTATAACCACCGGTGACATACATGATTTGAGTTTGATTTTGAATTATTTAGTTCTGTTGAAGATGGTGAGATTCGATGTCTTTGGTGATCTTCCTATAAAGGTCCATGAGGGTATCCGGATCAGGAACATCAGGGTTCCGCTTCTCATACTCGATGGTCCATGTGACCAGGTGGTTTGTACCATGCTTGTCTACGTGAACGTGTACAACACATGTCTTATATGGTTCTAGGAGATCTCCTTCAAGAACCTCAAAGGTGACCGACTTTTTCTCTTCATTGATGTCCTTGATTAGTGTTTTGGCAACACTGTCTTTTCCATCTGCAACCACAAATATTATATATATATATATATATATATATATATATTATCATCCAAACCTTTGATTTCAAGAAAACTAGCAGTTAAGGAAATTAAGACGTATATATAATACCATACCATGGAAATAGTTCCAGATGAGAACTGAGCCTGCGGTTCCAACTTCACCTTCATGGGTTTTACAATTTTTGATGGTGTTCGGGGTCAGGTTCGGAACTTGGTGTGGATTCCCCTTCCATAACTCGTGAAAAACATCACCATCCGACTTGATCTCGATCTGAGCAACTCTTTTACCACTCAATGCCATCTCTCTCTCTCTCTCTCTCTCTCTCTCTATATATATATATATATATAGAACTTGTACACGGGGATGAGAATTACTTGTTTATATCTTCTATATTTATAGACCTCCACGTCCCCTAATTAATAAATGAACCACGTACTCTACTATTCAGTATAAATGTATTATCTTACTATACTAGCCAATACTAGGGCAAGTATGCTAATTAGGAGCCGAGTACATAATTAAGTTACTACACTGAGTACGACGGCTAGGAGCCAACTTGGCCGAGTACGTCGACTTTTGACCGAGTAGTCCGACTTTTGACCGCGGTCAACTATATTTGGCCAACTTGAATAAAGACAGCTCGGTTTGGGTTTGAGGACCGAGCACAAGGCCGGCTATGAGGTACTGCCAGGTAGTGGATTGACCCGGCCCAACACCTCGATATGCATATATTTTTTTTAAATTATATATATTTTTTTGAAAAAAATATGTATTCCTAATGTTTAAACTAAACTAGTAAATTTGACCCGCGCTTTGCGGCGGGGCAACATGAATATACATACAAATCGTTAGATGTATGCGAGAGAAAAATATAATTTAAATGGTTAGTGTCGTCTTTATAATAGGCAGGATGTTTATTGGCTTGTTATCATCTTTTTCGTTCTAAACTTCGGTACATGTTTAATTTATCTAACCTATAGATAATAATAGTCTTCTTAACAATTTAGTCTAAGATTTCTAATTTTATTTTCATGATATGATCTAATTATACATGAAAAATAGATTGGATAACTATTAGTTTCTTTTGATTATATCGGAAAACTAAATCGTATACTTTTAGGAATAATCAATAGCCTAGTGACCTTCACATTTATTAACTACATATTTATAAAAATATCAAATAATGCATCACAAGTATCCTCTCATAGTAAAATAAAGACAAAAAAATTGCATCATTGTGTTCTATAATAATAATAATAGGAAAAGCTCAGGGGCGAGCCCTTAACCTTATGTGCATGAACCAATTCATAGTTGTTAGCATCCTCATACAATCTTTCAAATTACGTGAAGAAAGTTTGTAAATTATAGGGTGGAGTTTTGAGTGGATGTGAATGTAAATAATAGGGTAAAGAGAGAAAATGTAATGATTTTTTATAAATTTTGGAAAACAAAGTTTGCCCTCATTTATCTTTTAATATTTGTTGAATTGCATGTGAGTAGAGGAGAGAAAATTGTAATGATAAATTTATAGAAATGTTTTATTTAATTGAACAGGAAAAAAATATTTAATGTTTATTAATATAGTTATAAAGATAGAGATAAAGGATATTTTGAGAATGCTCTTCTATCGAACAAAAGTCAATCAAATTGAATAGCAAATTTATCTCACAACTAAAATCTGCTATTTAATATATTTTATAATTACTCAACTAATTTAAGGCCCAAATTGTTTTCACCTTCGGTCAACAACTTTTCACGATTCTCGAAGACAGCTTTGACCAAATAGTCGAGGAATACTCAAACTTAGAATCAGGGCCGGCTGGAGGGTGGCGCCGGTTGGACCGCCGGCCGGGGCATGTAATTTTTAGGGGCCAAAATTTTTTTATCTATAGTTTTTATATATACATTTAAAAATATAAAACTTATAAAATATGAATTGCTCTTTATCATCTTATAATTATTGGGCTCGAAATTATTTTTTATCCACAATCCATTTAATTAAGCTTAAATCATTGGGCCCAAACTAAAACTAAAAACTAAAAAAAAATTAAATAAAAACCCGATGCAAAATAAAAGAAATAGTGATCGATGAAATTTCTCTTTGGTTCTTTCCTTCTTTGCGAATGCTGAATAACGACCAACCTAGCCGACCACCACTGTTGGTTCGTTGTTAACCACCAGGCTCCTCCACGGTTGACCAAGCTAGCCACTAATGACCAAGCTATTTTTTTTCCAATGTTAGGACTTAGGAGAGTTTCATGAATCATTGGTTAATCGTTAATTATTACGGTATTTGATTTTAATAATATATTTTTCTATGTTTATTGTTATAACATTAAGCCTCGTTTAAAAAATATAGATTATATATTTCGTTGCTCGTTAAGGCTATGGGTCTTTTTTTTTTGCTCGGCCGAAGTATTTAAATCCTCGAAGACGGCCCTGCTTAGAATACAACCTTTACAACACTGGTTGATAACATGGCTAGATATTTATCAAAACAATAACAGACAACAGAAAATATATGTATATATATATATATATATATATATAATACAATGACATGATATAAATAATATTTTTATACATATATACGGATTAAGTTAATATAATGGGGACCAATATATTAGTTAATCAGATTACCTCTTTCATCGTGAATCACGAGTTAGGACTAAAATCTAAATTAGTCATCTCCTTAATTTTGGAGGTATGACTTTTTAGTTTCAACAACAATTGTTTAACGTAAATTAGTTGGTTTGCATTATATTAGTGTTTAACTAATAATCTAATCTATAATATAATTAAAATGTTTTATCAAAAGGAAATTTATAATAGTTAATACAATTAAACATGTTTTAGTTAATGTAGGTACGCGGCAGATAAATTGCTAAACCATAAACTTGAGATGGTAGGTTCATAAAGTTCTCGGGATTGATAGTGATCTAACCCTTTTTTATTTCTTTGAACGGGACAAAAAGACAGAGACTAGGAAGAAGCTAGCTTCAAGAAAACAACGCCCTAAGTACATCATAACATTATCATGAATAAAAAAACTACATCAATGTCTCCAATCTCTATATTTCTGTAGTAACCTTTGTTATTGAAAACTTTATCGTTACGAGAGATGGGGGACTTGGTTCTTGACGAAAAACCGATTTTTAGAGCAAAAGAGATGATATGTGTGAGAGGAAAGAGAGTGGCCCGTATGAAGACTCATGAGCACAACCCGTTCTAGAATGGGATCAACTGGAATTTGATATAGTTAGATAAGTGTATCGAGTTGAAAGATTTGAAATTTGTATATTTTCTATCATTGTTTGTTTATTTTCTTAGTTTTATCTTTAATTATTATTATTATTATCATTGTTTTTCTCAATTAGAATTGTATCTCTTTTGGATCCTTTTCAAAATGGGAGAGATCGATTTGGACTTGTTTTAAAGAGTTGTTGAATATTATTGATAGACAAAATGGCAAAAGACGTCCTTTACGTTTGACCTAATTTTCATTAGACGTCCTTTAATAAAAGAAATAGCAAAAGACATAACTCATGTTTCAAATTCCTTTCATGTTACGTCCTTTGGTACTAACTAAGTTAATTTTTTTTTGTTAAATATTGTCATGTGCAAGGCATGTGAGGGTAGTATTGTAATTTTACAATTTATTTAATACTTAAAAGTAAAATAATAAAAATATATATAACTCTCTCTCTCTCTCAAACTCTCTCTCACCGAACTCTCTTTCACCGACCACCCTTGTCTTTGGAAACCCCCACCGTCTCCGGCTAACCACCGGCGCCTCCGCCTATCACCACCGTTTCATGCAAACCACCGGCGCCTCCGCCTATCACCACCGTCTCCGGCTAACCGCCGCCGCCTCCGCCTATCACCACCGTCTCCGCAACAGCACAGTGACCAACACTATCAGCTCCTACACAACCTCTCCCTATTTAAATCAATTCCAATAAATGGTGTCTCGAATCACCTCCAGATTTCATCCCTCGTCTGCAACACAAACCTAAACTTATCTCATTCAAAGCACTGTCCACTCTTCACATCATTCCTAATCTTTCACCTTCAATGGTACCATGGCTCGATTTTATTAAACCCCCCAATTTCATCTCATAAGTCATTTGTTTTGAGTCGTCATACAACAAGAAGATAAACCCTAGATCTGATTAAGATGCAGGGGAGGCCGTGGTTGCCATCGTTGTCCTTAATATCTTATGTATGGTTGCCACCGCAAAACAATAAATCTGCCAAGTCCCCGATAAAAACAAACTGAATCTTCACGGATCTGGATCTACAGGGTGGTTGTGATAGGCGTGGTGGTGGTGATAGGCGTAAATGGTGGTGGTTGCTGGAGGTTGGTTGGTGGCAGAACGAGGTGGTAGCTGTAACACCCCGGCTAAAGCGGAAACGCCCAAGTGTGACGTACAGATTGCTCAAACACACGTGACACTATTAGGTGACCATAATAACATTATTTCATTTAAATCTTCATGTAACACAAGTTTATCAAATAATACAAGTTGTAACAAATAAATAAACCAATTTCTCTCAAATCGGTTTCTAGAACCGATATTTATGCACTTCCATATAAAAGTAGCTGAAAAACAAAATACTGCTAACTTAACATTAAAATATAAACTTAGCTAACGATTTGAATGAAATTGACTAGAATCATGAAACCTCAGTGTTTCAAGAAACAGTGACAAAATATCAAGAATGACACTTTACGCTTATATCGACAGTCTTGATACTAAGTGCGTCCGCAACAAGCTCCATCTCTGTAGGTTCGGATCTATGTGATGGACAGCAAACCCAAGACAAGCAAAGTCTATCATTGTGGAGATAAGTCCTTGGGTGAGAAGTTTGCCTCAGCAAACAAACATGATGCGACACACTCTTTCTCTCTGTATCTCTCATACACATACACACACACATGTATATAATTAACTTTAATAGGTTTGTAGAGGTTTGTTGTTGTATTAAAAGGTGGGTTTTTTTTCTATAGAAAAGTTTGAAATTTGATGTGACAGTTTATAAAGGTTTGCTGTTACGAATGCTCTAAATATTTTAAATTATTCTAATAGATTAAATCCTTAAATAGATAATGAAATAATTAACTCATGTTGAAGTTTTAAAATGTATTGATTTTTTAAACAACCCGACACTTAACTTAGATTTTGGACCTCACACTTCAACCGATAAGGTTGAAGATCCTTTAGAGGTATGTATGTGTATCGGGAGAAATCACAAAACAGAATATAAAATTAAAACGAAAAATGTTATGATATAGTAAATATCTTTTTAATTGTATAGGGTATTGTCTAATATTTTACCTAAACCAAAAACAAAAATTTTTTTGTTCAACCCTAAATAATTTTACACCCATGTGTTCTACAATACTACTTATGCACTGAATAATTTTACACCGTCACTTCATTTATATTCTTATGTATCTACAAACTATGAAAGCATTAGCAGCACCTATCTACAAATACAATACCCTAGAACTGAAAACCAGAAAAATAAAATATAACAATTCAAGCCAAAAAATTAAAATACAAAATTTTAAACTAAATGACCTTTTTCACGATCACGTCAAACGTTTTTTAGGAACGCTCTTACTCTTTGACTTGCTAGATTAGATCTTTGAAAAAATGTATGCTACTATCTTTTGAAAAGATATAATAATCGGAATTGTTTGGCGGTTTGATCAATATCCATGGATCATCGTTTAAGAAATTAGCATCGACGATTTGAATGAATAAAAATGGTGAAAGGTCTTAATGAATAAAAAGGATGAAGGGTTGGTTGTATTTATGTGCGATAATAATGTGTAATAAATTAATTATTAATTCATTTTAATACTCAAAAAAGAATTGATTTCAAGGTAAACCTTTACCATAAAATGAAGCCATGCACCATACTCACATAATATAGTGACGATTTTGTCATATGATTTGAAAGTCTTACACCCTATTAATATGGGTGCTCCGTCCTCTCTAAGATATTAAAATGACGTATTTAGTCATTTGTTTTGTCTTAAAACGAAGAGACAAATCTTTTCTATTTCGTTTTCATATCATATTAGATTTGACTAACCTTGGCTTACTGTAACAAACCAAGTGTACCTAACTAACCAAGTACTATAACTGTTTATTTACTCTTAACACCTTATAGCTAACAGTAACACAAACTAACTATATGTACCTAACTAACTACTATCAATTGTTTTTTACTCAACATGGTAGAAATTAAGGTGTTCATTTCTGAACATAATATTGTTAAAGGCAAATTGGATTTTAATAATCCTCAACTTAACACAGTTGGCCGATAATAATTCAAGCTTAGAAAGTAGCTGTCATCGGTCTCAAGTTTCATACTATTTGTTTTCATTGGACCCCCGTTAAAACAACTTAACGGTGTTATGTTTTTTCCAAATTTCAAATTGATAGTTTAGGGCTTTTAATCGGAATGAGAATAGGAATCGATTGATGTAAAACTTAACTCGAAACGGTGCTCCAAACAGCTTGATTTTTGTTAATTAAAAGTTTACATACCGTTTTGAGGTAAACCTCTCACACTTTTACCTATAGACTTATCACATATTTACACTCCTAACCGAGTGCACATGTTGAATCGTAACAAAAGGGTGTGAGGGATTTGACTATACAAAGGAGGAGCTGATAATTGAAAAGGAAAAAAAAAAGATAATTAGCGGAGAGTTTGAGTTGGTTAAGTTATCTAGATAAAAGGATGTTTTGAGTTGTTTTGTTTATGGAACAAATGTTGAGAACTATGAAAACCGTATGATACCCACGTATATGATGATCATAATGGGAACAAGTCATTATCTGGATTGATAGTTCTTTTAACATAAGCATGTTGGATTTTAATAATCTAAACTTAATGTAGTTGACCGTGGGATCTCGTGAAAGAGTTTCGTGTCCGTGTTCATATCGGTGATCATGTCTTCTAGCGGGACGTTCGTTGATCATTATTTCAGGTTTGGTAATTTTCATCACAAGTTAAAAATTTGAAGGAGAGTTATGGCGTTTTGCTACTACGCCACTTTTTGCATAACCCTCAATTGACGACGGGAATGCCACACGGCGCATAACGCCTAAGGGTGAGGCGTTTTGACTACACATGGTCTAATAATATAACACTTTATTAAAACCGTACACAAATTCCAAACACGACAACATAATCAAAATCAATTATTTAGATCACCTTATAACCACCGGTGACATACATGATTTGAGTTTGATTTTGAATTATTTAGTTCTGTTGAAGATGGTGAGATTCGATGTCTTTGGTGATCTTCCTATAAAGGTCCATGAGGGTATCCGGATCAGGAACATCAGGGTTCCGCTTCTCATACTCGATGGTCCATGTGACCAGGTGGTTTGTACCATGCTTGTCTACGTGAACGTGTACAACACATGTCTTATATGGTTCTAGGAGATCTCCTTCAAGAACCTCAAAGGTGACCGACTTTTTCTCTTCATTGATGTCCTTGATTAGTGTTTTGGCAACACTGTCTTTTCCATCTGCAACCACAAATATTATATATATATATATATATTATCATCCAAACCTTTGATTTCAAGAAAACTAGCAGTTAAGGAAATTAAGACGTATATATAATACCATACCATGGAAATAGTTCCAGATGAGAACTGAGCCTGCGGTTCCAACTTCACCTTCATGGGTTTTACAATTTTTGATGGTGTTCGGGGTCAGGTTCGGAACTTGGTGTGGATTCCCCTTCCATAACTCGTGAAAAACATCACCATCCGACTTGATCTCGGTTTGGGTTTGAGGACCGAGTACAAGGCCGGCTATGAGGTAGGGCCAGGTAGTGGATTGACCCGGCCCAACACCTCGATATGCATATATTTTTTTTAAATTATATATATTTTTTTGAAAAAAATATGTATTCCTAATGTTTAAACTAAACTAGTAAATTTGACCCGCGCTTTGCGGCGGGGCAACATGAATATACATACAAATCGTTAGATGTATGCGAGAGAAAAATATAATTTAAATGGTTAGTGTCGTCTTTATAATAGGCAGGATGTTTATTGGCTTGTTATCATCTTTTTCGTTCTAAACTTCGGTACATGTTTAATTTATCTAACCTATAGATAATAATAGTCTTCTTAACAATTTAGTCTAAGATTTCTAATTTTATTTTCATGATATGATCTAATTATACATGAAAAATAGATTGGATAACTATTAGTTTCTTTTGATTATATCGGAAAACTAAATCGTATACTTTTAGGAATAATCAATAGCCTAGTGACCTTCACATTTATTAACTACATATTTATAAAAATATCAAATAATGCATCACAAGTATCCTCTCATAGTAAAATAAAGACAAAAAAATTGCATCATTGTGTTCTATAATAATAATAATAGGAAAAGCTCAGGGGCGAGCCCTTAACCTTATGTGCATGAACCAATTCATAGTTGTTAGCATCCTCATACAATCTTTCAAATTACGTGAAGAAAGTTTGTAAATTATAGGGTGGAGTTTTGAGTGGATGTGAATGTAAATAATAGGGTAAAGAGAGAAAATGTAATGATTTTTTATAAATTTTGGAAAACAAAGTTTGCCCTCATTTATCTTTTAATATTTGTTGAATTGCATGTGAGTAGAGGAGAGAAAATTGTAATGATAAATTTATAGAAATGTTTTATTTAATTGAACAGGAAAAAAATATTTAATGTTTATTAATATAGTTATAGAGATAGAGATAAAGGATATTTTGAGAATGCTCTTCTATCGAACAAAAGTCAATCAAATTGAATAGCAAATTTATCTCACAACTAAAATCTGCTATTTAATATATATTATAATTACTCAACTAATTTAAGGCCCAAATTGTTTTCACCTTCGGTCAACAACTTTTCACGATTCTCGAAGACAGCTTTGACCAAATAGTCGAGGAATACTCAAACTTAGAATCAGGGCCGGCTGGAGGGTGGCGCCGGTTGGACCGCCGGCCGGGGCATGTAATTTTTAGGGGCCAAAATTTTTTTATCTATAGTTTTTATATATACATTTAAAAATATAAAACTTATAAAATATGAATTGCTCTTTATCATCTTATAATTATTGGGCTCGAAATTATTTTTTATCCACAATCCATTTAATTAAGCTTAAATCATTGGGCCCAAACTAAAACTAAAAACTAAAAAAAAATTAAATAAAAACCCGATGCAAAATAAAAGAAATAGTGATCGATGAAATTTCTCTTTGGTTCTTTCCTTCTTTGCGAATGCTGAATAACGACCAACCTAGCCGACCACCACTGTTGGTTCGTTGTTAACCACCAGGCTCCTCCACGGTTGACCAAGCTAGCCACTAATGACCAAGCTATTTTTTTTCCAATGTTAGGACTTAGGAGAGTTTCATGAATCATTGGTTAATCGTTAATTATTACGGTATTTGATTTTAATAATATATTTTTCTATGTTTATTGTTATAACATTAAGCCTCGTTTAAAAAAAATAGATTATATATTTCGTTGCTCGTTAAGGCTATGGGTCTTTTTTTTCGGCTCGGCCGAAGTATTTAAATCCTCGAAGACGGCCCTGCTTAGAATACAACCTTTACAACACTGGTTGATAACATGGCTAGATATTTATCAAAACAATAACAGACAACAGAAAATATATATATATATATATATATATATATATATATATATATATATATATATATATATATAATACAATGACATGATATAAATAATATTTTTATACATATATACGGATTAAGTTAATATAATGGGGACCAATATATTAGTTAATCAGATTACCTCTTTCATCGTGAATCACGAGTTAGGACTAAAATCTAAATTAGTCATCTCCTTAATTTTGGAGGTATGACTTTTTAGTTTCAACAACAATTGTTTAACGTAAATTAGTTGGTTTGCATTATATTAGTGTTTAACTAATAATCTAATCTATAATATAATTAAAATGTTTTATCAAAAGGAAATTTATAATAGTTAATACAATTAAACATGTTTTATTTAATGTAGGTACGCGGCAGATAAATTGCTAAACCATAAACTTGAGATGGTAGGTTCATAAAGTTCTCGGGATTGATAGTGATCTAACCCTTTTTTATTTCTTTGAACGGGACAAAAAGACAGAGACTAGGAAGAAGCTAGCTTCAAGAAAACAACTCCCTAAGTACATCATAACATTATCATTAATAAAAAAACTACATCAATGTCTCCAATCTCTATATTTCTGTAGTAACCTTTGTTATTGAAAACTTTATCGTTACGAGAGATGGGGGACTTGGTTCTTGACGAAAAACCGATTTTTAGAGCAAAAGAGATGATATGTGTGAGAGGAAAGAGAGTGGCCCGTATGAAGACTCATGAGCACAACCCTTTCTAGAATGGGATCAACTGGAATTTGATATAGTTAGATAAGTGTATCGAGTTGAAAGATTTGAAATTTGTATATTTTCTATCATTGTTTGTTTATTTTCTTAGTTTTATCTTTAATTATTATTATTATTATCATTGTTTTTCTCAATTAGAATTGTATCTCTTTTGGATCCTTTTCAAAATGGGAGAGATCGATTTGGACTTGTTTTAAAGAGTTGTTGAATATTATTGATAGACAAAATGGCAAAAGACGTCCTTTACGTTTGACCTAATTTTCATTAGACGTCCTTTAATAAAAGAAATAGCAAAAGACATAACTCATGTTTCAAATTCCTTTCATGTTACGTCCTTTGGTACTAACTAAGTTAATTTTTTTTGTTAAATATTGTCATGTGCAAGGCATGTGAGGGTAGTATTGTAATTTTACAATTTATTTAATACTTAAAAGTAAAATAATAAAAATATATATAACTCTCTCTCTCACCGAACTCTCTTTCACCGACCACCCTTGTCTTTGGAAACCCCCACCGTCTCCGGCTAACCACCGGCGCCTCCGCCTATCACCACCGTTTCCTGCAAACCACCGGCGCCTCCGCCTATCACCACCGTCTCCGGCTAACCGCCGCCGCCTCCGCCTATCACCACCGTCTCCGCAACAGCACAGTGACCAACACTATCAGCTCCTACACAACCTCTCCCTATTTAAATCAATTCCAATAAATGGTGTCTCGAATCACCTCCAGATTTCATCCCTCGTCTGCAACACAAACCTAAACTTATCTCATTCAAAGCACTGTCCACTCTTCACATCATTCCTAATCCTTCACCTTCAATGGTACCATGGCTCGATTTTATTAAACCCCCCAATTTCATCTCATAAGTCATTTGTTTTGAGTCGTCATACAACAAGAAGATAAACCCTAGATCTGATTAAGATGCAGGGGAGGCCGTGGTTGCCATCGTTGTCCTTAATATCTTATGTATGGTTGCCACCGCAAAACAATAAATCTGCCAAGTCCCCGAAAAAAACAAACTGAATCTTCACGGATCTGGATCTACAGGGTGGTTGTGATAGGCGTGGTGGTGGTGATAGGTGTAGATGGTGGTGGTTGCTGGAGGTTGGTTGGTGGCAGAACGAGGTGGTAGCTGTAACACCCCGGCTAAAGCGGAAACGCCCAAGTGTGACGTACAGATTGCTCAAACACACGTGACACTATTAGGTGACCATAATAACATTATTTCATTTAAATCTTCATGTAACACAAGTTTATCAAATAATACAAGTTGTAACAAATAAATAAACCAATTTCTCTCAAATCGGTTTCTAGAACCGATATTTATGCACTTCCATATAAAAGTAGCTGAAAAACAAAATACTGCTAACTTAACATTAAAATATAAACTTAGCTAACGATTTGAATGAAATTGACTAGAATCATGAAACCTCAGTGTTTCAAGAAACAGTGACAAAATATCAAGAATGACACTTTACGCTTATATCGACAGTCTTGATACTAAGTGCGTCCGCAACAAGCTCCATCTCTGTAGGTTCGGATCTATGTGATGGACAGCAAACCCAAGACAAGCAAAGTCTATCATTGTGGAGATAAGTCCTTGGGTGAGAAGTTTGCCTCAGCAAACAAACATGATGCGACACACTCTTTCTCTCTGTATCTCTCATACACATACACACACACACACATGTATATAATTAACTTTAATAGGTTTGTAGAGGTTTGTTGTTGTATTAAAAGGTGGGTTTTTTTTCTATAGAAAAGTTTGAAATTTGATGTGACAGTTTATAAAGGTTTGCTGTTACGAATGCTCTAAATATTTTAAATTATTCTAATAGATTAAATCCTTAAATAGATAATGAAATAATTAACTCATGTTGAAGTTTTAAAATGTATTGATTTTTTAAACAACCCGACACTTAACTTAGATTTTGGACCTCACACTTCAACCGATAAGGTTGAAGATCCTTTAGAGGTATGTATGTGTATCGGGAGAAATCACAAAACAGAATATAAAATTAAAACGAAAAATGTTATGATATAGTAAATATCTTTTTAATTGTATAGGGTATTGTCTAATATTTTACCTAAACCAAAAACAAAATTTTTTTTGTTCAACCCTAAATAATTTTACACCCATGTGTACTACAATACTACTTATGCACTGAATAATTTTACACCGTCACTTCATTTATATTCTTATGTATCTACAAACTATGAAAGCATTAGCAGCACCTATCTACAAATACAATACCCTAGAACTGAAAACCAGAAAAATAAAATATAACAATTCAAGCCAAAAAATTAAAATACAAAATTTTAAACTAAATGACCTTTTTCACGATCACGTCAAACGTTTTTTAGGAACGCTCTTACTCTCTGACTTGCTAGATTAGATCTTTGAAAAAATGTATGCTACTATCTTTTGAAAAGATATAATAATCGGAATTGTTTGGCGGTTTGATCAATATCCATGGATCATCGTTTAAGAAATTAGCATCGACGATTTGAATGAATAAAAATGGTGAAAGGTCTTAATGAATAAAAATGATGAAGGGTTGGTTGTATTTATGTGCGATAATAATGTGTAATAAATTAATTATTAATTCATTTTAATACTCAAAAAAGAATTGATTTCAAGGTAAACCTTTACCATAAAATGAAGCCATGCACCATACTCACATAATATAGTGACGATTTTGTCATATGATTTGAAAGTCTTACACCCTATTAATATGGGTGCTCCGTCCTCTCTAAGATATTAAAATGACGTATTTAGTCATTTGTTTTGTCTTAAAACGAAGAGACAAATCTTTTCTATTTCGTTTTCATATCATATTAGATTTGACTAACCTTGGCTTACTGTAACAAACCAAGTGTACCTAACTAACCAAGTACTATAACTGTTTATTTACTCTTAACACCTTATAGCTAACAGTAACACAAACTAACTATATGTACCTAACTAACTACTATCAATTGTTTTTTACTCAACATGGTAGAAATTAAGGTGTTCATTTCTGAACATAATATTGTTAAAGGCAAATTGGATTTTAATAATCCTCAACTTAACACAGTTGGCCGATAATAATTCAAGCTTAGAAAGTAGCTGTCATCGGTCTCAAGTTTCATACTATTTGTTTTCATTGGACCCCCGTTAAAACAACTTAACGGTGTTATGTTTTTTCCAAATTTCAAATTGATAGTTTAGGGCTTTTAATCGGAATGAGAATAGGAATCGATTGATGTAAAACTTAACTCGAAACGGTGCTCCAAACAGCTTGATTTTTGTTAATTAAAAGTTTACATACCGTTTTGAGGTAAACCTCTCACACTTTTACCTATAGACTTATCACATATTTACACTCCTAACCGAGTGCACATGTTGAATCGTAACAAAAGGGTGTGAGGGATTTGACTATACAAAGGAGGAGCTGATAATTGAAAAGGAAAAAAAAAAGATAATTAGCGGAGAGTTTGAGTTGGTTAAGTTATCTAGATAAAAGGATGTTTTGAGTTGTTTTGTTTATGGAACAAATGTTGAGAACTATGAAAACCGTATGATACCCACGTATATGATGATCATAATGGGACAAAATAATGTATTACCTTTAAACGTTATGTACAAGTCATTATCTGGATTGATAGTTCTTTTAACATAAGCATGTTGGATTTTAATAATCTAAACTTAATGTAGTTGACCGTGGGATCTCGTGAAAGAGTTTCGTGTCCGTGTTCATATCGGTGATCATGTCTTCTAGCGGGACGTTCGTTGATCATTATTTCAGGTTTGGTAATTTTCATCACAAGTTAAAAATTTGAAGGAGAGTTATGGCGTTTTGCTACTACGCCACTTTTTGCATAACCCTCAATTGACGACGGGAATGCCACACGGCGCATAACGCCTAAGGGTGAGGCGTTTTGACTACACATGGTCTAATAATATAACACTTTATTAAAACCGTACACAAATTCCAAACACGACAACATAATCAAAATCAATTATTTAGATCACCTTATAACCACCGGTGACATACATGATTTGAGTTTGATTTTGAATTATTTAGTTCTGTTGAAGATGGTGAGATTCGATGTCTTTGGTGATCTTCCTATAAAGGTCCATGAGGGTATCCGGATCAGGAACATCAGGGTTCCGCTTCTCATACTCGATGGTCCATGTGACCAGGTGGTTTGTACCATGCTTGTCTACGTGAACGTGTACAACACATGTCTTATATGGTTCTAGGAGATCTCCTTCAAGAACCTCAAAGGTGACCGACTTTTTCTCTTCATTGATGTCCTTGATTAGTGTTTTGGCAACACTGTCTTTTCCATCTGCAACCACAAATATTATATATATATATATATATATTATCATCCAAACCTTTGATTTCAAGAAAACTAGCAGTTAAGGAAATTAAGACGTATATATAATACCATACCATGGAAATAGTTCCAGATGAGAACTGAGCCTGCGGTTCCAACTTCACCTTCATGGGTTTTACAATTTTTGATGGTGTTCGGGGTCAGGTTCGGAACTTGGTGTGGATTCCCCTTCCATAACTCGTGAAAAACATCACCATCCGACTTGATCTCGATCTGAGCAACTCTTTTACCACTCAATGCCATCTCTCTCTCTCTCTCTCTCTCTCTCTCTATATATATATATATATATATATAGAACTTGTACACGGGGATGAGAATTACTTGTTTATATCTTCTATATTTATAGACCTCCACGTCCCCTAATTAATAAATGAACCACGTACTCTACTATTCAGTATAAATGTATTATCTTACTATACTAGCCAATACTAGGGCAAGTATGCTAATTAGGAGCCGAGTACATAATTAAGTTACTACACTGAGTACGACGGCTAGGAGCCAACTTGGCCGAGTACGTCGACTTTTGACCGAGTAGTCCGACTTTTGACCGCGGTCAACTATATTTGGCCAACTTGAATAAAGACAGCTCGGTTTGGGTTTGAGGACCGAGCACAAGGCCGGCTATGAGGTACTGCCAGGTAGTGGATTGACCCGGCCCAACACCTCGATATGCATATATTTTTTTTAAATTATATATATTTTTTTGAAAAAAATATGTATTCCTAATGTTTAAACTAAACTAGTAAATTTGACCCGCGCTTTGCGGCGGGGCAACATGAATATACATACAAATCGTTAGATGTATGCGAGAGAAAAATATAATTTAAATGGTTAGTGTCGTCTTTATAATAGGCAGGATGTTTATTGGCTTGTTATCATCTTTTTCGTTCTAAACTTCGGTACATGTTTAATTTATCTAACCTATAGATAATAATAGTCTTCTTAACAATTTAGTCTAAGATTTCTAATTTTATTTTCATGATATGATCTAATTATACATGAAAAATAGATTGGATAACTATTAGTTTCTTTTGATTATATCGGAAAACTAAATCGTATACTTTTAGGAATAATCAATAGCCTAGTGACCTTCACATTTATTAACTACATATTTATAAAAATATCAAATAATGCATCACAAGTATCCTCTCATAGTAAAATAAAGACAAAAAAATTGCATCATTGTGTTCTATAATAATAATAATAGGAAAAGCTCAGGGGCGAGCCCTTAACCTTATGTGCATGAACCAATTCATAGTTGTTAGCATCCTCATACAATCTTTCAAATTACGTGAAGAAAGTTTGTAAATTATAGGGTGGAGTTTTGAGTGGATGTGAATGTAAATAATAGGGTAAAGAGAGAAAATGTAATGATTTTTTATAAATTTTGGAAAACAAAGTTTGCCCTCATTTATCTTTTAATATTTGTTGAATTGCATGTGAGTAGAGGAGAGAAAATTGTAATGATAAATTTATAGAAATGTTTTATTTAATTGAACAGGAAAAAAATATTTAATGTTTATTAATATAGTTATAGAGATAGAGATAAAGGATATTTTGAGAATGCTCTTCTATCGAACAAAAGTCAATCAAATTGAATAGCAAATTTATCTCACAACTAAAATCTGCTATTTAATATATTTTATAATTACTCAACTAATTTAAGGCCCAAATTGTTTTCACCTTCGGTCAACAACTTTTCACGATTCTCGAAGACAGCTTTGACCGAATAGTCGAGGAATACTCAAACTTAGAATCAGGGCCGGCTGGAGGGTGGCGCCGGTTGGACCGCCGGCCGGGGCATGTAATTTTTAGGGGCCAAAATTTTTTTATCTATAGTTTTTATATATACATTTAAAAATATAAAACTTATAAAATATGAATTGCTCTTTATCATCTTATAATTATTGGGCTCGAAATTATTTTTTATCCACAATCCATTTAATTAAGCTTAAATCATTGGGCCCAAACTAAAACTAAAAACTAAAAAAAAATTAAATAAAAACCCGATGCAAAATAAAAGAAATAGTGATCGATGAAATTTCTCTTTGGTTCTTTCCTTCTTTGCGAATGCTGAATAACGACCAACCTAGCCGACCACCACTGTTGGTTCGTTGTTAACCACCAGGCTCCTCCACGGTTGACCAAGCTAGCCACTAATGACCAAGCTATTTTTTTTCCAATGTTAGGACTTAGGAGAGTTTCATGAATCATTGGTTAATCGTTAATTATTACGGTATTTGATTTTAATAATATATTTTTCTATGTTTATTGTTATAACATTAAGCCTCGTTTAAAAAAAATAGATTATATATTTCGTTGCTCGTTAAGGCTATGGGTCTTTTTTTTCGGCTCGGCCGAAGTATTTAAATCCTCGAAGACGGCCCTGCTTAGAATACAACCTTTACAACACTGGTTGATAACATGGCTAGATATTTATCAAAACAATAACAGACAACAGAAAATATATATATATATATATATATATATATATATATATATATATATATATATATATATATATATATAATACAATGACATGATATAAATAATATTTTTATACATATATACGGATTAAGTTAATATAATGGGGACCAATATATTAGTTAATCAGATTACCTCTTTCATCGTGAATCACGAGTTAGGACTAAAATCTAAATTAGTCATCTCCTTAATTTTGGAGGTATGACTTTTTAGTTTCAACAACAATTGTTTAACGTAAATTAGTTGGTTTGCATTATATTAGTGTTTAACTAATAATCTAATCTATAATATAATTAAAATGTTTTATCAAAAGGAAATTTATAATAGTTAATACAATTAAACATGTTTTAGTTAATGTAGGTACGCGGCAGATAAATTGCTAAACCATAAACTTGAGATGGTAGGTTCATAAAGTTCTCGGGATTGATAGTGATCTAACCCTTTTTTATTTCTTTGAACGGGACAAAAAGACAGAGACTAGGAAGAAGCTAGCTTCAAGAAAACAACGCCCTAAGTACATCATAACATTATCATGAATAAAAAAACTACATCAATGTCTCCAATCTCTATATTTCTGTAGTAACCTTTGTTATTGAAAACTTTATCGTTACGAGAGATGGGGGACTTGGTTCTTGACGAAAAACCGATTTTTAGAGCAAAAGAGATGATATGTGTGAGAGGAAAGAGAGTGGCCCGTATGAAGACTCATGAGCACAACCCGTTCTAGAATGGGATCAACTGGAATTTGATATAGTTAGATAAGTGTATCGAGTTGAAAGATTTGAAATTTGTATATTTTCTATCATTGTTTGTTTATTTTCTTAGTTTTATCTTTAATTATTATTATTATTATCATTGTTTTTCTCAATTAGAATTGTATCTCTTTTGGATCCTTTTCAAAATGGGAGAGATCGATTTGGACTTGTTTTAAAGAGTTGTTGAATATTATTGATAGACAAAATGGCAAAAGACGTCCTTTACGTTTGACCTAATTTTCATTAGACGTCTTTTAATAAAAGAAATAGCAAAAGACATAACTCATGTTTCAAATTCCTTTCATGTTACGTCCTTTGGTACTAACTAAGTTAATTTTTTTTTGTTAAATATTGTCATGTGCAAGGCATGTGAGGGTAGTATTGTAATTTTACAATTTATTTAATACTTAAAAGTAAAATAATAAAAATATATATAACTCTCTCTCTCTCTCAAACTCTCTCTCACCGAACTCTCTTTCACCGACCACCCTTGTCTTTGGAAACCCCCACCGTCTCCGGCTAACCACCGGCGCCTCCGCCTATCACCACCGTTTCATGCAAACCACCGGCGCCTCCGCCTATCACCACCGTCTCCGGCTAACCGCCGCCGCCTCCGCCTATCACCACCGTCTCCGCAACAGCACAGTGACCAACACTATCAGCTCCTACACAACCTCTCCCTATTTAAATCAATTCCAATAAATGGTGTCTCGAATCACCTCCAGATTTCATCCCTCGTCTGCAACACAAACCTAAACTTATCTCATTCAAAGCACTGTCCACTCTTCACATCATTCCTAATCCTTCACCTTCAATGGTACCATGGCTCGATTTTATTAAACCCCCCAATTTCATCTCATAAGTCATTTGTTTTGAGTCGTCATACAACAAGAAGATAAACCCTAGATCTGATTAAGATGCAGGGGAGGCCGTGGTTGCCATCGTTGTCCTTAATATCTTATGTATGGTTGCCACCGCAAAACAATAAATCTGCCAAGTCCCCGAAAAAAACAAACTGAATCTTCACGGATCTGGATCTACAGGGTGGTTGTGATAGGCGTGGTGGTGGTGATAGGCGTAGATGGTGGTGGTTGCTGGAGGTTGGTTGGTGGCAGAACGAGGTGGTAGCTGTAACACCCCGGCTAAAGCGGAAACGCCCAAGTGTGACGTACAGATTGCTCAAACACACGTGACACTATTAGGTGACCATAATAACATTATTTCATTTAAATCTTCATGTAACACAAGTTTATCAAATAATACAAGTTGTAACAAATAAATAAACCAATTTCTCTCAAATCGGTTTCTAGAACCGATATTTATGCACTTCCATATAAAAGTAGCTGAAAAACAAAATACTGCTAACTTAACATTAAAATATAAACTTAGCTAACGATTTGAATGAAATTGACTAGAATCATGAAACCTCAGTGTTTCAAGAAACAGTGACAAAATATCAAGAATGACACTTTACGCTTATATCGACAGTCTTGATACTAAGTGCGTCCGCAACAAGCTCCATCTCTGTAGGTTCGGATCTATGTGATGGACAGCAAACCCAAGACAAGCAAAGTCTATCATTGTGGAGATAAGTCCTTGGGTGAGAAGTTTGCCTCAGCAAACAAACATGATGCGACACACTCTTTCTCTCTGTATCTCTCATACACATACACACACACATGTATATAATTAACTTTAATAGGTTTGTAGAGGTTTGTTGTTGTATTAAAAGGTGGGTTTTTTTTCTATAGAAAAGTTTGAAATTTGATGTGACAGTTTATAAAGGTTTGCTGTTACGAATGCTCTAAATATTTTAAATTATTCTAATAGATTAAATCCTTAAATAGATAATGAAATAATTAACTCATGTTGAAGTTTTAAAATGTATTGATTTTTTAAACAACCCGACACTTAACTTAGATTTTGGACCTCACACTTCAACCGATAAGGTTGAAGATCCTTTAGAGGTATGTATGTGTATCGGGAGAAATCACAAAACAGAATATAAAATTAAAACGAAAAATGTTATGATATAGTAAATATCTTTTTAATTGTATAGGGTATTGTCTAATATTTTACCTAAACCAAAAACAAAATTTTTTTTGTTCAACCCTAAATAATTTTACACCCATGTGTACTACAATACTACTTATGCACTGAATAATTTTACACCGTCACTTCATTTATATTCTTATGTATCTACAAACTATGAAAGCATTAGCAGCACCTATCTACAAATACAATACCCTAGAACTGAAAACCAGAAAAATAAAATATAACAATTCAAGCCAAAAAGTTAAAATACAAAATTTTAAACTAAATGACCTTTTTCACGATCACGTCAAACGTTTTTTAGGAACGCTCTTACTCTCTGACTTGCTAGATTAGATCTTTGAAAAAATGTATGCTACTATCTTTTGAAAAGATATAATAATCGGAATTGTTTGGCGGTTTGATCAATATCCATGGATCATCGTTTAAGAAATTAGCATCGACGATTTGAATGAATAAAAATGGTGAAAGGTCTTAATGAATAAAAATGATGAAGGGTTGGTTGTATTTATGTGCGATAATAATGTGTAATAAATTAATTATTAATTCATTTTAATACTCAAAAAAGAATTGATTTCAAGGTAAACCTTTACCATAAAATGAAGCCATGCACCATACTCACATAATATAGTGACGATTTTGTCATATGATTTGAAAGTCTTACACCCTATTAATATGGGTGCTCCGTCCTCTCTAAGATATTAAAATGACGTATTTAGTCATTTGTTTTGTCTTAAAACGAAGAGACAAATCTTTTCTATTTCGTTTTCATATCATATTAGATTTGACTAACCTTGGCTTACTGTAACAAACCAAGTGTACCTAACTAACCAAGTACTATAACTGTTTATTTACTCTTAACACCTTATAGCTAACAGTAACACAAACTAACTATATGTACCTAACTAACTACTATCAATTGTTTTTTACTCAACATGGTAGAAATTAAGGTGTTCATTTCTGAACATAATATTGTTAAAGGCAAATTGGATTTTAATAATCCTCAACTTAACACAGTTGGCCGATAATAATTCAAGCTTAGAAAGTAGCTGTCATCGGTCTCAAGTTTCATACTATTTGTTTTCATTGGACCCCCGTTAAAACAACTTAACGGTGTTATGTTTTTTCCAAATTTCAAATTGATAGTTTAGGGCTTTTAATCGGAATGAGAATAGGAATCGATTGATGTAAAACTTAACTCGAAACGGTGCTCCAAACAGCTTGATTTTTGTTAATTAAAAGTTTACATACCGTTTTGAGGTAAACCTCTCACACTTTTACCTATAGACTTATCACATATTTACACTCCTAACCGAGTGCACATGTTGAATCGTAACAAAAGGGTGTGAGGGATTTGACTATACAAAGGAGGAGCTGATAATTGAAAAGGAAAAAAAAAGATAATTAGCGGAGAGTTTGAGTTGGTTAAGTTATCTAGATAAAAGGATGTTTTGAGTTGTTTTGTTTATGGAACAAATGTTGAGAACTATGAAAACCGTATGATACCCACGTATATGATGATCATAATGGGAACAAGTCATTATCTGGATTGATAGTTCTTTTAACATAAGCATGTTGGATTTTAATAATCTAAACTTAATGTAGTTGACCGTGGGATCTCGTGAAAGAGTTTCGTGTCCGTGTTCATATCGGTGATCATGTCTTCTAGCGGGACGTTCGTTGATCATTATTTCAGGTTTGGTAATTTTCATCACAAGTTAAAAATTTGAAGGAGAGTTATGGCGTTTTGCTACTACGCCACTTTTTGCATAACCCTCAATTGACGACGGGAATGCCACACGGCGCATAACGCCTAAGGGTGAGGCGTTTTGACTACACATGGTCTAATAATATAACACTTTATTAAAACCGTACACAAATTCCAAACACGACAACATAATCAAAATCAATTATTTAGATCACCTTATAACCACCGGTGACATACATGATTTGAGTTTGATTTTGAATTATTTAGTTCTGTTGAAGATGGTGAGATTCGATGTCTTTGGTGATCTTCCTATAAAGGTCCATGAGGGTATCCGGATCAGGAACATCAGGGTTCCGCTTCTCATACTCGATGGTCCATGTGACCAGGTGGTTTGTACCATGCTTGTCTACGTGAACGTGTACAACACATGTCTTATATGGTTCTAGGAGATCTCCTTCAAGAACCTCAAAGGTGACCGACTTTTTCTCTTCATTGATGTCCTTGATTAGTGTTTTGGCAACACTGTCTTTTCCATCTGCAACCACAAATATTATATATATATATATATATATATTATCATCCAAACCTTTGATTTCAAGAAAACTAGCAGTTAAGGAAATTAAGACGTATATATAATACCATACCATGGAAATAGTTCCAGATGAGAACTGAGCCTGCGGTTCCAACTTCACCTTCATGGGTTTTACAATTTTTGATGGTGTTCGGGGTCAGGTTCGGAACTTGGTGTGGATTCCCCTTCCATAACTCGTGAAAAACATCACCATCCGACTTGATCTCGGTTTGGGTTTGAGGACCGAGTACAAGGCCGGCTATGAGGTAGGGCCAGGTAGTGGATTGACCCGGCCCAACACCTCGATATGCATATATTTTTTTTAAATTATATATATTTTTTTGAAAAAAATATGTATTCCTAATGTTTAAACTAAACTAGTAAATTTGACCCGCGCTTTGCGGCGGGGCAACATGAATATACATACAAATCGTTAGATGTATGCGAGAGAAAAATATAATTTAAATGGTTAGTGTCGTCTTTATAATAGGCAGGATGTTTATTGGCTTGTTATCATCTTTTTCGTTCTAAACTTCGGTACATGTTTAATTTATCTAACCTATAGATAATAATAGTCTTCTTAACAATTTAGTCTAAGATTTCTAATTTTATTTTCATGATATGATCTAATTATACATGAAAAATAGATTGGATAACTATTAGTTTCTTTTGATTATATCGGAAAACTAAATCGTATACTTTTAGGAATAATCAATAGCCTAGTGACCTTCACATTTATTAACTACATATTTATAAAAATATCAAATAATGCATCACAAGTATCCTCTCATAGTAAAATAAAGACAAAAAAATTGCATCATTGTGTTCTATAATAATAATAATAGGAAAAGCTCAGGGGCGAGCCCTTAACCTTATGTGCATGAACCAATTCATAGTTGTTAGCATCCTCATACAATCTTTCAAATTACGTGAAGAAAGTTTGTAAATTATAGGGTGGAGTTTTGAGTGGATGTGAATGTAAATAATAGGGTAAAGAGAGAAAATGTAATGATTTTTTATAAATTTTGGAAAACAAAGTTTGCCCTCATTTATCTTTTAATATTTGTTGAATTGCATGTGAGTAGAGGAGAGAAAATTGTAATGATAAATTTATAGAAATGTTTTATTTAATTGAACAGGAAAAAAATATTTAATGTTTATTAATATAGTTATAGAGATAGAGATAAAGGATATTTTGAGAATGCTCTTCTATCGAACAAAAGTCAATCAAATTGAATAACAAATTTATCTCACAACTAAAATCTGCTATTTAATATATATTATAATTACTCAACTAATTTAAGGCCCAAATTGTTTTCACCTTCGGTCAACAACTTTTCACGATTCTCGAAGACAGCTTTGACCAAATAGTCGAGGAATACTCAAACTTAGAATCAGGGCCGGCTGGAGGGTGGCGCCGGTTGGACCGCCGGCCGGGGCATGTAAATTTTAGGGGCCAAAATTTTTCTATCTATAGTTTTTATATATACATTTAAAAATATAAAACTTATAAAATATGAATTGCTCTTTATCATCTTATAATTATTGGGCTCGAAATTATTTTTTATCCACAATCCATTTAATTAAGCTTAAATCATTGGGCCCAAACTAAAACTAAAAACTAAAAAAAAATTAAATAAAAACCCGATGCAAAATAAAAGAAATAGTGATCGATGAAATTTCTCTTTGGTTCTTTCCTTCTTTGCGAATGCTGAATAACGACCAACCTAGCCGACCACCACTGTTGGTTCGTTGTTAACCACCAGGCTCCTCCACGGTTGACCAAGCTAGCCACTAATGACCAAGCTATTTTTTTTCCAATGTTAGGACTTAGGAGAGTTTCATGAATCATTGGTTAATCGTTAATTATTACGGTATTTGATTTTAATAATATATTTTTCTATGTTTATTGTTATAACATTAAGCCTCGTTTAAAAAAAATAGATTATATATTTCGTTGCTCGTTAAGGCTATGGGTCTTTTTTTTCGGCTCGGCCGAAGTATTTAAATCCTCGAAGACGGCCCTGCTTAGAATACAACCTTTACAACACTGGTTGATAACATGGCTAGATATTTATCAAAACAATAACAGACAACAGAAAATATATATATATATATATATATATATATATATATATATATATACAATGACATGATATAAATAATATTTTTATACATATATACGGATTAAGTTAATATAATGGGGACCAATATATTAGTTAATCAGATTACCTCTTTCATCGTGAATCACGAGTTAGGACTAAAATCTAAATTAGTCATCTCCTTAATTTTGGAGGTATGACTTTTTAGTTTCAACAACAATTGTTTAACGTAAATTAGTTGGTTTGCATTATATTAGTGTTTAACTAATAATCTAATCTATAATATAATTAAAATGTTTTATCAAAAGGAAATTTATAACAGTTAATACAATTAAACATGTTTTAGTTAATGTAGGTACGCGGCAGATAAATTGCTAAACCATAAACTTGAGATGGTAGGTTCATAAAGTTCTCGGGATTGATAGTGATCTAACCCTTTTTTATTTCTTTGAACGGGACAAAAAGACAGAGACTAGGAAGAAGCTAGCTTCAAGAAAACAACGCCCTAAGTACATCATAACATTATCATGAATAAAAAAAACTACATCAATGTCTCCAATCTCTATATTTCTATAGTAACCTTTGTTATTGAAAACTTTATCGTTACGAGAGATGGGGGACTTGGTTCTTGACGAAAAACCGATTTTTAGAGCAAAAGAGATGATATGTGTGAGAGGAAAGAGAGTGGCCCGTATGAAGACTCATGAGCACAACCCGTTCTAGAATGGGATCAACTGGAATTTGATATAGTTAGATAAGTGTATCGAGTTGAAAGATTTGAAATTTGTATATTTTCTATCATTGTTTGTTTATTTTCTTAGTTTTATCTTTAATTATTATTATTATCATTGTTTTTCTCAATTAGAATTGTATCTATTTTGGATCCTTTTCAAAATCGGAGAGATCGATTTGGACTTGTTTTAAAGAGTTGTTGAATATTATTGATAGACAAAATGGCAAAAGACGTCCTTTACGTTTGACCTAATTTTCATTAGACGTCATTTAATAAAAGAAATAGCAAAAGACATAACTTATGTTTCAAATTCCTTTCATGTTACGTCCTTTGGTACTAACTAAGTTAATTTTTTTTTGTTAAATATTGTCATGTGCAAGGCATGTGAGGGTAGTATTGTAATTTTACAATTTATTTAATACTTAAAAGTAAAATAATAAAAATATATATAACTCTCTCTCTCTCTCAAACTCTCTCTCACCGAACTCTCTTTCACCGACCACCCTTGTCTTTGGAAACCCCCACCGTCTCCGGCTAACCACCGGCGCCTCCGCCTATCACCACCGTTTCCTGCAAACCACCGGCGCCTCCGCCTATCACCACCGTCTCCGGCTAACCGCCGCCGCCTCCGCCTATCACCACCGTCTCCGCAACAGCACAGTGACCAACACTATCAGCTCCTACACAACCTCTCCCTATTTAAATCAATTCCAATAAATGGTGTCTCGAATCACCTCCAGATTTCATCCCTCGTCTGCAACACAAACCTAAACTTATCTCATTCAAAGCACTGTCCACTCTTCACATCATTCCTAATCCTTCACCTTCAATGGTACCATGGCTCGATTTTATTAAACCCCCCAATTTCATCTCATAAGTCATTTGTTTTGAGTCGTCATACAACAAGAAGATAAACCCTAGATCTGATTAAGATGCAGGGGAGGCCGTGGTTGCCATCGTTGTCCTTAATATCTTATGTATGGTTGCCACCGCAAAACAATAAACCTGCCAAGTACCCGAAAAAAACAAACTGAATCTTCACGGATCTGGATCTACAGGGTGGTTGTGATAGGCGTGGTGGTGGTGATAGGCGTAGATGGTGGTGGTTGCTGGAGGTTGGTTGGTGGCAGAACGAGGTGGTAGCTGTAACACCCCGGCTAAAGCGGAAACGCCCAAGTGTGACGTACAGATTGCTCAAACACACGTGACACTATTAGGTGACCATAATAACATTATTTCATTTAAATCTTCATGTAACACAAGTTTATCAAATAATACAAGTTGTAACAAATAAATAAACCAATTTCTCTCAAATCGGTTTCTAGAACCGATATTTATGCACTTCCATATAAAAGTAGCTGAAAAACAAAATACTGCTAACTTAACATTAAAATATAAACTTAGCTAACGATTTGAATGAAATTGACTAGAATCATGAAACCTCAGTGTTTCAAGAAACAGTGACAAAATATCAAGAATGACACTTTACGCTTATATCGACAGTCTTGATACTAAGTGCGTCCGCAACAAGCTCCATCTCTGTAGGTTCGGATCTATGTGATGGACAGCAAACCCAAGACAAGCAAAGTCTATCATTGTGGAGATAAGTCCTTGGGTGAGAAGTTTGCCTCAGCAAACAAACATGATGCGACACACTCTTTCTCTCTGTATCTCTCATACACATACACACACACATGTATATAATTAACTTTAATAGGTTTGTAGAGGTTTGTTGTTGTATTAAAAGGTGGGTTTTTTTTTCTATAGAAAAGTTTGAAATTTGATGTGACAGTTTATAAAGGTTTGCTGTTACGAATGCTCTAAATATTTTAAATTATTCTAATAGATTAAATCCTTAAATAGATAATGAAATAATTAACTCATGTTGAAGTTTTAAAATGTATTGATTTTTTAAACAACCCGACACTTAACTTAGATTTTGGACCTCACACTTCAACCGATAAGGTTGAAGATCCTTTAGAGGTATGTATGTGTATCGGGAGAAATCACAAAACAGAATATAAAATTAAAACGAAAAATGTTATGATATAGTAAATATCTTTTTAATTGTATAGGGTATTGTCTAATATTTTACCTAAACCAAAAACAAAAATTTTTTTGTTCAACCCTAAATAATTTTACACCCATGTGTACTACAATACTACTTATGCACTGAATAATTTTACACCGTCACTTCATTTATATTCTTATGTATCTACAAACTATGAAAGCATTAGCAGCACCTATCTACAAATACAAAACCCTAGAACTGAAAACCAGAAAAATAAAATATAACAATTCAAGCCAAAAAATTTAAATACAAAATTTTAAACTAAATGACCTTTTTCACGATCACGTCAAACGTTTTTTAGGAACGCTCTTACTCTCTGACTTGCTAGATTAGATCTTTGAAAAAATTTATGCTACTATCTTTTGAAAAGATATAATAATCGGAATTGTTTGGCGGTTTGATCAATATCCATGGATCATCGTTTAAGAAATTAGCATCGACGATTTGAATGAATAAAAATGGTGAAAGGTCTTAATGAATAAAAATGATGAAGGGTTGGTTGTATTTATGTGCGATAATAATGTGTAATAAATTAATTATTAATTCATTTTAATACTCAAAAAAGAATTGATTTCAAGGTAAACCTTTACCATAAAATGAAGCCATGCACCATACTCACATAATATAGTGACGATTTTGTCATATGATTTGAAAGTCTTACACCCTATTAATATGGGTGCTCCGTCCTCTCTAAGATATTAAAATGACGTATTTAGTCATTTGTTTTGTCTTAAAACGAAGAGACAAATCTTTTCTATTTCGTTTTCATATCATATTAGATTTGACTAACCTTGGCTTACTGTGACAAACCAAGTGTACCTAACTAACCAAGTACTATAACTGTTTATTTACTCTTAACACCTTATAGCTAACAGTAACACAAACTAACTATATGTACCTAACTAACTACTATCAATTGTTTTTTACTCAACATGGTAGAAATTAAGGTGTTCATTTCTGAACATAATATTGTTAAAGGCAAATTGGATTTTAATAATCCTCAACTTAACACAGTTGGCCGATAATAATTCAAGCTTAGAAAGTAGCTGTCATCGGTCTCAAGTTTCATACTATTTGTTTTCATTGGACCCCCGTTAAAACAACTTAACGGTGTTATGTTTTTTCCAAATTTCAAATTGATAGTTTAGGGCTTTTAATCGGAATGAGAATAGGAATCGATTGATGTAAAACTTAACTCGAAACGGTGCTCCAAACAGCTTGATTTTTGTTAATTAAAAGTTTACATACCGTTTTGAGGTAAACCTCTCACACTTTTACCTATAGACTTATCACATATTTACACTCCTAACCGAGTGCACATGTTGAATCGTAACAAAAGGGTGTGAGGGATTTGACTATACAAAGGAGGAGCTGATAATTGAAAAGGAAAAAAAAAAAGATAATTAGCGGAGAGTTTGAGTTGGTTAAGTTATCTAGATAAAAGGATGTTTTGAGTTGTTTTGTTTATGGAACAAATGTTGAGAACTATGAAAACCGTATGATACCCACGTATATGATGATCATAATGGGACAAAATAATGTATTACCTTTAAACGCTATGTACAAGTCATTATCTGGATTGATAGTTCTTTTAACATAAGCATGTTGGATTTTAATAATCTAAACTTAATGTAGTTGACCGTGGGATCTCGTGAAAGAGTTTCGTGTCCGTGTTCATATCGGTGATCATGTCTTCTAGCGGGACGTTCGTTGATCATTATTTCAGGTTTGGTAATTTTCATCACAAGTTAAAAATTTGAAGGAGAGTTATGGCGTTTTGCTACTACGCCACTTTTTGCATAACCCTCAATTGATGACGGGAATGCCACACGGCGCATAACGCCTAAGGGTGA
Organism: Bidens hawaiensis; assembly: GCF_021521415.1. NCBI lineage: Eukaryota > Viridiplantae > Streptophyta > Magnoliopsida > Asterales > Asteraceae > Bidens > Bidens hawaiensis. The sequence continues at coordinate 39,394 of NW_027492920.1, forward strand.
GGCGTTTTGACTACACATGGTCTAATAATATAACACTTTATTAAAAGCGTACACAAATTCCAAACACGACAACATAATCAAAATCAATTATTTAGATCACCTTATAACCACCGGTGACATACATGATTTGAGTTTGATTTTGAATTATTTAGTTCTGTTGAAGATGGTGAGATTCGATGTCTTTGGTGATCTTCCTATAAAGGTCCATGAGGGTATCCGGATCAGGAACATCAGGGTTCCGCTTCTCATACTCGATGGTCCATGTGACCAGGTGGTTTGTACCATGCTTGTCTACGTGAACGTGTACAACACATGTCTTATATGGTTCTAGGAGATCTCCTTCAAGAACCTCAAAGGTGACCGACTTTTTCTCTTCATTGATGTCCTTGATTAGTGTTTTGGCAACACTGTCTTTTCCATCTGCAACCACAAATATTATATATATATATATATATATATATTATCATCCAAACCTTTGATTTCAAGAAAACTAGCAGTTAAGGAAATTAAGACGTATATATAATACCATACCATGGAAATAGTTCCAGATGAGAACTGAGCCTGCGGTTCCAACTTCACCTTCATGGGTTTTACAATTTTTGATGGTGTTCGGGGTCAGGTTCGGAACTTGGTGTGGATTCCCCTTCCATAACTCGTGAAAAACATCACCATCCGACTTGATCTCGATCTGAGCAACTCTTTTACCACTCAATGCCATCTCTCTCTCTCTCTCTCTCTCTCTCTATATATATATATATATATATATAGAACTTGTACACGGGGATGAGAATTACTTGTTTATATCTTCTATATTTATAGACCTCCACGTCCCCTAATTAATAAATGAACCACGTACTCTACTATTCAGTATAAATGTATTATCTTACTATACTAGCCAATACTAGGGCAAGTATGCTAATTAGGAGCCGAGTACATAATTAAGTTACTACACTGAGTACGACGGCTAGGAGCCAACTTGGCCGAGTACGTCGACTTTTGACCGAGTAGTCCGACTTTTGACCGCGGTCAACTATATTTGGCCAACTTGAATAAAGACAGCTCGGTTTGGGTTTGAGGACCGAGTACAAGGCCGGCTATGAGGTAGGGCCAGGTAGTGGATTGACCCGGCCCAACACCTCGATATGCATATATTTTTTTTAAATTATATATATTTTTTTGAAAAAAATATGTATTCCTAATGTTTAAACTAAACTAGTAAATTTGACCCGCGCTTTGCGGCGGGGCAACATGAATATACATACAAATCGTTAGATGTATGCGAGAGAAAAATATAATTTAAATGGTTAGTGTCGTCTTTATAATAGGCAGGATGTTTATTGGCTTGTTATCATCTTTTTCGTTCTAAACTTCGGTACATGTTTAATTTATCTAACCTATAGATAATAATAGTCTTCTTAACAATTTAGTCTTAGATTTCTAATTTTATTTTCATGATATGATCTAATTATACATGAAAAATAGATTGGATAACTATTAGTTTCTTTTGATTATATCGGAAAACTAAATCGTATACTTTTAGGAATAATCAATAGCCTAGTGACCTTCACATTTATTAACTACATATTTATAAAAATATCAAATAATGCATCACAAGTATCCTCTCATAGTAAAATAAAGACAAAAAAATTGCATCATTGTGTTCTATAATAATAATAATAGGAAAGCTCAGGGGCGAGCCCTTAACCTTATGTGCATGAACCAATTCATAGTTGTTAGCATCCTCATACAATCTTTCAAATTACGTGAAGAAAGTTTGTAAATTATAGGGTGGAGTTTTAATTGGATGTGAATGTAAATAATAGGGTAAAGAGAGAAAATGTAATGATTTTTTATAAATTTTGGAAAACAAAGTTTGCCCTCATTTATTTTTTAATATTTATTGAATTGCATGTGAGTAGAGGAGAGAAAATTGTAATGATAAATTTATAGAAATGTTTTATTTAATTGAACAGGAAAAAAATATTTAATGTTTATTAATATAGTTATAGAGATAGAGATAAAGGATATTTTGAGAATGCTCTTCTATCGAACAAAAGTCAATCAAATTGAATAGCAAATTTATCTCACAACTAAAATCTGCTATTTAATATATATTATAATTACTCAACTAATTTAAGGCCTAAATTGTTTTCACCTTCGGTCAACAACTTTTCACGATTCTCGAAGACAGCTTTGACCAAATAGTCGAGGAATACTCAAACTTAGAATCAGGGCCGGCTGGAGGGTGGCGCCGGTTGGAGCGCCGGTAGGACCGCCGGCCGGGGCATGTAATTTTTAGGGGCCAAAATTTTTTTATCTATAGTTTTTATATATACATTTAAAAATATAAAACTTATAAAATATGAATTGCTCTTTATCATCTTATAATTATTGGGCTCGAAATTATTTTTTATCCACAATCCATTTAATTAAGCTTAAATCATTGGGCCCAAACTAAAACTAAAAACTAAAAAAAAATTAAATAAAAACCCGATGCAAAATAAAAGAAATAGTGATCGATGAAATTTCTCTTTGGTTCTTTCCTTCTTTGCGAATGCTGAATAACGACCAACCTAGCCGACCACCACTGTTGGTTCGTTGTTAACCACCAGGCTCCTCCACGGTTGACCAAGCTAGCCACTAATGACCAAGCTATTTTTTTTCCAATGTTAGGACTTAGGAGAGTTTCATGAATCATTGGTTAATCGTTAATTATTACGGTATTTGATTTTAATAATATATTTTTCTATGTTTATTGTTATAACATTAAGCCTCGTTTAAAAAATATAGATTATATATTTCGTTGCTCGTTAAGGCTATGGGTCTTTTTTTTCGGCTCGGCCGAAGTATTTAAATCCTCGAAGACGGCCCTGCTTAGAATACAACCTTTACAACACTGGTTGATAACATGGCTAGATATTTATCAAAACAATAACAGACAACAGAAAATATATATATATATATATATATATATATATATATATATATATATATATATATACAATGACATGATATAAATAATATTTTTATACATATATACGGATTAAGTTAATATAATGGGGACCAATATATTAGTTAATCAGATTACCTCTTTCATCGTGAATCACGAGTTAGGACTAAAATCTAAATTAGTCATCTCCTTAATTTTGGAGGTATGACTTTTTAGTTTCAACAACAATTGTTTAACGTAAATTAGTTGGTTTGCATTATATTAGTGTTTAACTAATAATCTAATCTATAATATAATTAAAATGTTTTATCAAAAGGAAATTTATAATAGTTAATACAATTAAACATGTTTTATTTAATGTAGGTACGCGGCAGATAAATTGCTAAACCATAAACTTGAGATGGTAGGTTCATAAAGTTCTCGGGATTGATAGTGATCTAACCCTTTTTTATTTCTTTGAACGGGACAAAAAGACAGAGACTAGGAAGAAGCTAGCTTCAAGAAAACAACGCCCTAAGTACATCATAACATTATCATGAATAAAAAAACTACATCAATGTCTCCAATCTCTATATTTCTGTAGTAACCTTTGTTATTGAAAACTTTATCGTTACGAGAGATGGGGGACTTGGTTCTTGACGAAAAACCGATTTTTAGAGCAAAAGAGATGATATGTGTGAGAGGAAAGAGAGTGGCCCGTATGAAGACTCATGAGCACAACCCGTTCTAGAATGGGATCAACTGGAATTTGATATAGTTAGATAAGTGTATCGAGTTGAAAGATTTGAAATTTGTATATTTTCTATCATTGTTTGTTTATTTTCTTAGTTTTATCTTTAATTATTATTATTATTATCATTGTTTTTCTCAATTAGAATTGTATCTCTTTTGGATCCTTTTCAAAATGGGAGAGATCGATTTGGACTTGTTTTAAAGAGTTGTTGAATATTATTGATAGACAAAATGGCAAAAGACGTCCTTTACGTTTGACCTAATTTTCATTAGACGTCATTTAATAAAAGAAATAGCAAAAGACATAACTCATGTTTCAAATTCCTTTCATGTTACGTCCTTTGGTACTAACTAAGTTAATTTTTTTTTGTTAAATATTGTCATGTGCAAGGCATGTGAGGGTAGTATTGTAATTTTACAATTTATTTAATACTTAAAAGTAAAATAATAAAAATATATATAACTCTCTCTCTCTCTCTCAAACTCTCTCTCACCGAACTCTCTTTCACCGACCACCCTTGTCTTTGGAAACCCCCACCGTCTCCGGCTAACCACCGGCGCCTCCGCCTATCACCACCGTTTCCTGCAAACCACCGGCGCCTCCGCCTATCACCACCGTCTCCGGCTAACCGCCGCCGCCTCCGCCTATCACCACCGTCTCCGCAACAGCACAGTGACCAACACTATCAGCTCCTACACAACCTCTCCCTATTTAAATCAATTCCAATAAATGGTGTCTCGAATCACCTCCAGATTTCATCCCTCGTCTGCAACACAAACCTAAACTTATCTCATTCAAAGCACTGTCCACTCTTCTCATCATTCCTAATCCTTCACCTTCAATGGTACCATGGCTCGATTTTATTAAACCCCCCAATTTCATCTCATAAGTCATTTGTTTTGAGTCGTCATACAACAAGAAGATAAACCCTAGATCTGATTAAGATGCAGGGGAGGCCGTGGTTGCCATCGTTGTCCTTAATATCTTATGTATGGTTGCCACCGCAAAACAATAAACCTGCCAAGTCCCCGAAAAAAACAAACTGAATCTTCACGGATCTGGATCTACAGGGTGGTTGTGATAGGCGTGGTGGTGGTGATAGGCGTAGATGGTGGTGGTTGCTGGAGGTTGGTTGGTGGCAGAACGAGGTGGTAGCTGTAACACCCCGGCTAAAGCGGAAACGCCCAAGTGTGACGTACAGATTGCTCAAACACACGTGACACTATTAGGTGACCATAATAACATTATTTCATTTAAATCTTCATGTAACACAAGTTTATCAAATAATACAAGTTGTAACAAATAAATAAACCAATTTCTCTCAAATCGGTTTCTAGAACCGATATTTATGCACTTCCATATAAAAGTAGCTGAAAAACAAAATACTGCTAACTTAACATTAAAATATAAACTTAGCTAACGATTTGAATGAAATTGACTAGAATCATGAAACCTCAGTGTTTCAAGAAACAGTGACAAAATATCAAGAATGACACTTTACGCTTATATCGACAGTCTTGATACTAAGTGCGTCCGCAACAAGCTCCATCTCTGTAGGTTCGGATCTATGTGATGGACAGCAAACCCAAGACAAGCAAAGTCTATCATTGTGGAGATAAGTCCTTGGGTGAGAAGTTTGCCTCAGCAAACAAACATGATGCGACACACTCTTTCTCTCTGTATCTCTCATACACATACACACACATGTATATAATTAACTTTAATAGGTTTGTAGAGGTTTGTTGTTGTATTAAAAGGTGGGTTTTTTTTCTATAGAAAAGTTTGAAATTTGATGTGACAGTTTATAAAGGTTTGCTGTTACGAATGCTCTAAATATTTTAAATTATTCTAATAGATTAAATCCTTAAATAGATAATGAAATAATTAACTCATGTTGAAGTTTTAAAATGTATTGATTTTTTAAACAACCCGACACTTAACTTAGATTTTGGACCTCACACTTCAACCGATAAGGTTGAAGATCCTTTAGAGGTATGTATGTGTATCGGGAGAAATCACAAAACAGAATATAAAATTAAAACGAAAAATGTTATGATATAGTAAATATCTTTTTAATTGTATAGGGTATTGTCTAATATTTTACCTAAACCAAAAACAAAAATTTTTTTGTTCAACCCTAAATAATTTTACACCCATGTGTACTACAATACTACTTATGCACTGAATAATTTTACACCGTCACTTCATTTATATTCTTATGTATCTACAAACTATGAAAGCATTAGCAGCACCTATCTACAAATACAATACCCTAGAACTGAAAACCAGAAAAATAAAATATAACAATTCAAGCCAAAAAATTAAAATACAAAATTTTAAACTAAATGACCTTTTTCACGATCACGTCAAACGTTTTTTAGGAACGCTCTTACTCTCTGACTTGCTAGATTAGATCTTTGAAAAAATGTATGCTACTATCTTTTGAAAAGATATAATAATCGGAATTGTTTGGCGGTTTGATCAATATCCATGGATCATCGTTTAAGAAATTAGCATCGACGATTTGAATGAATAAAAATGGTGAAAGGTCTTAATGAATAAAAATGATGAAGGGTTGGTTGTATTTATGTGCGATAATAATGTGTAATAAATTAATTATTAATTCATTTTAATACTCAAAAAAGAATTGATTTCAAGGTAAACGTTTATCATAAAATGAAGCCATGCACCATACTCACATAATATAGTGACGATTTTGTCATATGATTTGAAAGTCTTACACCCTATTAATATGGGTGCTCCGTCCTCTCTAAGATATTAAAATGACGTATTTAGTCATTTGTTTTGTCTTAAAACGAAGAGACAAATCTTTTCTATTTCGTTTTCATATCATATTAGATTTGACTAACCTTGGCTTACTGTAACAAACCAAGTGTACCTAACTAACCAAGTACTATAACTGTTTATTTACTCTTAACACCTTATAGCTAACAGTAACACAAACTAACTATATGTACCTAACTAACTACTATCAATTGTTTTTTACTCAACATGGTAGAAATTAAGGTGTTCATTTCTGAACATAATATTGTTAAAGGCAAATTGGATTTTAATAATCCTCAACTTAACACAGTTGGCCGATAATAATTCAAGCTTAGAAAGTAGCTGTCATCGGTCTCAAGTTTCATACTATTTGTTTTCATTGGACCCCCGTTAAAACAACTTAACGGTGTTATGTTTTTTCCAAATTTCAAATTGATAGTTTAGGGCTTTTAATCGGAATGAGAATAGGAATCGATTGATGTAAAACTTAACTCGAAACGGTGCTCCAAACAGCTTGATTTTTGTTAATTAAAAGTTTACATACCGTTTTGAGGTAAACCTCTCACACTTTTACCTATAGACTTATCACATATTTACACTCCTAACCGAGTGCACATGTTGAATCGTAACAAAAGGGTGTGAGGGATTTGACTATACAAAGGAGGAGCTGATAATTGAAAAAGAAAAAAAAAAGATAATTAGCGGAGAGTTTGAGTTGGTTAAGTTATCTAGATAAAAGGATGTTTTGAGTTGTTTTGTTTATGGAACAAATGTTGAGAACTATGAAAACCGTATGATACCCACGTATATGATGATCATAATGGGACAAAATAATGTATTACCTTTAAACGCTATGTACAAGTCATTATCTGGATTGATAGTTCTTTTAACATAAGCATGTTGGATTTTAATAATCTAAACTTAATGTAGTTGACCGTGGGATCTCGTGAAAGAGTTTCGTGTCCGTGTTCATATCGGTGATCATGTCTTCTAGCGGGACGTTCGTTGATCATTATTTCAGGTTTGGTAATTTTCATCACAAGTTAAAAATTTGAAGGAGAGTTATGGCGTTTTGCTACTACGCCACTTTTTGCATAACCCTCAATTGATGACGGGAATGCCACACGGCGCATAACGCCTAAGGGTGAGGCGTTTTGACTACACATGGTCTAATAATATAACACTTTATTAAAACCGTACACAAATTCCAAACACGACAACATAATCAAAATCAATTATTTAGATCACCTTATAACCACCGGTGACATACATGATTTGAGTTTGATTTTGAATTATTTAGTTCTGTTGAAGATGGTGAGATTCGATGTCTTTGGTGATCTTCCTATAAAGGTCCATGAGGGTATCCGGATCAGGAACATCAGGGTTCCGCTTCTCATACTCGACGGTCCATGTGACCAGGTGGTTTGTACCATGCTTGTCTACGTGAACGTGTACAACACATGTCTTATATGGTTCTAGGAGATCTCCTTCAAGAACCTCAAAGGTGACCGACTTTTTCTCTTCATTGATGTCCTTGATTAGTGTTTTGGCAACACTGTCTTTTCCATCTGCAACCACAAATATTATATATATATATATATATATATATATCATCCAAACCTTTGATTTCAAGAAAACTAGCAGTTAAGGAAATTAAGACGTATATATAATACCATACCATGGAAATAGTTCCAGATGAGAACTGAGCCTGCGGTTCCAACTTCACCTTCATGGGTTTTACAATTTTTGATGGTGTTCGGGGTCAGGTTCGGAACTTGGTGTGGATTCCCCTTCCATAACTCGTGAAAAACATCACCATCCGACTTGATCTCGATCTGAGCAACTCTTTTACCACTCAATGCCATCTCTCTCTCTCTCTCTCTCTCTCTCTCTCTCTCTCTCTCTATATATATATATATAGAACTTGTACACGGGGATGAGAATTACTTGTTTATATCTTCTATATTTATAGACCTCCACGTCCCCTAATTAATAAATGAACCACGTACTCTACTATTCAGTATAAATGTATTATCTTACTATACTAGCCAATACTAGGGCAAGTATGCTAATTAGGAGCCGAGTACATAATTAAGTTACTACACTGAGTACGACGGCTAGGAGCCAACTTGGCCGAGTACGTCGACTTTTGACCGAGTAGTCCGACTTTTGACCGCGGTCAACTATATTTGGCCAACTTGAATAAAGACAGCTCGGTTTGGGTTTGAGGACCGAGTACAAGGCCGGCTATGAGGTAGGGCCAGGTAGTGGATTGACCCGGCCCAACACCTCGATATGCATATATTTTTTTTAAATTATATATATTTTTTTGAAAAAAATATGTATTCCTAATGTTTAAACTAAACTAGTAAATTTGACACGCGCTTTGCGGCGGGGCAACATGAATATACATACAAATCGTTAGATGTATGCGAGAGAAAAATATAATTTAAATGGTTAGTGTCGTCTTTATAATAGGCAGGATGTTTATTGGCTTGTTATCATCTTTTTCGTTCTAAACTTCGGTACATGTTTAATTTATCTAACCTATAGATAATAATAGTCTTCTTAACAATTTAGTCTAAGATTTCTAATTTTATTTTCATGATATGATCTAATTATACATGAAAAATAGATTGGATAACTATTAGTTTCTTTTGATTATATCGGAAAACTAAATCGTATACTTTTAGGAATAATCAATAGCCTAGTGACCTTCACATTTATTAACTACATATTTATAAAAATATCAAATAATGCATCACAAGTATCCTCTCATAGTAAAATAAAGACAAAAAAATTGCATCATTGTGTTCTATAATAATAATAATAGGAAAGCTCAGGGGCGAGCCCTTAACCTTATGTGCATGAACCAATTCATAGTTGTTAGCATCCTCATACAATCTTTCAAATTACGTGAAGAAAGTTTGTAAATTATAGGGTGGAGTTTTAATTGGATGTGAATGTAAATAATAGGGTAAAGAGAGAAAATGTAATGATTTTTTATAAATTTTGGAAAACAAAGTTTGCCCTCATTTATTTTTTAATATTTATTGAATTGCATGTGAGTAGAGAAGAGAAAATTGTAATGATAAATTTATAGAAATGTTTTATTTAATTGAACAGGAAAAAAATATTTAATGTTTATTAATATAGTTATAGAGATAGAGATAAAGGATATTTTGAGAATGCTCTTCTATCGAACAAAAGTCAATCAAATTGAATAGCAAATTTATCTCACAACTAAAATCTGCTATTTAATATATATTATAATTACTCAACTAATTTAAGGCCCAAATTGTTTTCACCTTCGGTCAACAACTTTTCACGATTCTCGAAGACAGCTTTGACCAAATAGTCGAGGAATACTCAAACTTAGAATCAGGGCCGGCTGGAGGGTGGCGCCGGTTGGAGCGCCGGTTGGACCGCCGGCCGGGGCATGTAATTTTTAGGGGCCAAAATTTTTTTATCTATAGTTTTTATATATACATTTAAAAATATAAAACTTATAAAATATGAATTGCTCTTTATCATCTTATAATTATTGGGCTCGAAATTATTTTTTATCCACAATCCATTTAATTAAGCTTAAATCATTGGGCCCAAACTAAAACTAAAAACTAAAAAAAAATTAAATAAAAACCCGATGCAAAATAAAAGAAATAGTGATCGATGAAATTTCTCTTTGGTTCTTTCCTTCTTTGCGAATGCTGAATAACGACCAACCTAGCCGACCACCACTGTTGGTTCGTTGTTAACCACCAGGCTCCTCCACGGTTGACCAAGCTAGCCACTAATGACCAAGCTATTTTTTTTCCAATGTTAGGACTTAGGAGAGTTTCATGAATCATTGGTTAATCGTTAATTATTACGGTATTTGATTTTAATAATATATTTTTCTATGTTTATTGTTATAACATTAAGCCTCGTTTAAAAAAAATAGATTATATATTTCGTTGCTCGTTAAGGCTATGGGTCTTTTTTTTCGGCTCGGCCGAAGTATTTAAATCCTCGAAGACGGCCCTGCTTAGAATACAACCTTTACAACACTGGTTGATAACATGGCTAGATATTTATCAAAACAATAACAGACAACAGAAAAAAAATATATATATATATATAATACAATGACATGATATAAATAATATTTTTATACATATATACGGATTAAGTTAATATAATGGGGACCAATATATTAGTTAATCAGATTACCTCTTTCATCGTGAATCACGAGTTAGGACTAAAATCTAAATTAGTCATCTCCTTAATTTTGGAGGTATGACTTTTTAGTTTCAACAACAATTGTTTAACGTAAATTAGTTGGTTTGCATTATATTAGTGTTTAACTAATAATCTAATCTATAATATAATTAAAATGTTTTATCAAAAGGAAATTTATAATAGTTAATACAATTAAACATGTTTTATTTAATGTAGGTACGCGGCAGATAAATTGCTAAACCATAAACTTGAGATGGTAGGTTCATAAAGTTCTCGGGATTGATAGTGATCTAACCCTTTTTTATTTCTTTGAACGGGACAAAAAGACAGAGACTAGGAAGAAGCTAGCTTCAAGAAAACAACGCCCTAAGTACATCATAACATTATCATGAATAAAAAAACTACATCAATGTCTCCAATCTCTATATTTCTGTAGTAACCTTTGTTATTGAAAACTTTATCGTTACGAGAGATGGGGGACTTGGTTCTTGACGAAAAACCGATTTTTAGAGCAAAAGAGATGATATGTGTGAGAGGAAAGAGAGTGGCCCGTATGAAGACTCATGAGCACAACCCGTTCTAGAATGGGATCAACTGGAATTTGATATAGTTAGATAAGTGTATCGAGTTGAAAGATTTGAAATTTGTATATTTTCTATCATTGTTTGTTTATTTTCTTAGTTTTATCTTTAATTATTATTATTATTATCATTGTTTTTCTCAATTAGAATTGTATCTCTTTTGGATCCTTTTCAAAATGGGAGAGATCGATTTGGACTTGTTTTAAAGAGTTGTTGAATATTATTGATAGACAAAATGGCAAAAGACGTCCTTTACGTTTGACCTAATTTTCATTAGACGTCATTTAATAAAAGAAATAGCAAAAGACATAACTCATGTTTCAAATTCCTTTCATGTTACGTCCTTTGGTACTAACTAAGTTAATTTTTTTTTGTTAAATATTGTCATGTGCAAGGCATGTGAGGGTAGTATTGTAATTTTACAATTTATTTAATACTTAAAAGTAAAATAATAAAAATATATATAACTCTCTCTCTCTCTCAAACTCTCTCTCACCGAACTCTCTTTCACCGACCACCCTTGTCTTTGGAAACCCCCACCGTCTCCGGCTAACCACCGGCGCCTCCGCCTATCACCACCGTTTCCTGCAAACCACCGGCGCCTCCGCCTATCACCACCGTCTCCGGCTAACCGCCGCCGCCTCCGCCTATCACCACCGTCTCCGCAACAGCACAGTGACCAACACTATCAGCTCCTACACAACCTCTCCCTATTTAAATCAATTCCAATAAATGGTGTCTCGAATCACCTCCAGATTTCATCCCTCGTCTGCAACACAAACCTAAACTTATCTCATTCAAAGCACTGTCCACTCTTCACATCATTCCTAATCCTTCACCTTCAATGGTACCATGGCTCGATTTTATTAAACCCCCCAATTTCATCTCATAAGTCATTTGTTTTGAGTCGTCATACAACAAGAAGATAAACCCTAGATCTGATTAAGATGCAGGGGAGGCCGTGGTTGCCATCGTTGTCCTTAATATCTTATGTATGGTTGCCACCGCAAAACAATAAACCTGCCAAGTCCCCGAAAAAAACAAACTGAATCTTCACGGATCTGGATCTACAGGGTGGTTGTGATAGGCGTGGTGGTGGTGATAGGCGTAGATGGTGGTGGTTGCTGGAGGTTGGTTGGTGGCAGAACGAGGTGGTAGCTGTAACACCCCGGCTAAAGCGGAAACGCCCAAGTGTGACGTACAGATTGCTCAAACACACGTGACACTATTAGGTGACCATAATAACATTATTTCATTTAAATCTTCATGTAACACAAGTTTATCAAATAATACAAGTTGTAACAAATAAATAAACCAATTTCTCTCAAATCGGTTTCTAGAACCGATATTTATGCACTTCCATATAAAAGTAGCTGAAAAACAAAATACTGCTAACTTAACATTAAAATATAAACTTAGCTAACGATTTGAATGAAATTGACTAGAATCATGAAACCTCAGTGTTTCAAGAAACAGTGACAAAATATCAAGAATGACACTTTACGCTTATATCGACAGTCTTGATACTAAGTGCGTCCGCAACAAGCTCCATCTCTGTAGGTTCGGATCTATGTGATGGACAGCAAACCCAAGACAAGCAAAGTCTATCATTGTGGAGATAAGTCCTTGGGTGAGAAGTTTGCCTCAGCAAACAAACATGATGCGACACACTCTTTCTCTCTGTATCTCTCATACACATACACACACACACACACACATGTATATAATTAACTTTAATAGGTTTGTAGAGGTTTGTTGTTGTATTAAAAGGTGGGTTTTTTTTCTATAGAAAAGTTTGAAATTTGATGTGACAGTTTATAAAGGTTTGCTGTTACGAATGCTCTAAATATTTTAAATTATTCTAATAGATTAAATCCTTAAATAGATAATGAAATAATTAACTCATGTTGAAGTTTTAAAATGTATTGATTTTTTAAACAACCCGACACTTAACTTAGATTTTGGACCTCACACTTCAACCGATAAGGTTGAAGATCCTTTAGAGGTATGTATGTGTTTCGGGAGAAATCACAAAACAGAATATAAAATTAAAACGAAAAATGTTATGATATAGTAAATATCTTTTTAATTGTATAGGGTATTGTCTAATATTTTACCTAAACCAAAAACAAAAATTTTTTTGTTCAACCCTAAATAATTTTACACCCATGTGTACTACAATACTACTTATGCACTGAATAATTTTACACCGTCACTTCATTTATATTCTTATGTATCTACAAACTATGAAAGCATTAGCAGCACCTATCTACAAATACAATACCCTAGAACTGAAAACCAGAAAAATAAAATATAACAATTCAAGCCAAAAAATTAAAATACAAAATTTTAAACTAAATGACCTTTTTCACGATCACGTCAAACGTTTTTTAGGAACGCTCTTACTCTCTGACTTGCTAGATTAGATCTTTGAAAAAATGTATGCTACTATCTTTTGAAAAGATATAATAATCGGAATTGTTTGGCGGTTTGATCAATATCCATGGATCATCGTTTAAGAAATTAGCATCGACGATTTGAATGAATAAAAATGGTGAAAGGTCTTAATGAATAAAAATGATGAAGGGTTGGTTGTATTTATGTGCGATAATAATGTGTAATAAATTAATTATTAATTCATTTTAATACTCAAAAAAGAATTGATTTCAAGGTAAACCTTTACCATAAAATGAAGCCATGCACCATACTCACATAATATAGTGACGATTTTGTCATATGATTTGAAAGTCTTACACCCTATTAATATGGGTGCTCCGTCCTCTCTAAGATATTAAAATGACGTATTTAGTCATTTGTTTTGTCTTAAAACGAAGAGACAAATCTTTTCTATATCGTTTTCATATCATATTAGATTTGACTAACCTTGGCTTACTGTGACAAACCAAGTGTACCTAACTAACCAAGTACTATAACTGTTTATTTACTCTTAACACCTTATAGCTAACAGTAACACAAACTAACTATATGTACCTAACTAACTACTATCAATTGTTTTTTACTCAACATGGTAGAAATTAAGGTGTTCATTTCTGAACATAATATTGTTAAAGGCAAATTGGATTTTAATAATCCTCAACTTAACACAGTTGGCCGATAATAATTCAAGCTTAGAAAGTAGCTGTCATCGGTCTCAAGTTTCATACTATTTGTTTTCATTGGACCCCCGTTAAAACAAATTAACGGTGTTATGTTTTTTCCAAATTTCAAATTGATAGTTTAGGGCTTTTAATCGGAATGAGAATAGGAATCGATTGATGTAAAACTTAACTCGAAACGGTGCTCCAAACAGCTTGATTTTTGTTAATTAAAAGTTTACATACCGTTTTGAGGTAAACCTCTCACACTTTTACCTATAGACTTATCACATATTTACACTCCTAACCGAGTGCACATGTTGAATCGTAACAAAAGGGTGTGAGGGATTTGACTATACAAAGGAGGAGCTGATAATTGAAAAGGAAAAAAAAAGATAATTAGCGGAGAGTTTGAGTTGGTTAAGTTATCTAGATAAAAGGATGTTTTGAGTTGTTTTGTTTATGGAACAAATGTTGAGAACTATGAAAACCGTATGATACCCACGTATATGATGATCATAATGGGACAAAATAATGTATTACCTTTAAACGCTATGTACAAGTCATTATCTGGATTGATAGTTCTTTTAACATAAGCATGTTGGATTTTAATAATCTAAACTTAATGTAGTTGACCGTGGGATCTCGTGAAAGAGTTTCGTGTCCGTGTTCATATCGGTGATCATGTCTTCTAGCGGGACGTTCGTTGATCATTATTTCAGGTTTGGTAATTTTCATCACAAGTTAAAAATTTGAAGGAGAGTTATGGCGTTTTGCTACTACGCCACTTTTTGCATAACCCTCAATTGATGACGGGAATGCCACACGGCGCATAACGCCTAAGGGTGAGGCGTTTTGACTACACATGGTCTAATAATATAACACTTTATTAAAACCGTACACAAATTCCAAACACGACAACATAATCAAAATCAATTATTTAGATCACCTTATAACCACCGGTGACATACATGATTTGAGTTTGATTTTGAATTATTTAGTTCTGTTGAAGATGGTGAGATTCGATGTCTTTGGTGATCTTCCTATAAAGGTCCATGAGGGTATCCGGATCAGGAACATCAGGGTTCCGCTTCTCATACTCGATGGTCCATGTGACCAGGTGGTTTGTACCATGCTTGTCTACGTGAACGTGTACAACACATGTCTTATATGGTTCTAGGAGATCTCCTTCAAGAACCTCAAAGGTGACCGACTTTTTCTCTTCATTGATGTCCTTGATTAGTGTTTTGGCAACACTGTCTTTTCCATCTGCAACCACAAATATTATATATATATATATATATATATATATTATCATCCAAACCTTTGATTTCAAGAAAACTAGCAGTTAAGGAAATTAAGACGTATATATAATACCATACCATGGAAATAGTTCCAGATGAGAACTGAGCCTGCGGTTCCAACTTCACCTTCATGGGTTTTACAATTTTTGATGGTGTTCGGGGTCAGGTTCGGAACTTGGTGTGGATTCCCCTTCCATAACTCGTGAAAAACATCACCATCCGACTTGATCTCGATCTGAGCAACTCTTTTACCACTCAATGCCATCTCTCTCTCTCTCTCTCTCTCTCTCTCTCTCTATATATATATATATAGAACTTGTACACGGGGATGAGAATTACTTGTTTATATCTTCTATATTTATAGACCTCCACGTCCCCTAATTAATAAATGAACCACGTACTCTACTATTCAGTATAAATGTATTATCTTACTATACTAGCCAATACTAGGGCAAGTATGCTAATTAGGAGCCGAGTACATAATTAAGTTACTACACTGAGTACGACGGCTAGGAGCCAACTTGGCCGAGTACGTCGACTTTTGACCGAGTAGTCCGACTTTTGACCGCGGTCAACTATATTTGGCCAACTTGAATAAAGACAGCTCGGTTTGGGTTTGAGGACCGAGTACAAGGCCGGCTATGAGGTAGGGCCAGGTAGTGGATTGATCCGGCCCAACACCTCGATATGCATATATTTTTTTTAAATTATATATATTTTTTTGAAAAAAATATGTATTCCTAATGTTTAAACTAAACTAGTAAATTTGACCCGCGCTTTGCGGCGGGGCAACATGAATATACATACAAATCGTTAGATGTATGCAAGAGAAAAATATAATTTAAATGGTTAGTGTCGTCTTTATAATAGGCAGGATGTTTATTGGCTTGTTATCATCTTTTTCGTTCTAAACTTCGGTACATGTTTAATTTATCTAACCTATAGATAATAATAGTCTTCTTAACAATTTAGTCTAAGATTTCTAATTTTATTTTCATGATATGATCTAATTATACATAGTTTCTTTTGATTATATCGGAAAACTAAATCGTATACTTTTAGGAATAATCAATAGCCTAGTGACCTTCACATTTATTAACTACATATTTATAAAAATATCAAATAATGCATCACAAGCATCCTCTCATAGTAAAATAAAGACAAAAAAATTGCATCATTGTGTTCTATAATAATAATAATAATAATAATAATAGGAAAAGCTCAGGGGCGAGCCCTTAACCTTATGTGCATGAACCAATTCATAGTTGTTAGCATCCTCATACAATCTTTCAAATTACGTGAAGAAAATTTGTAAATTATAGGGTGGGGTTTTGAGTGGATGTGAATGTAAATAATAGGGTAAAGAGAGAAAATGTAATGATTTTTTATAAATTTTGAAAAACAAAGTTTGCCCTCATTTATTTTTTAATATTTGTTGAATTGCATGTGAGTAGAGGAGAGAAAATTGTAATGATAAATTTATAGAAATGTATTATTTAATTGAACAGGAAAAAAATATTTAATGTTTATTAATATAGTCATAGAGATAGAGATAAAGGATATGTTGAGAATGCTCTTCTATCGAACAAAAGTCAATCAAATTGAATAGCAAATTTATCTCACAACTAAAATCTGCTATTTAATATATATTATAATTACTCAACTAATTTAAGGCCCAAATTGTTTTCACCTTCGATCAACAACTTTTCACGATTCTCGGAGACAGCTTTGACCAAATAGTCGAGGAATACTCAAACTTAGAATCAGGGCCGGCTGGAGGGTGGCGCCGGTTGGACCGCCGGCCGGGGCATGTAATTTTTAGGGGCCAAAATTTTTTTATCTATAGTTTTTATATATACATTTAAAAATATAAAACTTATAAAATATGAATTGCTCTTTATCATCTTATAATTATTGGGCTCGAAATTATTTTTTATCCACAATCCATTTAATTAAGCTTAAATCATTGGGCCCAAACTAAAACTAAAAACTAAAAAAAAATTAAATAAAAACCCGATGCAAAATAAAAGAAATAGTGATCGATGAAATTTCTCTTTGGTTCTTTCCTTCTTTGCGAATGCTGAATAACGACCAACCTAGCCGACCACCACTGTTGGTTCGTTGTTAACCACCAGGCTCCTCCACGGTTGACCAAGCGAGCCACTAATGACCAAGCTATTTTTTTTCCAATGTTAGGACTTAGGAGAGTTTCATGAATCATTGGTTAATCGTTAATTATTACGGTATTTGATTTTAATAATATATTTTTCTATGTTTATTGTTATAACATTAAGCCTCGTTTAAAAAAAATAGATTATATATTTCGTTGCTCGTTAAGGCTATGGGTCTTTTTTTTCGGCTCGGCCGAAGTATTTAAATCCTCGAAGACGGCCCTGCTTAGAATACAACCTTTACAACACTGGTTGATAACATGGCTAGATATTTATCAAAACAATAACAGACAACAGAAAATATATATATATATATATATAATACAATGACATGATATAAATAATATTTTTATACATATATACGGATTAAGTTAATATAATGGGGACCAATATATTAGTTAATCAGATTACCTCTTTCATCGTGAATCACGAGTTAGGACTAAAATCTAAATTAGTCATCTCCTTTAATTTTGGAGGTATGACTTTTTAGTTTCAACAACAATTGTTTAACGTAAATTAGTTGGTTTGCATTATATTAGTGTTTAACTAATAATCTAATCTATAATATAATTAAAATGTTTTATCAAAAGGAAATTTATAATAGTTAATACAATTAAATATGTTTTAATACAATTTTATTTTGAATTTTAAGTAGCTTATAATAATTTAATATAAAGTTCAACCCAAATAGTTTAGTAAAAATGTTAATATTCGATTAACTATTAACTAATAAAACAATTAGGCCCAGATTTATTAATTTCGGCCCAAAACTTTCAAGCACAAGTCGTACTGTTTTTAAAAGCCAAAATTTTGGTTTTGGTTTGGTTTTAGCCCAAACCCATCCAAACTGACCCATGCACACCCGTATTGAATTATATTTTAACCCAACAAAGTCTTTGGAGTAGTTATGATTTGGGAATATACTCGGTTTAAGTCCCGACCCGATTGTAGCTAGCTAGGTATTTATAGTTAAAACCAAATATAAACATCCATAACAATGTGAATTCGTCCTGTTATATACGTGATTGTTTTTCATAACAACCACTGTTTGACGTCAAAAGGCAAAGTTTTTGTTCTCATATTGGGCATCGATGGATCATGTTTTGGAAGACATGGTGAAAACAACAGTTGGTTTTTATTGTGTATGCAAGAACTTAAGTGAACAAAAGGAAGAATCCAAATGGTCCTAAGATTGTGGGTTTGAACCATGTGCCAGTTATGGTTCAATAACTTGGTGTTTTGGATGCTAGTGTTCGTACGGGAACATTAACTAGTCACGAGATTAAAGCAATGCACATGCACCTCCATTAACATTTACATGACTCAAAAATAGCTTCAAAATGCTTTGTATTGGTGTGCTCAACTAAGTGTGACCTAATTAATTTAGGTTTGTTGGTTTTATTTGTCGTGACTTCTGATTATTATCTTTTGGTTGTTGCCGGTTCCAATTAATGAATTGGCTGATAACGATCTCACATTTTATCATATTTGTTCCAAACGGTTCACGACTAATAGAATGCAAACGATGTTAGTTGTAGGTCGCCGGGAAAACGGTTTTGCCCGAAAACTCACATTTTTTCCGGAAAACTCACATTTTTTCCGGAAAACTCAACGTTTTCGTCCCCAACATCTTTGTAACCTTAGATCGGACATTTAGGAGAAGCTGGCACGTTCATACCCATTATAAGGCCTCGTTTATGTTCAAAAACTCTTATGGTGAAAAACATATGGTACTTAGAGAGAAGATGGCATGCTCATATAACTTTGGGAGAGCGATAAATGTGAGAAAATGTAAGAGAAAAAGGTGGGCCAGTCTATGATGGCTTTCACTAGACAGAGTAATTAGAGAGGTGGAGTTCTTGAGAAGCCGACTCGTTGTTGTTGCTCTTACAAATGATAATTTTAAAATAATAAACAAATAACATGCGACTCATAAAGGTACTTTTGAGTCCAGAGACAAATATTTTCCGGTTTATCATGGAAAACTTTTATGTCTATTTTTAGCGAGAAAAATGAAATGTTGTGTTGTAAGACACAAACCAATCACATAACACCACATCTCATGATAGAATTGCACAACATGTATTGTTGGCGTGAGGGTACTATCTCAAATGCAGCCTAGCATTGCGGAACATTTTGGGAGACGTTTTGAGGCCGAAACTCTTCCAAAATGCCATGCACACCACCCCCTAGTTTTGGCAGGCATTTTGCGTTTGTACACAACTTTGTTGGGCCAACGTTGACTATGCGTCACATGGCATAAACGTCTGGGGTGTAGAGTTTGACTATTTATGATCTAAAAAGTGGAAGTGAAAAAAGTAAAAAAGTTGTTAAACCATCCCCGCAACTTAGGAAATCAAAGTTAAGAATGTGAAGTTACATTCGATTAGTATTGGATTGGCTTAAAAGGTACGATGACATTTTAACCCTATGATTACCTTACTAGTATTGTCTTTGGACATAACCCAAACGTGGCAATGAGTCTGTCTGAAGTATGTATTATTGATTTGGAGCCCAAACTACCTTTGAAGTGAAAATAAAGATTAAATTGAAAAAGGTGACTTCAAAGTTCAAATATAATATACCATTGTCCCATTTCCAACTCTTTTGCACCCATTTTTTTTTCTAAAAAGTTTTTAAAAAACACAATAAAACTTTTGTCATAAATCATACTTGAGTATAAGTTGTGTAACAGTGCATCAAATATATTATTTGTATTAACTATTTTTAAACTAATTAGGCCGTCTTCAAGATTTTCGATGTCAAAGACGAATAAAAAAAACGGGCCTTTGTATGTAAGTTTTTTTTTCTTTTTAAAAATCAAAAATAATTATGATAACAATATATATACAAACCATTGTTAAATAATAAACAAAACAAACTTACGATCTTCTCAAATATAAAAAAGCAAACAAACCAATTTTTTGTGCCTCTTGTTTAATTGTTTTGTTATTAGCTGAGACCCATTAGGTTGTTATTTGAACAACCAAACGATCACTAATATTGGGATTATCCCTTTTGATATAACCCCCCCCCCCCCCCCCAAAACCAAGGCTTGGATGCCCTCGATCCAACCCTAAAACAAGTAGCGACACATAAAACGTCGTCAAGAAAATTGAGGGGTGATGGAGGGTACTCCTCAACGTAAGGTAGATCCGCCTCTCTCTAAAACTAATTACCACAATGTGTCCAAGTTATCTAAGTTTGATGTATAAACTAATTTTTCTATTAAAATAGCGCCGCGAAACTATAATAACGACATATCACTCATGACGAATATTTTATATGCTTTTTAAACATAACTAGTTAGTACATATATATTGCACGGCTTAAGTCAACATTGTGGGGAAGATTAACACACAAAGTACATCAGGATTCAGTCCCGTAATTTCAGAACATTTTGTCTATTTCTAATCATTTTTAGTTCTACTTTTTGTAGCTTGTTTATGTGAAATAATCGATTAAAAAAAGAAGGCAAATTTGAAATAAATAACGTCAACTTTTCTGTATTGTTCGATAATAATTTCAACTTAAAAAATCACTACCAACGGTCTCAACTTGCAACTATTTTTGTCTCAATGGACTTCCGTTAAAAAAACACTTAACACCGTTAAGTTTTTTCTCAATATTCAAACCGATGTTTTAGGGATTTTGATCGGAGGAACGATACGATTCGATTGATTTAAAACTTATTTCGAAACCGTAATTCAAATGACTTGATTTTTGTTAATTGAAAATTCAAACACCCGAATTGAAACATTATTTCGTCGCTTAGATCACGTTTCGAGATAAGTTTTACATCGGTTGGCTCGTATCGTTCTTTCGATCAAAATACCTAAAACATCGGTTTGAAACTTGGGAAAAAACTTAACGGCGTTAAGTGTTTTTAACGGAGGTCTATTGAGACAAAAATAGTTGAATGTGGGACCACTGGTAGTGATCTTAAAGTTGGGATTTTTATCGACTAATACACAAAAGCTGGGATTATCTATTTCGAATTTGTCGAAAAAGAAATAGAGTTGCATAATGGATTAATTTGAAAATATGAGTCTTTCTTTATAATCATTGAAAAGAACCATAATCCGGATTACTTGCATAAGGTTCATAAATCTAAAGACAAAATGCTTGATTAGGTTACCTTAATTTAGGAGGTTGGATAACGTCGTAATCAATATATGTTTATTAAAATCAATGATCGCTAGTTCATAGCCGTGTTATGCACATTATATATAAGAATGATAATGTTGAAAGAAGTTATTGTTTTGATGAGGAATGAGTGAAAACTTTTGTTGTCAAAAGAGGGTACATTTGTGATCCAACAGTAGGTAATTAATGGTATGTAAAGCTTAATGTTATGTATAGTAAGAAGTAAGAACAAAGTTGCAAATGAAGCTAACAATGTTTCTTCTTTTTATATGTTCGGTTTTTAGTCTATGATATATGCTATATATAGACATGTTGGTCATGATAATCTACAAAGATTAATTAAGATGTATCATATGTGTAGTTTCACATTGATTCTAACTGTAGATAGTGAAACATGTGTAAAGACAATATTAACAAAATCAAGGCAGGTTAACCATTTTAGTGTTCTAAAGCAGATTATGTGACTAGTCATTTTTCGTGAACGAAAGTTATTGTACATTTTATTTTATTTTTTAATATAACATCTATGTGTATGCATAGTTATAAACCACAAACTCCACCGGTAACACAAAGCTCATATTAGCCACGCATAATTTCTTTTAAAAATTTGTTCTAATACAAACACTAGGATGGTAGAGAGTGATAGTGATGGTAAATAAATTGAACCGTTTGGTAAATTTTATGCACCACACACAATATTATTAATTATTTAACACACCTATACCTCCTTTTAATCTTATAATAACTAGCACTTATTTTGTCACCATAGTTTACTATCTACATTGATTGTAAAATTCATTAAAAATCAAGACAAGATAATATGATTGAATTGCTTTTCATTATTCGTGTATTATTTGCAGTTAATTCTATAGACAAGATAATAGTGTATGATTTTTTAATTAATAACTATTTTATTATTTAGAACATAAAATTGTTGACAATGAGCAAACATTATAATTAAAAAAAGGACCTTTATTCATGAGACTTAAGTAGTTAAGTACATAACTATTATATTTATTAATTGTTTTATTATTTAAATAGATATTATAGGCATATAACATGTCAGATTAAAAAGAATTGTGCTAATGAATTTTAGCATATGTTAGCTTTGTTAAGTGTAAGACAATGAGGGTGTACCAAGGTTTTTCTAACCACGCATGTGACAGAAAAATTTACAGTAACCTTCTCGAAGTCCCGGTTTGATTCCAACAAATGTATGCTTTTAATAGGGTAGAACACTGTTGTTCTAGAATTCGGACTCGGATATAGTGAATTATATGCAAGTGGTAAGCCTTTCAGGATCCCGGCAACCAGTTGCACAGAGTAAATCCGTTAAAAAAAGATTGAAAATAATTTCACTACAAATTAGGTATAATAATATAATAAACAAATATCAAAATAATAGACAATTTTGTATTTATGCAAGTGAAATATAAGACAACCACATTAAGCAATTATCAACAACAAAAGTTACTGCGTTTAATTATTGGAGTTTCTTCTAAACAACACCTAATGAAAATTAGTTAAAAGAAAGCCATAATCTAAGCACCTTTATGCCCCACTACAATAATAAAGATCACAATTACATACCTTTGTATCATAATTAGTAAAATACACCTCATCTACTTAACGTCCTACCGTTATTTGTCATATACAGAACGAGCTAAACAGACACCACTGACAAGTTATCTGGACACCACTAACGTGTCATACATGTCCTATGATCGGCTGAAAAGTGAACAAACACACCATATGACAATTGGACAGATAAAAAACTGATTTGATCATTGACAAGTCATACGACCCGTATGACCTTTTTCATCGTATCATAGTATGATATTTGTAGGGGTATGGTATTAAACCCGGTTTTACGACCCTAAATTTATTATGTTTGACTTATTTTATTATATGGACTAATACAATGTTATTGGGCTGAGGGGGTTTTGTGGAGGTAACCCTAACTGGGCTAGGCCCATTAGGGTACCATGATGGTGGCCATGAGGCTCTCTATATAAGGAGGTCTCCACCTCCTTATTAAAGGGTCATGCTCAATAAGAGCCACCACCACTTTTTTGTGTCTGTAAACAAGAGATCATCAGGATTTCTTAGCAGTCACCTCCACACCCCCGAAAAACCATTGCAGGTCTCAAGCAACCGGAGAAGAAGATCAAGACGTGGTTCGTTCATCTCGAAAATCCGTGGAAACATCGTCATGGATCAGGTCAGATTCATTTCATGCTTCGACACTACCCTTTAAAAGAAAATTAAAAATGAAAAATAATAAAATTATGTGATTGGTTTAAATGAGTTTTCAAAGTTTTTACATAACTATGAGTTCTCATTTGAACCCTTCCCTATATATATATATATACATATATATATGTATATATACACACACATGATTATTCATCTACACATTGCGTGATATCGTACATAACTATTTATATGCTGATTATTCATATACATTTACATGATAACTTATATAACTATTTATATTTCTTGTGTAATATTATTTTTCTTTCAAATAATAGAGGAATATATTATTATGTTTTGTTTTTTTCCTACCATTTGAGGGAATATGAATTTTATTTTCCAACGTTAAAATTTATTCTAGTTGTGGAAAACGTTTTTTTTTTTTTGTTTATTTGAGAACTATATTCTTAATAATTCTTAAAAGTATAATAAACGGATGGTATTGAGCCGAATAGAATATTATCTTGGGCACAATTTATAATGATATTTCGAAGTACAATAAATTCTTTATAACCCGAACTTTAGTTATCTATTTATCAGGTTTCCAACTTAATATTCATACTTACCATTAACATATACTATATCCGACCACCATCCACGGTCATCTAAATCAAAACCGACCACCATATGTCGTTGTATGAACTAAATACGACCACCTTCGTCGTTGTCCAAACGTTGGGGTGTGAGGGCGGTTGAGAAGATGACTTCTGAGATATTGAGGGCTATGAAAATATTTATCCTAATTTAGTAATTTTACATATCATACAATAACGTCCACGATTCACATTTCACATATTTGTAGCATATGCTGCTGGGTGTAAAATATGAAAGCCTCCATTATCTATAGGACAATCTTTTTCCCACATTTCCCACCGGCCTCCACACAATATATAGCCCAACAAAAGTTTCTTTGAATTCGATACTTTTGACCACACGTTTTTGAAGATTATATTCGGACTCAATGGCCATTGATTGTTTGCGAAAACTGAAGATCCATTCATCTTTGTTCCAGTTTGATCAACTATCTGATTAAAATTTCAAATCGCACTCTAATTTTATTAAAATTAATCATAGGTCAATCTAAAAATCAACATAATGCAACATGCATGAGTATCAAAAGAACAAAAAGGTCATTTTCTCATAACTTATGAATTTATGTTATGTAACCTAAGTTACCACCTCTATTGTGCTTATCTTGTAACTACCCACCTTGACTAAAATAATGTTGTCATTTAAAACTCCCATAAACCCACTTTAAAAATTAGTTAGGGGAATGTATCACTCCTCATATGGCTATCTCATGAATCTTTCTTGAGCGAACTGTCCAAATTGGCTTTTCACTAGCTCCACTAGCTCCTGGCACCCTTTATTTTCTCCATGACTTATTATTTTTGGTTGACACCCCCCCCCCCCCCCCCACACCCTTTACACCCCGTATAGTCAGTCCTATACGGGACTCTATATGCCCCGTATAAAACTATACGGGGGCTATATGAGGCCATATACGCCCCGTATAGCTTTATACGGGGCGTATAGGGGGAGTAGAACCCTTTTTTTAACTACAAAACATTAATTGGAATCAATACAGCCCAAACAAAATCGTGGATGACATAAAGTTTTTTTAAGTTTTCTATAGGTAGTCTCAAGATCAAAGGATATTAATGTCGAGTGGTTGATTCAATTGGTGTAAGTTCGATGTATTATATATGTAAGTCATAAACTATCTCTTAGTGTTTATTTGGATCTAGTCAATTGCTAGTTTTCGTTTGTTAATATAAACCCGCAATTCAAAAAAAAATAAACTTCAAAACATCAAATTTATGAGATTTATTACAAAACACATAACATAAGTTTATGAGAACAAAAATAATCAATATAAATCGTTTAATTTTTTATTAGTGGTTTATTTTTTTAACTTCTTACACATAACTGGATATTTTATGTACATATAAAAATAATTAACATATATATATATATATATATATATATAATATAGAAGGTGAGGAAATATTGCTTTTGGAAGGATCTTGAGCGATTATTGAGCATAAACATTTAGCAATACCTAGTTAATTATTTTATCATATGGGTTGTCTGTTGTTCAACTTTCTTGGAACACTAGTCAATTATTTATTTCTAAGATTACATTTTTAAATATAAATAGATTACAGCTTTAATAAAATATATTCCCTAAATGCTAAGCTTATGTCCAATTATGCTATCATTGATCCTTAAATTCAAGATATGATCATTTACTTGCTAAGCTGTTATCTTTAATCCAATAATTTTAGGAAAGCAACATAATATATTAACATTAATACTCTAGAAGCAAAGAAAGGAGTGAAGTTGACATGTAAAATAATAATATGTATCAATAAGAGACCAATCAAGCCAAATAATAAGAAAAATATTTAGGTCACAAAATCTTTTAGACCGATTATTTTAAGGTCATCTTTTTAGTGCATGTTTGGCCCATCAAATAACTTTTCATGTTGCATATATTTGTTCTTGTGTGCCACCTTGTGGTGGTTACTATATGAATATTGATTATTCTCATCTCACAATTACAATAGATTTATGTTGTATAATATACAAATACACATTATATGTTAATATATGTTATACAATACAAGTTGAAGATGAAACAACATATTAGACTCGAATATTACATATACAAGTTAGTTTTGGATACTGTATTTTAAAGGTTTAAACTTCTAAAAGGTAAATGAGATGGTTAAACCCTTATATAAAGGAATCAAATAATTTTACTTCAACCACCCCTTGAGCTATTAAAGAAAAATTAGAGGCTCACTAGCTGTCCTAAGCCCTACAGTTCCTCCTTAAGATGAATGTATCGCTTTCTACTTCGATCTCACATAAAAGAACTTGTTATTTGCATAAACATTTAGTTTTGCGTCTACCAACAAATAAATTAATTTGGAAGTGACAACGCGGTTCAGAAAGTTATGTTAGGCATCTGATTGAAACAAGAAACCTGCATAAAGTGCTTTCAATTTAATACTTACATCCTTATAAATTTATTTAAACGAATTACTAATTTTAATAAATAAGCATTTATAACT
This sequence comes from Bidens hawaiensis, assembly GCF_021521415.1. Lineage (NCBI taxonomy): Eukaryota > Viridiplantae > Streptophyta > Magnoliopsida > Asterales > Asteraceae > Bidens > Bidens hawaiensis. The sequence continues at coordinate 66,712 of NW_027492920.1, forward strand.
ATATTAAAACTATTAGCAAACAGAAGGTGTTTTTAAGTCAACCCAAAATTAATGTCTCATAATAAAACTACATTTCATGTTATTTATTTCATGTGTTTTACCACATACCTCTATTTAAACCCTACAAAACTTTATGTATGCACACATAAATCTTAAGTTATTATCACATCTAAATCATCCAACACTTAGAGGCTGTTTGGCAATGGCTGAATTATTAAGTACTGAATCATAAAGAGGTCTGAATGGTTAAGAGAGTCTGAACCAATAAGATCTGAACAAGTTAAAGTCTGTTTGGTTGGATATCTGAATAACTATACAAGATAACTATTTTACCCTCTGAACTAATTTATGCTGAATAAAATGTATCTGTTTGTTTAGAAGCCCGAACGATAAATAGAGTATAAAAAGGAAATACAAAACATCATAGAAAATCCAAATTACACATTATTACTTCAAAATCCATGAAAATATAAATAGAAGTAAATACTTCGCATACAAAATTAATTTTATTAATTTGAAACTAGTTGAGTAGCTATTTCGTCACGCAAAGTAGTCATATACTCAATGCCTTGTGAACCCCATTCTATGTCGTGAACGAACTGGCCATCACTTTCTCCACCTTGTATATCAAACAAGATAGTGTTCTCATCGTAGTCCATAAATAACTGATCATGAATATTGCATTTCCTTATAAAATTATGGACAGCGAAACAAGCAATCACTATGTCTCTTTGTATTGGGAAAGAAAAGGGAGCCATTTGCTTTAGAATTGGAAATCTAGCCTTCAAAATACCATACGCGCGCTCAATAACATTTCTGAGTTGTGCGTGAGCATGATTGAATCTTTCTTCCTTAGTTAACGCACGTTGCCGTCGAAAATCGGCTGACCAATACCTTGTATTACGATAGGGTGCCATAAATCCACCAGAGTGTGTGTGTATGCAGCGTCGCAAAGGTAGTATTTATCTATAACGTTGGTATCAAACTATTACAAAAAAATATATATATAGTGCATTTAATAATAAAAGTTGAAGAATGATTAATAACCTGGTGGGGGGAAAGGGAAGCCGGAATTTGGGTTAAATGCAACTTCTTTTAAAACTCGTGAATCATGTGCAATGCCCTCCCATCCGGCCCATACAAATGTGAATATCATATCAAAATCACAAATTGCTAAGACATTTTGAAAGCATTCACCTTTTCCTCTTCCCCTATAACGGGTTTGTTGATCAGCAGGCACGACCGCATGTATAAGAGTTCCATCTAACGCACCTATTGCTCCAGGAAATATTTGTTTTAGCTTTCTATGTCGCTCTGAGGTATTTTCGAATTCATTAGAAGATGTTGGGATTATAACTTCTCTTGCGAAATTCATCATTGCATTTAGGACTTCATGAAAACATCTATGGATCGTTTCCGTTGAGTGTTGAAACCTTCGTTAACCACTCGAAAACGCTCATTATGTCCTATAACCATCAAAAACATAGCCACCTTTTCTTCCAAACTTATTGACCTACTATGTTGCAATCAATTTCTTTGCTTAAAATGATTGCACAATAGTACAAATGCATCACGTGAAAGACGCATCATCTCATAACATTGTGTAGAAGATCCATGCAACAATTCTTGTGTGTATGCATGACCGGTCAATGCCGAATTCAGGTCTCTTATCCTTTCAATTTTTCTTGAAGCTAACCCTAGCCATTGCCAACAAAGGAATATGAACACCATAATCTCATCGTCCGAATCCATAAAGCAACCTGTCATAAAAATTACCAACATTTGCGTGAAATCCATAAGATAACATCTAAATAATCCAAACATAACATCAACATCACATTACAAAATCCTACATAACATGCTATAACATCCAAAGAAAATCCTACATAATATGACATAATATCCAAAGAAAATCCTAAATTACATGACATAACATCCAAAGAAAATCACACATAACATAAATTCCACAAAAACATCCAAAAAAAAGCCCGTCCATGACACATGAAATTAAAACAATCCATGCTTTGATCCCGCATTCTTAACCCATAGCTCACAAACATGTGGAGGAATTCGTAGCCACACTTTCCTCAAATCAGCACTTTCACCAAAAAGCAAAAGCGCCGTTTGATATTTGGCATCAAGCTCTCCCCATCCCAATGTCTCCAACTTCTCCATGCATGCATCCATGTCATTAGAAAGATTGTGCTTTTCAATCAACATCTTTTCCACCTTGGTAATATGGTCCCCAACTTCTATTAGCTTTGAATTAAATGTTTCCTTAACTTTACGTTTTTCCCTAGACCGACCGGATGACTCCTCACTAACACCTTGAGTCGGGGGTTCCATTTGAGTGAATTCGAAATCCTCAAGATCATTTAAATTTTGGTTAGACACTTCCTAAGAAGGACGAGGAAGTGTAGAAGATGGCCCCCAACTGTCAAAGCCATTTGAAGTAGAGCCCTCAAACAACTGAATACAAAGCTCGGGATAAAGAAGTGGCACACTTCTCAACGATTCTACGACTTTGTTGGTCTGTGTGAAAAATATTATAAAAAGTTAAGATTAATAGAAATGTAATAATAATTATTATTTATACAAAGGAAATACCTTTTTCTCAATTTGCCATTCTTCTTCCGACAAGTTAAAACTGGTTGTTACGGGATCATAAACGTTGCCGGTTTTGTTTTTTAACTTTGACCAAGCAACAAATTTTGATTTAAAATAATCATAATGATTCTTCATTTGTTTTTTATCCACAATAAAGTTGTGTTCTATTTTCAGTTTCTCCGCTACATTCTTCCATGATGTTGGTTTAAGGCTACTTCCTTGAACTCCATGGAGTGTTATTTCATGAAGACATGCTTCAAGAAATGTTTTGTCAATACCCTCGTAACTCCAACGGGTCCTACCCTTTTTTTGTGTCATTTCTTTTTGGGCCATTTCTAAAAATGAACAACCAACAACTTATGGGATATTACAAGCACAAAAATGAACATAATTAACGGGCCAAATGAGGAATATGAACAATACAACACTTAAAAGCTAAAAGTATATACATGTATCAAATGGATTTCTATGTAAGTTTCTAACTTTTTACTGTCATTGATAAAACATGCAGTTGTGTTGGTCATTTGTGTTATTGTGTACTGATCAAATATAGCAAGTAATAAGTTGTTGTATCCATTTGTCATTAAGTAAATTAAGTAAAAAAAACCGTGAACCAAACCGTTAGTAACGGTTTTTACATTAAAGTGCATCATGGTCTACATGCTGCAAGTTTTGGTCAACGCATAATTGGTAGTCAAAGATGAATTTTTAGTTAACTTTTGATTGTTAAGATGTGGTTAACTTTTGGATTGTCAAAGCTAACCAAAAAGTCATAAGGTGGTCAACAGGTAGTCTTAAAAGGCTTGATCAAATATGAAAGGCCCAACTAATGTGATGCAATTTGGGAACACATTGTAAGAAGCCGGACTAATTGGTACCGGAAGGATGAAGCTATTCCAAGATTGCAACAAATATCTCTCGAGAAGTCAAATTAGGAGCAGCAAATCAACAGTAGAACATACTATTTATGCATTTCTTAGGCCCTTTGAGGCTTTGAGCGCTAATAATAAGCAAAGTTTCCATGTAACCTTTTATCCTTTTAAGATATTTATAAAGAATCTACCCATTTGAATCTCTTTATCCTCATAAACAAGTTTTTTTTAGAAAAATTAACCACTTGTACGCGTTCATAAAACCATTATATCAGGAAATAACATTCGTTAATAGCTAAATATGTGCAGGTCAATGCAGGTGCATCTTTCAAGTCTTTTTTGTATCAGTTTGTTTTTTTTTAAAGGCCAAACTTTTATAAAAAACCAAGAAAGGGAACCTCAAGCAAGTAACGAGACGTCCAAAAGTACAAAGAGAACAAAAAAAAAGATAACTTACAAAAACAAATACAAAATGACATAGAAACTGCAACGAGAAGTTCGCGATGCACAAATTGCACACTCATCAATCACATATTTCTTGCTATAACGCATATTTCAACATGATGCACAAATTGCACACTCATCAATCACAGTTTCTAACTAATAGACAATTTAAAATATAAGAGATTACACATATTGCAAAATGCACAGATTACACACTCATCTACATACTAATCATGTAAAGTCCCTTAATATGAAAACTCAAAAGCTTTGTACACAATCAAGAAATTCAAAAGAAGTCTCAAATGGAAAGAAGAACCAACTAATCTTAAATAGTAATCACAATAACTCCAAAACCTGAACCAGATTTCTAGCACAAAAGTGTTTCAATTTTTAACCCTAATTGACCAATTACTCTATAAATCTGAATAAAAATCAATTGGCATAACCTGAATATCAATTAGCATATATTTTCAAGACAAAAGCAAACGAATATATTGATGGGATTTACCATAAATTGAACTAAACCCTAGCTTCTATGCCTAGCCGTTCGAACCATATCGATAACCGAAGAGGCCAGGAAACAAAAATCGAAGAGTGTAGGGAGACAGAAATCGTACCTGGTTGTGATTGAAAGCAGGCAGAAATAGAGCGATTATGGTGGTGGTGTGCGTTGGTCGATCACCCAGAGGAAAAGAAAGAATGAACGAATGTGTGGGCAATTAGGTCATCTTCTCATTCAGTTCTCATTCAGCGGTGTTTTAAAACTGAATGGGTAAGAGGCCCATTCAGCATTCAGATGTGATCTTGGAATGAAACAAACAGTCAGAGAGCTGAGCGAATCAGACTTTCAAACTCATTCAGATATCAAACAAACACACCCTTATTCAAAACATATGAAAACTAAATCTAAATGAATTTATTTATCCATAAACTATTTTTTTAAAATATATGTAGAGAATTGATACATGTGATACCATAAGTGGTCCAAGGATTAAAAAATTTAAGTTAGGAGTTGAATGAAATGTTAAAAGGTAAAAGTTATGAACAATTTGATGATGTTTCTGTCGGCCATCGTTTCACCACTTCATATATTTTAACAAATAACAGTATAGCACTTTGCTTAATCATTATTATAAATTTGGATGATCTCTTAGACTCGTACGACACAAATGAACCAGTTGGTTTTAATAAAATTAAAAAAGAAGTGTTTTAATATTTTAGGACAAAGTTTCATAACCATTGTTGATTGATAAGGTTTCCTCTAAAACCCTTACCAATCGTTTTAATGGGTGCAAACGAGCCGAGCCAAGCTCGATTCGGCTCGTAAGTAGATTTTTAAGCTCAGAAGTATCTTCTAAACTTTATCTCATAGCCCATTCATGGAGTTTTTTTTATTATTATAATTTAGTTATAATATAAACTAGCGATATCAAACACGCGCGTTGCGACGGGTGTATAGATTTTTTGTTTTGACATTTTCGCTATGCAAACAAAAGATAAAACTCAAAAGTATAGTCGTAGTGTAAGCATAAAGGTATCAAAACATGTTCGTTTCATGTTTTTGTATTATTTAGCGCAACGTACAAACTCACGCTACACAACGTTACTGTGGATACCAAACTAAAAACAACTTCAAAATATATGGCCTGCTTGGTTAATTGGTTAGTTAAATATGTGAGTTAATTTAAAGAGGAATAAAAACAGAATAAATAAATAAAAGTAAATAAAATAGCAAAAAGGAAAATAAAAAAAAAATATGAGAGTAAATTGCCTTTTAAACACTTTTTTTTCTTTTCTTTTTGTGCGGTAATTTTGTCATAACCAGGAGATAATGGATGGAGTTAGTTTAAGAAGCCATAACCGCAATCAAATTTAAACATCAAGGATTCATTTGTGCAAAAGTTCCATTTTTAGGCTAAAAAATTAACACATTTCACTCTAATATAGGCTAGAGGAAAATAAGTTACATAAATTTATGACCTAATTTTACGTATTAAGAAAACATTGGAATAATATTTTAAAAGAGTAAATAAAAAAGTAACTTTATTCCTTTTTAACATATATTTAAGCCAAAAGTTATGTGGATGTTCATGTGTTACTATAATAGAAATAGTATATGATTTCTTTTTCAGAAAAGCGTCAAATAATTTTCCATTATCGTTCATTATATGTAATAAAATAAACATCATAATTGTGATGTGCCAATATAAAGTCATACATTTACCAATTACCATGTATTAATGAATTTGATGTACATTTACACAGTTTATAACATCTGATCATACAATTTAATTATATTGGATTTTAATAATCCAAGCTTTGGCCTATTGGCCGATATTAATTCCAACTTAAGAAATTCCCTACATTAATCCCAACTTGCACTCTATTGGCCTCCACTGAGTCTTTTCTTAACGAAAACTAACCCGGTTAGTTTTAGAGCAAAATATGTCATTTTTCTAAGTTAAGAGAGATAAATGAAAAATGCAATTTAACTTAAACACTCACCACCATAGCCACCGCCATCGCCGACACCACCACCGCCATCGCCTGCACCGCACTACCGTCGACACCGCCATCGCCGACACCGCACCGCTGTCGACACCACCACCACCTTTGTCTCCGCCGCCACCACCTCTAAAGGGAGGGTTTGAAAATGGGGTGTTGGTGGTGGTGGCGGCGACGGCCGTTGTGGTGAGTTTTTAAGTTGAATTACATTTTTCGTTTCTCCCTCAACTTTGGAGAAAAAGGTGGTGGCGGAGACGGATGTGGTGGCGGCAATCGTGGTGGTGGCGGCGGCGGTAGTGGTGGTGGTGGTGGCGGCGGCGGCGGTCGTGGGTGTGAGTTATTAAGTTAAATTATATTTTTTATTTATCTCCTTCAACTTAGATAAATGATATATTTTGCTCTAAAACTAACCGAGTTAGTTCCCGCTAGAAAAAGGCTCAGTGGAGGCCAATAGAGTGCAAGTTGGGATTAATATAGGGAATTTCTTAAGTTGAGATTAATATCGGCCAATAGGCCAAAGTTTGGATTATTAAAATCCAATATACCTACAATTTATAACCAAAATTTAAAAATAGAATTCGGTATTGGACGGAGTTAGGAAGTAAAACGAATAACGATTTATGAAAAAGTAAATTTTGTCATCGAAATTTACGCAAAACTTATGGTATAAAGTTAGAATGAGCGAGTCAGCCTTGACTTATGCTTAGCTTGTTTATAAACCGAGTCAGCTCTGCACAATTCACTTACAAATCAAGTCAATTTCAAACGAGTATTTTTTTCAAATGAGCTACAAGACGCAAGTTATTTGGGCATTCCATCACAAACACCTTTTAAAAGCAATACAAATATGCAATTTTGGGATCCTTGAGGTGTCAAGCTAGAAACCTGACTCAAGGGTTTTCCTACAACGGTGGGTTTCCTTCTTAATTGTGTCCTTGGATGAGTCAGACCTGAAGCGTCAAAATCAGTATGGATAGGTTTCCTTCTTGATTGCGTTCTTGGATGAGTCAGGCATGAATCATCAAAATCAGTATGGATGATTGACATCTATCTTATGAAAACTTACTAAGGTATTGGAGATTTGGAGGTAGTTCTAAACACTATTCGGAAAAAAAAAAACTGTAATCTTCCCTCTTGGGCAAGAAAACGAGTAAATGGACTGGACTATTGGAGAGTTGCTAGGGCTGGGCCTTGGGAAGTCTTCGAATTTGGTCTGGTACACTTTGGGCCTTTGACAACAATCGGGCTAACTTTAATTTTCTTTTATTAAGCCCAATATTTGTTAATAGTACACTATTCAGATTGGTGATTGCCCTATTTGGACCTTCTTTTGTCTCCTGTAAAAGTGTAAATCCATAAATAGTGGCAAGCCGATCATGTCAATTTTGGAAGTATATGATCACTAACATTGAACAACATGGTTATTTTTTTTAGTAATAAAGATTTCTCATTAATACAAAATGATTACAAGTGACAGACAAACGTGCAACAAGCTGTGCCAGAACCCTCTTTTAAGTAGCAAAGAATCCTATTAAAAACGAAGGTTTGGCACCATGCACGACACGCTGAAACCTATTCAGAAAATTCACAGCCTTCAGGGGGCAGAAAATTAAATGTATCAAAAGCAATGGGAATGGGAGAAACACGTGTTGATTCTCTAAACAAGTTAAAAATTGTTTAACAACTTCGCCCAATTCAACCTTCAACGCAGCCTGATCCACAACAAGATTGTGGATTTTGACGGAACTTTGGACATGTTAAGAACTGAGTTTAATATTCGTTATTTTTCTTTAAACATTATTCTTTGTTCATGTTTTTTTTTCTTTTATTGTCTTTAATTTAGCTTGAGCGTCTATTCTTTACCGCTTTGACTGTGAATCTAAACTCTTATGTTGTAATTGTTTATTAAATGATAAACAAGTTTGACATAATCTTATACATGTTCAATACCAAATATATTATACATTATGTTGTCCATATAGGTGACAAATTTACACCGTTAGTATATCAATCAACTATTACATCATTTCAACAAACATTTAAAAGAGATTTATTTAATTTATTTAAATAATACAAACCGAAATTTAAGAATTGCTACGTGACCGCATGTGATGTTCACATGGGCCACTACGTGTACTGAAATCCCACCCCATAATTTCCATCGAATATTACGATATTATTCGCTCTTTATTTACTTTTATTTTTTGCATGTATTTTATATCTTTTTCCATTTTCTTGTACCTGCCACCCTGGAAATGAAAGCGAAATAAAGAATAGAGAAAGTCACATAAATATGTCCATGTGAATTGTCTATATGTTGCAAGTTTAATCCTTGAGTTTTTAAAATAGCAAACTTAGTCCAAACATTTATATGTTTATGCGTTTATGATAGTGTTGCACGTTTAGTCCTCATGGCTTATCCTTTAGTTTTAATATAATTGATGTAAATGTGTTATTAACATGAGGATAACTGTGTCTTTCAATGTTGTGAGGATAACTGTGTCTTTTAATATTGAAACTCTGATAAGATAAACTTTTAAACTTTAGAACTCCTAACATCGACCTCATCACCTTCAATTCTGCACTAAACCGATAAACTTTCAAACTTTATAACTCCTAACACTGACCTCATTACCTTCAATTCTACACTAAACCTTTGAACTTTGCAATGATTGAAGGTGATGAAATCAACGTTAGGAGTATAACTCCTAATACTCCTAACATTGACCTCATCACCTTCAATTCTGCACTAAAGCAATAAACTTTCAAATTTTAAAACTCCTAACATCGACCTCGTCACCTTTAATTTTGTACTAGACTTTAATTCTGTACTAGTTCTGTATTAGGCCTTTGAATTATGCACTAAACCTTTGAATTCTACTTAAAAGGAAAACTTTCAAACTTTTGAACTCCTAACATCAACCCTATCACCTTTAATCCTGCACTAAACCTTTGAACTTTGCACTGGTTAAAGATGTTGAAATCGACTTTAGTTCCAGAGTAAAGGCATAATCACCGCCTCATGAATGGTACATTACGTCACTTTTCCATTAAAAACCAACAATAATTAACCGTGGTGACTAAATGTGTAACCAAATCTTTCAACTAAATTTGTTAATATTAAAATCTACGGACCAAATTTACAATATCATCAAACTATAGGTACTATTTAAGCACATTTCTCTAATGAATATAAAAATAACAAAGAAAGCACACCAAAATAGAAAATATTAAAAAAAAAAAAAAAGTGTCACTACCATCATTGATCAAATTGACAACAATACCCTTAACCGTTTTATCAATTTCCACAAATCATACCATTCATCCCCACCGGAAATTAAACCAAACCTAACAAACACTAGTCAAATACGTGACGTAAGCAACCTTTTTTTCCCTTGGCGCCATATTTAACCGCAACAAGAAGAAGATGATTGATTGATTAATTAATTAATTGATTGATTAACAGAAAGAGCATTTACTCATATTCGACCCGGATCGATTTATGTTTCTTCAGTCGGAATTAACATTTACTTATATCCGAACCGGATCGATTTATGTTTCTTCATTTTCTTCAAACCTTAAGTATCTTCGCAGCTCGAACCACCGGATTCTCACGAGCGATTGCTTCTCGTCCGGCAGCCTTGTAATCGTAGCTGCAGTCATGCCGATCGGAGTACCGGTGATCGGAGCAGAACATCTCGCCGCACCGGCACCGGAATCCGGTTAATCCGACCTTTTTCCGGCAGCCGGAGCACCGGTTAATCTCGCGCTTCTTCAGCTTGTTCGTATCGGATAACTCCGGCGACGATCTGAGCTCATCGGCGCCCGAGTTATTCGATGCGGTTGCCGGAGTCTTCGTATCGGATATCTCCGGCGACAATCTGAGCTCACCGGCACTGTAGTTTTTTGATGTGGTTGCCGGAATCTTTACATCGGAAAACTCCGGCGACGAACTGAGCTCATCGGCTCCGGGGTTTTTTGATGTGGTAGACGGAATTTCCGTATCGAAAAACTCCAGCGACGTATCAAAAAACTCCGGAGACGATCTGAGCTCATTGGCGCCGGAGTTTTTCGATGTGGTTGCCGGAATCTTCGTATCGGATATCTCTGGCGACGATCTGAGCTCATCAGCGCCGGAGATATTCGATGTGGTTGCCGAAATTGAAGGCGTGCGCAACGTTAATGTTTCGGGAACCTTGAGCTCCGTCTCCTCTTTGTCTCTATTTTGAGCCATATGAATACGAGCGTTGATTTTCTGGCGACCGGAAAGCGAAAGTGGCGTGTTTAGAGAGAGAGATAACAAGAGAACAAAAGGTGTGTATTTAGAGAGAGAATAATTGAGTAATAATAATATTACTAATAATAAAAAAAGGTTTGTGAAGAAGTGGTGGATAATGGTGGGGTGGGGGGGGGGAGGGGTAGTATTGGAACGCGTATCAAAGGTTATGATGATAAACATAATTAGTCTTCTGGTTCAATGACATGTTATTAGAGATGAGCAAATTTGGTATTGCTACCGATTGGTACGGGTATCAAAATCAGTATCGATTCGGTATCGACAAAGTTTTAAGTTTCGAGATTGGTATGATATTGGTACCGGTATTTTCTGAATTTTTACCTTCAATATCGGTACCATATCGATACGGTACCGAGTTCATCCCTACATACTACGATGATAGTCAAGGTTTGTGGCCTTAGAACATTTTCAGCCCGTTTTTTATATATATGTAAGTGAATTTTATAAATTATATTTTATAGTTATAAGTGGTTGCGAGTAGATGAAACAAAATATTACATGAGAATGTTAAATTTGACATTTTACTGTTCACACCGTAAAAATTTTTAATATTTTTTTAAAGTGGATTGAGAAAAAGTAATGATAAATGCATATAATTAAAAAAATATAATAAAAATAATAAATTTTAATGTAATTATATGATATGATAGAAAATGGGTTGAGAATGCTATTATGGACCGGGTTCGAAACGTGTATTCAGGGAGTTTTCTTGTACCGGTATAATGTTTATGGATGACTCAGGTCTAATCAGTATTAACGATTGTTATCTTGTTTTAGGGAGACGGACTCGAATACTGGGTTAGTTTCTAACGTAGTTAAAAAAAAAGTGATAATGGTGGAATGACGAGAAAGCCCATGTGAGTTGTGGCTTTTGGAGTGGGAAATGAGGGGATTTGGATCAGCAGTGACGTGGGAGATTGGAGACTATTGAGATATGTTCTACATTTAGCGGCCACCTGAGCCGGTCATGTGAACCACACACGTGGATTTGTTTAACAATTAATAATATAAATAGTATTTAAATAAAGCTCCCACTTTCATTATTGTTAATGTTGATTTAGAGCATTCCCATACCGTCCTCTATCCTCATCTCTATAATTACACTATATAACAACATATCTCTCTATAAAGTTTAATTAAATAGTATTTTTTTTATACTTTTATAATTACAATTTTCTCTCTCTACCCTATAATTTACAAAAAATCACTACATTTCCCCCAAATTTACAAAAAACCACTATCTTTTCTCTCTCCACCCTATAATTTACTCTCACAACCACTCATAACCCCACCCTATAATAGGCCTGTAAACGAACCGAACGTTCGGTGAACTATCGTGAACCGTTCGGCAGGAAGTTCGTTTATGGTCGTTTATTTAATAAACGAACGAATATGAACAAAAAATTTGTGTTCGTTTAATTAAACGAACGAACGTGAACACATGTTCCATTCGTTCATTTATGTTCATGAACGTTCGTTTATGTTCGTTTATTTCTGTTTATTTATGTTCATTTATGTATTAATATTAATAATTAATAGAAAATAATTAAATATTATCTGGATAGGTGATTTTCTTAAAGGTTTTATATTTGTTAATTTGTGTTCATTTAAGAGTTTTTTCATTTAAGTTCGTTTATATTTGTGTTCATTTACGTTTGTTCATACATGTTCGTTTATCTTTATTCAGTTATGTTAGTTTTGATTTTAAACAAGCGAACACAAATGTCCACTAAGAACATGAACATAAATATTTATTCGATTAAGTGTCAGTGTTTTTTTAAAGTTAAATGAACGAACACGAGCATGCCCTTGTTCGTGTTCATTCAATTCGTTTACAGGCTTTTATTATTCACATTGATGAATACATCGGTCTCAATCTCTAGGCTCTGCCGATTTTATTTGTGTTCGTGAACCGTTCGTGAACATATTAATTTCCTTAATGAACGAACACGAACATAAAATCTCGTTCGGTAAGTGTTCGTGAACCATTCGTGAACACATTATTTACTTAACGAACGAACATGAACAAGACCTTGTTCGTGTTCGTTCGGTTCGTTTACAGCCATACCCTATAATTTACAAATTCCCCTTTCAAAATTATAGGGGATGGGTTGAGAGTGCTCTTAGATAAGGGTAATGCATATAATTTCCATTTTCTTACAAACATCATTTTAGACCAGTAATGAGCCCGGTACGGTACCGATTATGAAAATCACAAAATTTTGGTACCGGCATCGGTACTGAAATGTTCGGTACGTACCGGGACGGTACATGTATTGAAGGTAAAAGTTTGGAAAATACCGGTACCGTACCAATCTCGAAACTCAAAACTTTGGTACCGATTTTGGTACCGGTCCGGAATTTGCTCATCCCTATTTTAGACTAGAGGTGCACAAATCGGTTTAAAACTCAAAACTGGTTTGGGTTGAAATCGGTTTAGTTTGGTTAACAAAATCAAAACTGGTTTATGATAGTTTCGGTTCGAGTTGAAACCGGTTTCTTGACCAAGTTACGATCGGTTTCGATTTGGATTTTGATCGGTTTTGGTTCGGGTTTTGACCGGTTTTTGCCGGTTTCGGTTCAGTTAACCGGTTTAGAACCAGTTTTGGTGGAGAAAATTACAAGCCGGTTCCGAACCTACGGTTTCAGTCGGTTCCAAACTGGTTTCTACATAATCGGTTTCAAACCGGTTCGGTTTCGGTTCAATTTTCGGGTTGGTTCGATTAACCGTTTATTTGCCCACCTATATTTTAGACGGTTGATAACTCTTGCAATATTTCTTAGTGTAATTTTTGAATGTTATGAGTTTTATGGCATTCCCAACAGGTCCTCGTGAGTGGGTTTCCATATAATATAGTGTAGTTGTACGTGGTCGTGAGTAGATGAGATAAAATTTTCTTTTTGTTTATGAGTAAATTTACATAAACATTGTCCACCATCTATAATTTTTTAATGTTTTTTTGAAAGTGGTTGTTAATAGAGGAGAGAAAACAACTAATGATAAAAGTATAAAAAATATTATTTAATTAAAAATGAAAGACAAAATATAGTGTTTTTTAATGTAATTATAGAGATGCAGATAGAAATGTTGTTGAGAATGCTCTTACTGTATCAACCAAAATGAGTTTATTTGTTAGTGATATCAAATGCATATATAGTAGTGTTTCTCTACATGATGTGTTAAGGCTTCGTGGTTTACAATGGCTAATAGCATGGATTTAGAAGTGACGAGTTACTTAACTCAACAAGGAAATAGGTGTATATGAAACTGCTAACTATATTCGAATTGAGTATGAAATTACACCAAAATGATCTCACACCCTTCATATACAAGTTTTTTCTCTCGGGCTTTCATGGCCATCATATTAGGTTTTTTTTTTTTTGGGTGGGGGGGGGGGGTGGGGGGGTATTTATGGGTACAAAAGGAATATCAACGATCCTTATTTCTAACCAAATGATGTTGACGCCTCTTCACCTATTGGTGTAGAAACTTTATTCATTCTTCATGTCAACGCCACATCACCATGGCAGCCCCTCTTCTTGTAACGAGATGTAAGAAGAAATGATCCATGATGGGTTAGGCTTCACAATAAGTTATCATACGTCTTCAATAAGTAAGATCGGATTAGTGCGTGTGTTATTCTATAGAAAATAAAAAAAAAGAAAACTAAAGTTAACAAGAATAATAACTTGCTCACTATATTATACAATATAAACAGTTTATGCTAGATGAGGTTTTATCACTAATATGATAAGGAAATATTTTGAGAGTTATGCGTATCTAATATATGTGTCACAAAGAATATTTTGATATTTAGTAGCTCATTTTTTAAGAAATGAAGTATTTATGAAAAAACTATACGGGTGAAGTATCAATATATTGAAAACCGGTTTTTAACTCATACCGGATTAAGCTAAATAACGGTACAACGTGTTGAACTGGGTTGTGACGGAAATTCAACCAGTTGAAAATATTACCTTGTAATTTGATATAAATGCCAATTCAACTCAAAAAATAACCCAAAAGTATCTGATTTCATAATAAAATATAATCCTAAAGTCAATTCATAATTAAAAAAATAACATAAAAGCAGTTGATCTAAAAAAATAATTTAAAAGTTTACTCATTTCAATTTAATCACTAGGCTAAAAGTAATTTTTAAATAATATTAGCCGCAAAATATCAAAAATCACTTGGGCTTAAAACCGGTTTCCTGGTTTAAACTGATATTTTAGGGGGGAAGAATACCGTCGGTTCGATGTTCTGACAAAACATTCAAAAATACCGAACTTAAAATACTGGCTTGATATGCAAAACCCGTTATTACCAATTCAACCGGTTTTCAAAACATTGTGAATTAATGTGAAACTCGATTAAAAGTTTGTTTAGAAATAAAGTAAATACGGACCACGTTTAAAGGATTCCAAAATACTTTTAATATACCCATGGATAAAACATTTTTAGTATACACAATCATAGAGTATATACATGAAAATTTAAAAGTACTTTATAGTAAAGAGATAAATACTTATCTCTTGTGGCAATATATTTTAAAAATGTCCCTTCTCATGATTTTATGCTAAAAAGTATTCAACCCCTAATCTTTTGATTAAATACTTTAAAGAGAGGAAATTATTAACATTTTATAATCAAAAGAAGATTTTGAGGCAAGATACCCAAATTCCCAAATCCCAATAGCCATGATATTACATTGAACTTCCATTATAATCCTAAACCTAAACCACTTGGAAAAAATTATATAAAAATTTATCCACGTATGTGAAAAGGGCCAGACCAATAATTAAGCCCAATAGGCCTTTTGCCTTTATGGTCTTACAATATCAATTACTTATTAGCCCATTCGTTGCGTCGGGTTTTTTTTTATCTAGATTTTATCAGTAAATAGAATAAGTATCAAGTAGACGGTGAAAAAAAAATCAAACCCAAAATAGGATCAAAAAAAAAAAAAAAAACAAACCCTGGAATCGAGTATAGGGAGGTTCAACCAAATTGATTAGTTTACCTTATAATTCCATATAAATGGAACTTCAACTTAAAAAATAACATCACACACGAATCAAACATCACAAATGAACAATTATCGAGTCAAATAGGAAGTTTGTACTTTGTATACCAACTTAATCAATTACAAAAGATGTAAAGAAACCAAGCTTGGATTTGCATGATACAAAATTGGTTGATTAGCAAACCGTCTTTTACTCGTTTCAAGTTTATCCCCTCGGTTAAAAGTCATTTTTAAAAAACATGGACAACAAAATATATCAAAAATCTTTTGGGTTTAAAACCGGTCTTTTTTTTTAAACAAGCGGTTCGCTGATCTAGCAAACTGTCCAAAAATACCATACTCTAAATACTTACCAAAATCCGGTATAATTGGTTCAACCAGCCGGTACATACTAGTTTCTAAAACATTGAATAATCGAGTTGAGGAGTTCACAGTGTTGCAAAAATCCCTACTATGCACCGGTTAGTCCTTGGTTAATCACTAGTCCCCGCTTCATCGATTAATTTAAGGCTAATCGGCCAATCAATCAGTCAATGGTCAAATCCGGCCAAATTCAGGATTAATCGAACTTTTCATCCTTTTCTGATGAGATTCTGGCAAATCTTGGCAGTTTCCAATGAAATTCCAGCCAAAATCAGCAGCTTCGCAAGATTCCAACAAACATCAACGGTTTTCGGCGAGATTCCAGCCAAAATATGTTTGTATGTGTATTTTCCTATATATAAAACTGAAAATTACATATAAAAATATGTGCGTACATATATAAAACTATATATAAAACTAAAAATTATATGTAAAAGTCCGATCAAATTAATTCCAATTAATATCAATTAAACTTGATTAATCGCTAATGCTCACCTAACCGCCCGACTAATGACTTTTACAGCACCGTCCAAACTTAAACTTAAATATACTTCAAGAAAACGATCGAGAAAATAAAAGAAAAGTCAATTCACGGAACCATTTTCATTTCATTTCTCTCCATCTCGATTCATCCACTTCTTAAACCCTAACGCAACCTCTCAATTCAATTCAATTCCAATGGCGTCTCGAACCACCACCAGATTCATTCAACGCCTCATCCGTACCACAAACCCTAACCCGAACCACCATCCACTCACACCAATCTCAATAAAACATCACATGTATCGAATCGGATCCACATCCACCCGCCCATTTTTCACCACCAGACGCCACCCGCCACGTCACCCCAAACCCGACATAGCCGCACGGGCCCGCCAAATGCAAACCAGACGCCTATGGACATACGCCGTATCCTTCAGCTGCATAGCGGGGTTCATTATCATAGTGCTGAACCAGTTTGAAGACCAGCTGGTGTTTTATGTCACGCCGAGTGATGCGTTGGCGAAGTACGTAGAGAATCCGAGTAAGAATAAGTTTCGGTTGGGCGGGTTGGTGTTGGAAGGGAGCGTGGCGCATCCGGCGGCATCGCATGAGATGGAGTTTGTGATCACGGATTTGATTACGGATATGTTGGTTAGGTATGGGTTTAGGGGTGTGTGTGGGACGGTTTGTGGCGGTTTTGGGTTAAGACCGGACCGGGAATGGAATTTGGGGGTTGTGTTTTTGAAACAGTTTGGTTTTGGGTTTTTTTGGTTTTTGCTGTTTGAGATTGAATAGTTTAGGATGAAAAGAACGGTGGCTGGAAATAATAAGTTTAGACCGAAAACCAGTTTAAACTTTCGGTTTTGGTTTAGGATTTTGCCATTTGAGATGGAATAGTTTAGGCCGAAAAGAACGTTGCCTGAACATAATAAATTTAGACCAAAAACCAATTTCGAAAACTTTCGGTTTTGGTTTTTCGGTTTTTGCCATTTGAGCTTGAGTATTTTAGGCTGAAAAGAACGTTGCCCGAACATAACAAATTTAAACCAAAAACCAATTTCGAAAACTTTCGGTTTTGGTTTTTCGGTTTTTGCCATTTGAGCTTGAGTATTTTAGGCCGAAAAGAGAGTTGGCCGAAAAGAATGAATTTAGACCAAAAACCAAAACTTCAGTTTTTTACGGTTTTTGCCATTTGAGCTTGAGTATTTTAGGCTGAAAAGAAAGTTGGCCGAAAATAATGAATCTAGACCAAAAACCAAAACTTCATTTTTTACGGTTTTTGCATTTGAGCTCGAGTATTTTAGGCCGAAAAGAAAGTTGGCCCAAAAGAGTGAATTTAGACCAAAAACCAAAACTGAAGTTTTTAACGGTTTTTGCCATTTGAGCTTTGAGTATTTTAGGCTGAAAAGAAAGTTGGCCGAAAAGAATGAATTTAAAACAAAAACCAAAACTTTAGTTTTTTACGGTTTTTGCCATTTGAGCTTGAGTATTTTAGGCTGAAAAGAAAGTTGGCCGAAAAGAATGAATTTAGACCAAAAACCAAAACTTCGGTTTTTTACGGTTTTTGCCATTTGAGCTTGAGTATTTTAGGCCGAAAAGAAAGTTGGCTTAAAATAATGAATTTAGACCAAAAAACAAAACTTCAGATTTTTACGGTTTTTGCCATTTGAGCTTGAGTATTTTAGGCTGAAAATAAAGTTGGCCGAAAATAATGGATTTAGACCAAAAACCAAAACTTCTGTGTTGGATTTTCGAAACCGTTCGGTTTTGATTTTTGCCATTTGAGCTCGAGTGTTTTAGGCCGAAAAGAAAGTTGGCCGAAAATAATGAATTTAGACCGAAAACCAAAACTTCGGTTTTTGGATTTTCGAAACCTTTCGGTTTTTGCCATTTGAGCTTGAATAGTTTAGGCAGAAAAGAAAGTTGGCCGAAAATAATGAATTTAGGTGTAACTAATTTGTTAACTAATAGACTATTATACATTTGGCCAAAAGTATTTGGGTTACATATATACTAAATTCTTATAGATTATTTAAAATAAAGTAAAAAAAAATCTATAAATTCAGTTCGGCTTGGTTTTTTGGGTTTTTATTACATACAAAACCAAAACCGAACCGTTAGTCCTGTTTTTACTAAAACATAAAACCAAACTGTCAGTTTTTTTCTGTTTGGATTTTTCTGTTTTTTCGGTTTCTGATTGGTTTTTTCGGTTTCTTGCGCACCCTTAGGTACGAAGGGCAGGTGCCGGATTTGTTTAGGGAGGGGCATTCGGTTGTGGTTGAGGGATTTGTGAAACCGATTACGGAACAAATTAAGAATGAGGCGAGTGAGAAGAGTGTGTCGGCGAAGGCGAGGAGTGTGGAGTGTTATTTTTCGGCGAGTGAGGTCTTGGCGAAGCATGACGAGAAGTATATGCCTGCGGAGGTGGCGAATGCGATTGAGAAGAATAAGAAGTTGCTTGCGGAAGAAGGTGTGGAGCAGAGTGAGGCGGTTCCGACTGCGTAAGGTATGTGCTGCAGTGTTGTTACTACTGGTTTTATATATTGATAGAGATATAGAGGGTTTTGGATTAGTTATTGTTGTAGATTTGATGAGGTTTACTGGCATTGGTTCGGGCATGGGTTATATGTCTGCGATTGGATTTTGTTTATTTGATCGAGCGGTTAAATAAGAAACATTTTTGAAAGTGTCTGATTAATATACTGTGGTTCGAGTTTGTATTGTTAACGTAAGTTAAAACATTTTTTAGAATGTTATTATTGTTATGATGTGATTTGTAATAAACTTATTAGTGTTTGAAATTTTCGAACGATGACATTTGGAAAACTTATTTGGATGACGACCGATGATTCTGCAATATCGTTGGTATTAGGAAATTAGCGTTTAGATGCTTTAATTATCCGCGATAGAAGGTTAGATCTAGCTAGAAAAGTAGGGATTTTGTGACCGCTTATCGGCACTGTAACCATACCAATCTCGACTGAAACCAAATGGTAACGGTACCAAGTACCAACATCTGTTTTCCATGATTTAGGTATTCGTATTTTGCAGTGCTAGGATCGGTATTTACCGGTAATACTGCATGTAGTATTGAATACATTATATGAAACCGGTGTAGGTCTTTTTTACAGTCAATTATTCTTAATACTTACCGTCTTCATTTGGTTTGTAATTTTCTATCGTATACAGTCTCATCTATAATCAGTTCTAAGTAGAGGTGCACAACCCGGGTATTTTCAGGAACCGAAACAGGGTAGGAACCCGTTCTGGGTGTGGTCAACAAAAGTCAAAACCGGGTCCGTGTAGGAACCGGTTCCGGGTTTAGTCGGGTATTTGACCAGGTTTTTTGGGTTTTTTTCGGGTAGGGTTGGGTTTGACCGGTTCCGGGTACAGCTTTGAGGAGAAATCCTGTACCAGGTCCTACCCGTGGGTAGGGTACGGGTAGGAACCGGTTTTGGGTAGAAACCTGTTACGGTTATAGTCGGGTATTTGACCAGGTTTTTTTCGGGTTTCGGGTAGGGTCGGGTTTTGACCGGTTCCGATTTCGGGTACAGCTTTGAGGAGAAATCCTATACCAGGTCCTACCCACGGGTAGGGTATAGGTAGGAACCGGACATTTTGTGCACCTTTAGTTCTAAGCTTCTTATAATGTTGCACTGCTCATCCCTAAATCAGTCTGCGTGTGTAAAATGTCGATGGTCCAGTCTCAATATGTCATCTTCATAGTTCTAGGAATGAGATCGGTATTGTTACCAGACCGAACTGGTATAATACTGCATAACACTAAAACTAAATTTGACCTCAACTCTCAATCGAAAAAAACTCTATCCATGATAACCGCTCGGTATTTGCAGATAGATACATGTATGGGCATTGAGTATATCAGTGCTTTATAGTTTTGGTACCACAGCTACGCAAGACACCGCGTTGGTCCTTTTCTTTTGTTTTAGTCGTACCGTTTTCTTTGCCGCATCTGCCTTAATTTAGGATTTGCAAAACTTGTATCTTTCATTAGAACAAATACAAATTTATGAGATATCAAGAGAACATTTTAATTACTCAGCAAATGTGTTAAGAATCAATGCAGATGAAGACACCATGAAAATGACTCACTTGAGTTGATGTCATGCTTCTTTTTGGTTGACGAATACGCTATGAAGATGACAGATTGAGGACAGATGATAGTATTATGTCGGATTGAGATTTAAGAATCGATGAAGTTGCCAGAAGTCAGAACTCTGAAGATGACCATGGGCGAAGTTTAGCGAGGGCCCGCCCCCCTTGTTTTTTGCGTAGCGGTGTAAATTTACCTGTTTTTGTCTGAATATTTTTATACTTATTGTAAATTTACCAATTTCCGACTTAAAATTTGACCCCTCCCCACCCCGCGCGGGGACTAACTCGTCCAAGCTTCGCCCCTGAAGATGACGTATTGAGATCTGAGAATCGATGAAGTTGACAGATTTTACACTCTTGGATTGATTTACAGATGAACAATGCGAGATCTTAGGAAACTTGGTACTAATTTACGGATGAGAATCCTATGACTACATAGTTCTGCTTACGACATCTTCATGGACTCAAATAAGAACTGTTCATCGCATTTTGGTCCCTACCGTGTAGCTTAGTTGGTTAAGGGGTTGTAAGACTTGGAACAATCTTCAACAATTTTGGTAATTATGGTTTTGTGATAACAACACATTTAAGTTGATTTGTTTACTCCGGATTTCGTTGGGTTTTTTTCTGGTTATCTGCCGAACCAGCACAAAACCAAATTTCTAGATGCTTGGTTGAATATCATAAAACTGATTACATTCTTATTATTATGAAAATTTTACTGAAACTTTTAAATATGGGGCATGAAAATATTAGAAATTGATATTACATAAAAAAAATAATAAACTTTTTTTCACCAGATAATGGCAATAGGTCCGAAAAAACAAACCATTTCTTCTAGTTGTGTTTTGGGCTATCGACAATTATATATTACCATTTGTGAGCCTAAAAATATTACTTAAAATATATGGGATATATATACGAAAATATATGACTATGTTTAGAAAAATTACGTGGGGCCGAACCCCTTCTCGCCCCTTCCTTCGTATTTGATTATTTATCATACGTTAAAGTGTCAAACTAGTAAAAATCAAGGTTGCAAAAGTGTTAGGCGCTCCCAGGGCGGTCGACTAGGGAGTTGTGAGTACTCAGTCTAGGGGGGGTGTACTCGAGGAGTACTCGGACATGGTATTTTATAAAGAAATTCATTTTTCGAAGATTATATATATATATGTAAAATATCAAAATTTTACTAAATATTCTACAAAACACAAACGAAAAATACAAAAACAATCAATAACACGTACATAATAGTTCACGAACATGTCTCAATAAATGAAAAACGTACCTCGATCGAACATAAATAAGAGGTTTGCGAGTTTAGAACTTCGAATCGGATGATAAGACTGGTGGTTGCGAGTTTAGAGCTGAAATTAGGTTGTGTCTTAGCGTGAAAAGGAAAAAAAGGAGTGGTGGGCTCTTATAGAAATTGAGTTTCTTTAATAAAAGTCAAAATTTTGTTGAGACCGAGTTAGACCGCCTAAGTCGAGTAGAGCCGTCTAGGTCCGAGTTGAACCGCTTAGGACCCAGTTGGACCGCCTAGGGCCGATTCCGAGTTTTTTAACTTGGAAAAGAAAAACGGTGCAGTGAAGACATAACTATATAAAGTCTTATAATATTGGGGCTAAAGGTATAACATATGCATATAATAAACTAAAGCCATTAAAGCATCGTTCAAATGCTCCTCACTTGGTCACCTTTATGCGCAAAATTTTCTTCACCAGCCATAAAAATAAAAGAACCATATACATATAATGTTACGTTTATTGTACCTTGTAATAAATTTGAGGTCTATTAAAAATTTTGTTGGTCTTTACACAAATGGTTGTTGGGTTTTGCTATATAATCATGGTCTTCTATTATAGTACATGAAATATGAATAATATGAACAGTACAAGTCCTTGATGCATGTATTCATCCATCTGTTTTCATCATGTAAATGCTCAAGGGTGAATACAGAACCAAGTGGGTATCCCTTTGTTTGGTAGATATATTAATGATTATAGACTTGGTTCCAAGGATGTAAACGAGCCGAGCCGCTCGTGATTTACTTGAGATCGGCTAGTTAAAACTCGGATCAAAGCCAGCTTAAACAAGTTCGAGCCCGAGCATGAGCTTTTATTGAAGCTTTTTACATTTTGAGCTCAAGCCAGCTCGCCAGCCTAAACGAGTTTTATATTTATATAACTTTTATTTAATAGATTTATATAATAACTATTATTATGTATAAGATTATGACAAAAACAATTAAGGTATGTATATATACTATAATGCATAAAATGTATAATTATAAATACATGTGTAAATGAATATGAAAATATGCAAATAAAATAATTATTTACCAAGTTGAGCTCAAGCTCGACTCGACTCACTTACACATCTATTTGATTCATCGGTATATACCGACTATTAGTGGAATTTAAGTTATCAATAGTGAGTTTGTGATCAGTAGCAAATTACACGCTATTAGTAGTACCCATACTACAACCACCAATCAACCATAGTAGTTAAGCCAATGTTGAAGGCGTTTTCGCCAACCCAAAAACGGCCAAATGACATACCTTTTTTTTATCATAAGTCGCGTCGTCTCAAAAAGTGTTGGTGATTGTTCTCTGACTGTATAATGAAGATTTAGGTTTGTATGGCATGTTTTCGAGTAAAAGTTCTCATATAAAAAATATATTCACATTCTTGGCTTATCTTACAATTATCCACTTAATGATTTCGAGAGTAGCATCGAAATACTTTTAACCATGAGTGATATACTGATATGTACATGATTCCAGAGAGATTATGCAATTTTAAAAATTTACATATATAAACAAACAAACGTAAATAAATAAATAATTAGATATGTATATTTATTTGTTTATGGTGTATTGGTTTTTGTTAATCACAACTATCAATTTTTGGTCATTGCCGGTGCCAACTGACAGCTCCATCTTTTAACGTATTTGTTCACAACGTTCCGTGATTAACAAAATCCTAACGGTGTTAGTTGCGGGTCATCGGAAAAACATTTTTAGCTAGAAAACTCATATTTTTTCAAAAAATTCAATATTTTCGTCCCAAACATTTTTGTAACCTTTGATCGGACCTTTAGGAACCTTTTTCTAGTAAAAGCTGAAACTATCGAGATCGACGTAACTTTAAAACCATTTCCGAAATTGGTTGGTGGTGCTCAAGTGGTGGCGGTTGGTTGGTGGTGAGTCAGTTGGTAATGGTGGCGGTTCAGGTGGTGTTCAGGACTTCAGGTTGAGCTTTCCATCAAAAAATGTGACTTTTCCGGCCAAAAACGTTTTTCCGGCTACCTGCAAGTAATGACATTAGGATACCGTTAGTCACGAATCGTTGGGAATAATTGAATATATGCGTTAAAAAATAGGACCGTCAGCAGCCAGTTCGTTAGTTTGAATCGGTAGCAAACAAAATATAATAGTTGCGATTAATAAAAACCAATATACTGTAGCTTTGTTTATTAAACAAACATATATAACGGAATCTAAGGTTCACTTCAATTACTAGCACATAATAAGGATGGTGATTGAACATGATGATTGTCATTCCCTTTCAAACCTTTGGTATGAATGTCCGTGGTCCATACTAAATAATATATTGATCTATCGTTGTCATAATATTAATAGATGTAGCAACATTATTCTGCTTGTCATAAGTAAGCGTCTCGTGTTCTTCAGCCCTAAGCCGACTTATATACTTATTCGTATCGTGTCGCACCCACTTAAAATCGTGTTGTGTTCCTATTGACCTGTTTTATTTTTATTTACGAGTAGGAGTAATATCTAATGATTTAGTAACAATTTAAACAATTAATTTTTCCGACTCGGTCATATGAAACATTTTTGTAATTTTTGTCATTGTTATTGTGTATTTATTTCTTATTCTCAATTAACAAATTTGGGTTTATAAATTTAGACTGAGCTTAATTAGAATAAGCAAGTGAGAATAGTTGGAGAAAGGACAATGCGTTAGAACTAATAAAATGAAATTGTTGGAAGTGGAGACAAATAAAAAGCGTTTAAAAGGGGTAATTTTCACCTCTTCCGCATAAACTATGAACATTTATATATATCAATCAATCAAACCTATCCAGTATTTCCCATCACAAATAGCCTAGGCTATCGTAAGTAGGGTCTAGGGAGGGTGGGATGTAGGCACACCTTACCTCTATCCCTAAAGATAGAGAGGTTGCTTCCGGCGAGACCCCCAACTCAAAAGTAAATAGATATACAGATAATATATATATATATATATATATATATATATATATATATATACACACACAATCAACTACAGTACTATGATATTAGTCTGTTTAATTCAACATTTCACTATAGGTAAACTAAAAACACAACACACGGTAGAATTTAGTAAATAATAATAAGTAGAAAATAATAATTCTAAAAGTAGAATTAATAGTAAGAACGATAGTAATACTAACAACGACCACAACACCCACCACAATAGCAATAGCAATAGCAATAGCAAAAGGGATAGTAGTAATAATAATAGCCCGTCATTCTAAAGGTTTTTAACCTTAATTTTACGTCTCCAAGAACTCTTATCCTCAACCATGTCCTCAGAGAGGTGCAACTCTAGCAAATCACGCCTACTCCTCTCATCCCAAGTCAATTTGGGTCTACCTCTACCCCTCCTCCCCTCTATAATAAGGCTTTCCACTGATCTAAAATAAGATTGTTAGAAATGGGGACATAGTTTTCACCCTTCCCGCCTAACCTATTGAGACGATGCATCATTGGGATACGCCAATAAAAAAACAAAATTTGCATTCAGGCTATGCGGGCAATGAATCGATGATATGATGATGAGTCATCGGTAATGGGTATCCTTCTTCTACGGGTATAAACAAGCCAAGTCGCCGAGCTCGACTAGGCTCAAGCTCGGATTGTTTTGACTTACGAGAGTTTGAGCTCTCGAGCTCTTTTTCCTAAAGCTCGATTTCGGCTTGTGAGTTGTTTTACCAAACACTGGCATGATTCGCTTATTATTATTAACTAATTTATATGTGTTTTAATTATTATTTTTAAATATTTTGGGAAAAACATGAAACGAACCTAAGCTTGGCTCAAGCTCATGTAGTATCTTAAACGAGCCAAAGCTCGGCTAGAGATTGGATTTGCAATGTGAAATTAATTCATAATAGTTTAAAAGAGGCAAAACTTAAATATACACAAGACTCGTCAAGGCTCAACGAGCCTAACCAAACTTCCCATACAGG
This sequence comes from Bidens hawaiensis, assembly GCF_021521415.1. Taxonomy (NCBI): domain Eukaryota; kingdom Viridiplantae; phylum Streptophyta; class Magnoliopsida; order Asterales; family Asteraceae; genus Bidens; species Bidens hawaiensis. The sequence goes on from NW_027492920.1 coordinate 92,683, forward strand.
GCTATAGATTAGGCTCGATAACTAAATGACATTTATTTAAGCCTCTACCTTGGCTTGTTTCAAGTTTTTTTCGATCCGATTTTAAGTAGCTCGTGAACAGTTTAGCTCTCCTTGAGCCAGGTGTCTAGATGCCTACGGTGAGACTGACTAGTTAATGAACCCCCATTATTTATAAATTAGTGGTATCTAATGATTAATCGATTGAACTAATTACACGAGCTTATCGAATGACTATATATTATATATGAAACGGACAAAACCCTAGAGTTTCATAATTATGTCGTTCAACCACAGATCATACAACATGGGCAGTAGTTGCATATCAAAAATCAAAGAAAAACCATAACAAGAAGAAATAGATATTTTGCCACTTTTCTTACAACCAATTTGTGAATCATAAATTCATAATATAATGTAATTTTCATGACACATTTACTACTTATGTGTCTTTTATAAACATCGTATTTATTATACTTGGGAATAAATCAAGATTGAATCTATTAATTTACCAGACACTTTACTACTTATGTTTCTTTTATTACATGTTTTAGTATCAATTTTATTTAGGTATGCTATTAATTAATGCCAAATAATCAAAACTAGGTTGTTAACCGGAATGTTACGCCGGGGCACACTGGGCAGTTCTGTGTTGGTTACATCCGGGTGTCGTTCACTTAAGTTGACGCGAATTCGGTTGGTATCGGCAACGTTCTTTATGGTATCAAAAGTAAACTAAAAAATTAATTCCTCATACTAACGTATTTAAAACAAATTAAAAAACGAAACATCAAAACACCTTATTTTTTCATTGCTTGATTTAGTATGAAGTCTATAGATACAAAAATCTACTTCTATTTAAAAAAAAAACAAAAAAAATGGCTTCAATAAGGCTCGAACTCGGGACTTGCAAGTTACAACAACAATAAAACTTCCAATAACCCAACAAAACTATCACACCAACTTCTATTTTGCTTAAAGCTTGCAATAACACAACAAATGTTGAATATTAAAAAAAAAATGAAATTAGTGGCCTGATAGGACCTCCATAAATATACTGTAGCTAAGTTTTCCATTTATATATAGTATAATATTAATTTGACTCAAAATAAACATATATATGTTTGTTTTGAACTGCATTTTCTCTAAATGTTCACTGTAAATCCAGTCGACCCGCCTACTTAGTTATCATCACTTGACTAGATTTTTCAGGTCACACCACATGGCAACATCTCGTCAAGAAACCCGGAGTTTTCAGAAAAAAGTCGTCGAACCAACGGGATCTTTTAGATGTTCCGACGAGACTTTTTGACTTCTACCAAAATTCTTGACACGTGGCATAATCTTGTTGGTTGATCTAAAATCTCGCCGAGTGATGATTATTAGGGAGGCAGATCGACTAGATATTGGGTGGACATTTTTGAAAAAAAGCTGGTAAAATAGATATTTTGTTTACTTTGACTGGTAAAATACATTTTGATCATTTTCCCATTAATTAGTTCATATAATTCCCATACAAGAAGAATTCGTGCATTTTCGGTATAATTTATAAGTACTAGCTAGTACAGTCTTCTAAGTGAAGTCTTGTAACATGAATCAGAAATTAAATAGACCTCTTCACATATGTTTCTAGCATGCATCTACAACATTAAGATCTAGTACAATGTACCTATGTAGTATGTACTAATAACTTAATTGTACTAGAATATTATTGAATGAGGATATTACAGAACTTGCTCAGTTAGAAGTCTCATGAAATCATAAACAAGTACATTAATATTATTACAACCTTAGCAAGATTCATTTTCTTGATGATCAATCTCAGAATTAGCAGCTTCTTCTTCTATATCAAAACAAGATTCATCATCAATCCCATAAACTGCATGACCATTTCCAAATGCTTTTATGTGATCTTTCAAAGACCTTTTGTGCTTAAAATCCGATCCGCAGCTACAATACCAAAGTTTCCCACAATTCTTTTCGTGGGTTCGCCAGTCGCCTCTAACTGCAAAGGCCTTACCGCACTTGCGGCACATAAATGGCTTGATCCCATGTTTTCTTTTGTAATGTGTCTGTAGGGTTCGGAAATCTTTGAGCGGTTTAGCCTTCGGGTGGTCGATGTTGTTATGGCACCTTGGTGCACAGCAGTAGCATGGTAGTCTTAGCATGGCTGTTGGTTGTATTCCCCTTAGGGATTCAGGACCTCTTCTATATTGAGACCCATGCCCCCACATATGCATCTGTGTTTGGACAATTTTATGCAATTAGTAGAGCATGCATTAGGAGGCTTATTCAATGTGTTGTTGGAACTAATAAATTAATTTATATATTCATAATGATGCTAATGCATAGCGCTGATTTATTTTAAGAACCACTTTGAGTTTTAAAAACTCGAAAAAATACAACGTAACAATTTTTTTTTTGAATTTTTTTTACATATATGTAATGTACGTAGGTTACACGTACGTAGAAAAATTGGCAACATTTTTTACACACCGAGTCGACTTTTTACATAGGTATAACAGATGTTTAAATTAGTATAATCACTGTGCATCTTTATTCTCTCTCATACTTAATTTTTTAATCATATTTAATCTCAACCACATAATTTAGCATATTTAATTAAATGTGTTGTTAAGAATGAGATTTTTAAAGTTTTTAAAACTCAACCAAGTTCTCAAATTATCTCTCTCCTAATGTATATATGCAAAAATGTTAAAGTTGGTTAAAGTTGCACATATGCAAAAATGTATCTATAATGTTAAAATTATAACTCGCGACGAACTAATTACTTCGTGTCCGAGTTCCAAACAATTCAAAATGCAACATGAGCATGAACATCTACGTTCCGACTTGAAAAGGAGTGTTAATTACAATTAATTACTAGTTCTTTATAGGAGTTAATTAGTTTTGTTTAGCCCACACATGCCCAAGTTAAGTTTATCTGGGGTTTCTAGGTTCTAGCTTCCTATATATTGAGGGTACCCCTCCATTGTAATCACAATTATCAGGTGGTGTGGTAGTAAAGTACGTCTCGCCTCTATCCTAGAGATGAAATGTTCAAATCTTGCAAGTCGCAGGTATTTATGGATTATATGAGAACTTAGAAGCAGGTTAGTTTTACCGTTAAAAATAGTATATAAATAGTATATTGAATGGAGTCTCTTATACATAAACAAACATTAAACTGCAAAAGATTGATGGTGGATGCTTTTTATGTATAAACATAATATATATGCTAGATGCATGTTGCATGAAATCTTTGTCAAATAAATTAGGGTGTAATACAAAAGAAAAGATGCTTGAACATGACTTTAAAATTAAAAGGTTTCGGGTATGTTTGGTGGAAAGCTTTTAGGAACTTCTAGCTTCAATTTTTTTAAAAAAAGCTCATATTTAATAAAAGACATTGTTTGGTCGAAGGAGTTTGAAGCTTTTAAGCTTGAAGAAAAAACTTGAAGCTCATATTAGTAGCGTTTAGAAAAAGATACAACCTTTTAGTATTTAAAATTACTTAAATAGCCACCAAGATATATACATTTAACATTATGTTTTTTTAGTTATGTCCATTTGGTCATTTTATACATTTTTTTAAAGCTCCAAACTCTATAAAACACCAAAATATAGCTAAAAATCTACAACTGTCAGCTTTCAGCCAGCATCTTTCAGCCACCAGGCACCGGCTAGTTTTGCCAAACATACCTTCTTAATAAGCTTTAACTTTGTGATTTTATGACCCTCTTCTTAATGGTAATATCTAGATGATTATGAGGTATATACATATATTTTGCCCCATATATCCTTCCAAAAGTCAAACAATGTTCAAGATATAAACTTTTTAAAATTGAATTGAACAATGAACTACCACATTGTCCTTCCCTTTTGGCATTGTTATAATCCTGTAGAGCCCTCTTAGATCTGTTAGGTTCTCCAAATTAACCTCCCCTACTGTAGACATAGTACTTCAAAAACAAGCAAAAGAAGACAAAATGTGCATGAACACATTAAAAAAGCAGTATAGAAAGGACCAAAGGATGTTCATAATATGATCTCCTAAATTTTTGAAGAATTGAACCCAAAATTCTACACAAAGTCTGAAGGATATAATCTTGATTTCGCGCGTTAACAGGGGTTAATATGAACAACCGAGAAATATAAGGGGTGAATCAAATAATGATTTAAAAGTTAAAAATTAGATAATAAATTAAATGATTAATTTATTGCTAGGAGATAATTGCTAGAGTTAGATATAAAGTATAAAGTTTATTTTATTATCTGTTTTGAGTGTTATTAGGAATTAGAGTTGGAGTAGAAAACAACGTAATAATATTGAAAAAGCTACGGTAAGTTTTCACAAAAATATCGGTGGTGTTGCTGTTGCTCGATCCATTAAAATCCAACAAGATTGATCAGAAAAGTTTTTCTTTTTGTTTATTATTGTTCTTGTTTGGACATGAATATCATAAATGCATTTGGGGGGATTAGATGTGGCTCAATGGTAGAGCACCCACTCTACTAGTGAGTGGTAGGGGGTTCAAACCTCACTATCACCAATTTATATGGAAGATATGAGGGATGACCCTGGCTTGCCAGGGTTCGATTCCTTATCTCACCCGGTTTTACCGGCTCCTCGCTGTCGTGCCGTTTGGCGGACATAAGGGTCGGGTTTTATCTAGGGAATCCTTCAATAGGTGGACCGCTAGGGTCTCCGTCCGTCCGGACTCGTGACCGGCTTGGGCTACCTTTAGCCAATAGGGGCCGCGTACGAAATACCCGGCGTTACTTAGTTGGTCGTTAAAAAAAAAGCATCTGGGGTGGATCAGAGATGAAGAATAGAACAATGAAAAGGTTGCAGTGTTATGTTTGACACAATTGCCAATGTTTTTAGGGAAGAAGAAAGAAACCAGAATTCAAGGAACAAAAAGTATGATACTTGTCTTGTTAAATCAGATATAAAGTTGATTTCTTTTTCCATATGGAAGCAGTACTGCTGACCAGTCTTGGATCATAGCAGTGGAACACCACAAATTATGCAGTCTTTAAAGGAAATTTATAAAGATTTGTTAAGACTGCAAGTAATCAAGATCTGAAAGGCTAAGGAGAAAAAAAAACTAACCCTAATAGACAGTGATGAAAATTGGCAAGAAAAGAAATTAACAATTAAGGAAGAAAATATGTGTTCCCTTCACTTTTCAAACTTAAAAAGTTAATTTATACATGCCCGTTGTTATTGTATCTGTTGAAGGTTTTGAAGCAAAGAGGGCAAGAGAACTGAGTTGGGCCAATCAAAATCTGAGATGGAGTAGGGATCCAGTACTGACCCTTGTTTAGTGTTGTTGCAAGATACCCATTACTATTTACACCTTCTTCTACCACTTCTTTATGATCCGTTTCAATATCATTATGTGTATTGTTGGGAAGTCTTGAAATCAGATCAACTTCATAAAGGTTGTGGCTTGGGAGGCCAAGATGTAAGGTGACAGTCACAGTTTCTTGACCATCACATAGCTTGCTATTATTAATGGGGTCAATTTCCATGTACTGAGGGTTTTGTTGATGTTCTTGTGTTGTTGATGGGATTAAACTTAAGAGAGGAAGAGCTTCTATGTGAGGAGGAGATGGAGGTGAAGGTTCATAGTAAGAAGATGATGAAGAAGAAGGCATAAGATATTGTTTATTGAGATTGAACCATGATCCATTGTAGTATGTGGAGAAAGGGTGATGATGATCACTACTCATGATCTAAAAGCTAAGAAACTATAAGATCAAGTGTGGTAGCTTGATAGGTTAATTATGCAGAAAGTGATCACATGTATATATGTTAATATGTATGAGAGAGAGAGAGAGAGAGAGAGAGAGAGAGAAGAGTAAAGATGACCAAAAAGGTGAAAATTCAAGAGACTGTACATGCATACCAATGGAGTTTTGTTCTTTAAGGTCCCAACATTAATTCTCACTCTCACTCACTCACTCTCACTCTCTCTCTCTCTTCTCTCTCTCTCTCTCTCTCTCTATATATATATATATATATATATATATAAAAGACTCTTGTTAACTATATTATTATATTATCTCTAGCTACCATGTTTCTATCATGTTTAGTCACACCACATAGAGAGAGCTATTATATCTTGTCTCCCTATATTTTTTCCCTCTAGTCTAAAAAGGGATCCATCTTTATAACACACATTATTAGCATTGGATATTATATAAGCTTCATTAATTTGTTGTAGTAGTGTTAAAAATATAAGTTGAACCCGTTGTTTGTACCTAGTAGAGAAAAGCGCCTTATTATATACCGATAGTTATATATTGGAACTTCAACTCTTATTAGAGAAACCAACTTCTAAAGACGATATAAAGTTATAAACTAAGGGTGGTGGGTTTGGTCTCGGTATGACGCTAGCTAGGAGAAAGGAAAAGAGAAAGTGATGTGACACAAGTGGTAACAAAAAAGGAAAAAGGGAAGCGGGAGGGAGGCTCATGAAGGAGGGTGAAGCAGCACTTCAAAAGGATCGAAAACACTGTCCCATCTCCTTTAAGACCGCTTAAAAATTTAAATATATTGACATAATATTTGTATAATAATTTTATTTGCATATATCTTTTTATTTCTTATAACTTTGTGTTTTGTAATTAAACAGTGTATATACATATAAAACCAAAAAGATCGACAAGTTCATGAAATTAGGGTTGATAGTTGTCTCCCATTATAATATAGTATCCTCCAAAATACACCAAATGAGGGACAGTGTGAGCATGTGTGTGTGTCTATATATATATATATATATATATATAGGGTAACGTTAAAATGGAAACTCATTTGAGTCGTGAAAACCCGCAAAAATCCTATGTAACATCGTTTTTTTTTGTTATATGTAATATATGTTGTAACATTTAATACAAAACATCGGAAAAAAAAAATGTTTTGCTATTTTTTAACATTTTTTTACTAATTTTTATATATGTTTCCAGGAGAGAGAAAATGTTATATTTATATTTACATTTTTTATTCACTTTAATTGTGAACCACAAGATTTAAACATTAATTAAAAACATGTGGTTGAGAATGAGTTTCTAGAGTTTTCACAACTCAAGTGGGTTTTCATTTTATACTTAGCCTATATATATATATATATATAGGGTAAGGTTAAAATGAAAACCCACTTGAGTTGTGAAAACCCGCGAAAACCCTATGTAACATTGTTGTTTTTTGTTATATGTAATATATGTTGTAACATTTAATACAAAACATCGAAACTGTTGGGTTTTAACAAGATTATCAAAGTGATAAAATCCCAATTTTACCAAAAACGCAGCGGAAATTAGTTTTAAATCTTGTTAATTTGATATGTATAAAACCAATTTTACACATGCAAAACCCAAGCCCGGATCCAAATACGAAATACATACTATCAAACACATGCATGTCAAGATAAGTCCATGCATGTCAAGATAAGTCCATGCATGTAAGGATACCTTTCAAGAGAATCAAATCCGGGTGAAGGAGAGGATGGTTGGAAGGCAAGAACTTCAAAGGGAAGGTCCTCAAGCTTGCATACCCCAAGCCTCCGACAATACACCTTAATTAGCTAGGAATTTACACTTGAAAGCACCTCCTTCTTGCTTCTTCCTTTGGTCGAAACCACCAAGAGAGAAAGAAGAGATTGGAGAGGATTTTTCCTCTTGTTGCTTTTGTTACTTGTGGTTGTGTCACACGCAAAAAAATGAGAGAGTGAAAGAGTTTATTTTTGTCATTCAAATGCACCTCCCTTTTCACCAATAGAAAACTTTGCATGTCTCCACTATCTTGAATTAATAATAAAATAATAACAAGGTGAAAGAGAGAGGGGGGGGGGGGGGCTTCGTTTCTTGTTATAATTATTATCAATTTTTTTTATAACTATCCATTAACACATATAGTTATAAAACTTATTAATTTGTGTTATAAAATAACACAATATAGACAACATGCTAGGTAACATTATTCACATATTGTTATTTAACCAACTTAAATAACACTATAGAATGCTCTCTCTCAAAGTATAAATCATTCATATAATTTATTTATTTCACAAGTACATTGTATTTAGAAACTCCTTTTTAAATAACATAAGTGTCAATATTTATTTACTTATGATCATATCATATATAAACAAATATAATTGGTGTTTGTCTAGCTTGTTATTGGGTATGACCCGACTTGGATCATGACGTACTAGCCACATCAATAAAAAATATATGTCTTGGGCATAACGAGTCCAACAATCTCCCACTTGCACAAGATACATAGAAGATTGATGCAAGTAGCAAATACCGCCTAACTATGGTTTACTACCCCTAATATGCATGACGAAGTGCCATTCAATAACATCATCCCCTTCAAGTCCCTTACTTGAAATGATTTAGGTACATCTATCATTTATCCTTTTGCCACAGATATGTCAAATCTAGAGACATAGAGTGATCATTCTCTGTTGATTTAACTTATCAGGCCTTAGACATCTTACGCTCAACGAATAAGAGGGACAAATTCCCTCTTGACTACATACGTCTCTCACAATCACCTTGTACCATACCTGATCTTAGCCTTATGTACTGTCATGTTTCAGAGCAGCGAAGAACTAAGTCAAAGTACAATATTCGGTGAATATCAAGACCCAATATGTATCTCAGGTCGGAGGATACTATGATATTCGCCTTTATTCAAATTTACTTATGATCAATCACAAGGATTCCATGTAGTAACATTTGAGAGTGGGTCAGTCCAATATTTATAACCTATAAATATCTATGAACCTTGGAAGCAACCCTTGCTCTATATTCATATCCCATGAATATCCACCAATCCAAGTTCATAATAGTCTTACCTTCATATTTGTTCCCACAAATATGATCGACTACAGACATTTAGAATAAGTAACTTATTCACGGATTTAAACATGCTAAAATGGAACATAACTCAAAATGTCATAATCATAAACCATAATCATATGAATAAGTCAAAATAACAATAGAAGGTTAGATCTAGCTAGAAAAGTAGGGATTTTGTGACCGCTTATCGGCACTGTAACCATACCAATCTCGACTGAAACCAAATGGTAACGGTACCAAGTACCAACATCTGTTTTCCATGATTTAGGTATTCGTATTTTGCAGTGCTAGGATCGGTATTTACCGGTAATACTGCATGTAGTATTGAATACATTATATGAAACCGGTGTAGGTCTTTTTTACAGTCAATTATTCTTAATACTTACCGTCTTCATTTGGTTTGTAATTTTCTATCGTATACAGTCTCATCTATAATCAGTTCTAAGTAGAGGTGCACAACCCGGGTATTTTCAGGAACCGAAACAGGGTAGGAACCCGTTCTGGGTGTGGTCAACAAAAGTCAAAACCGGGTCCGTGTAGGAACCGGTTCCGGGTTTAGTCGGGTATTTGACCAGGTTTTTTGGGTTTTTTTCGGGTAGGGTCGGGTTTGACCGGTTCCGGGTACAGCTTTGAGGAGAAATCATGTACCAGGTCCTACCCGTGGGTAGGGTACGGGTAGGAACCGGTTTTGGGGTAGAAACCTGTTACGGTTATAGTCGGGTATTTGACCAGGTTTTTTTCGGGTTTCGGGTAGGGTCGGGTTTTGACCGGTTCCGATTTCGGGTACAGCTTTGAGGAGAAATCCTATACCAGGTCCTACCCACGGGTAGGGTATAGGTAGGAACCGGACATTTTGTGCACCTTTAGTTCTAAGCTTCTTATAATGTTGCACTGCTCATCCCTAAATCAGTCTGCGTGTGTAAAATGTCGATGGTCCAGTCTCAATATGTCATCTTCATAGTTCTAGGAATGAGATCGGTATTGTTACCAGACCGAACTGGTATAATACTGCATAACACTAAAACTAAATTTGACCTCAACTCTCAATCGAAAAAAACTCTATCCATGATAACCGCTCGGTATTTGCAGATAGATACATGTATGGGCATTGAGTATATCAGTGCTTTATAGTTTTGGTACCACAGCTACGCAAGACACCGCGTTGGTCCTTTTCTTTTGTTTTAGTCGTACCGTTTTCTTTGCCGCATCTGCCTTAATTTAGGATTTGCAAAACTTGTATCTTTCATTAGAACAAATACAAATTTATGAGATATCAAGAGAACATTTTAATTACTCAGCAAATGTGTTAAGAATCAATGCAGATGAAGACACCATGAAAATGACTCACTTGAGTTGATGTCATGCTTCTTTTTGGTTGACGAATACGCTATGAAGATGACAGATTGAGGACAGATGATAGTATTATGTCGGATTGAGATTTAAGAATCGATGAAGTTGCCAGAAGTCAGAACTCTGAAGATGACCATGGGCGAAGTTTAGCGAGGGCCTGCCCCCCCTGTTTTTTGCGTAGCGGTGTAAATTTACCTGTTTTTGTCTGAATATTTTTATACTTAGTGTAAATTTACCAATTTCCGACTTAAAATTTGACCCCCCCCCCACCCCGCGCGGGGACTAACTCGTCCAAGCTTCGCCCCTGAAGATGACGTATTGAGATCTGAGAATCGATGAAGTTGACAGATTTTACACTCTTGGAATGATTTACAGATGAACAATGCGAGATCTTAGGAAACTTGGTACTAATTTACGGATGAGAATCCTATGACTACATAGTTCTGCTTACGACATCTTCATGGACTCAAATAAGAACTGTTCATCGCATTTTGGTCCCTACCGTGTAGCTTAGTTGGTTAAGGGGTTGTAAGACTTGGAACAATCTTCAACAATTTTGGTAATTATGTTTTGTGATAACAACACATTTAAGTTGATTTGTTTACTCCGGATTTCGTTGGGTTTTTTTCTGGTTATCTGCCGAACCAGCACAAAACCAAATTTCTAGATGCTTGGTTGAATATCATAAAACTGATTACATTCTTATTATTATGAAAATTTTACTGAAACTTTTAAATATGGGGCATGAAAATATTAGAAATTGATATTACATAAAAAAAATAATAAACTTTTTTTCACCAGATAATGGCAATAGGTCCGAAAAAACAAACCATTTCTTCTAGTTGTGTTTTGGGCTATCAACAATTATATATTACCATTTGTGAGCCTAAAAATATTACTTAAAATATATGGGATATATATACGAAAATATATGACTATGTTTAGAAAAATTACGTGGGGCCGAACCCCTTCTCGCCCCTTCCTTCGTATTTGATTATTTATCATACGTTAAAGTGTCAAACTAGTAAAAATCAAGGTTGCAAAAGTGTTAGGCGCTCCCAGGGCGGTCGACTAGGGAGTTGTGAGTACTCAGTCTAGGGGGGGTGTACTCGAGGAGTACTCGGACATGGTATTTTATAAAGAAATTCATTTTTCGAAGATTATATATATATATATGTAAAATATCAAAATTTTACTAAATATTCTACAAAACACAAACGAAAAATACAAAAACAATCAATAACACGTACATAATAGTTCACGAACATGTCTCAATAAATGAAAAACGTACCTCGATCGAACATAAATAAGAGGTTTGCGAGTTTAGAACTTCGAATCGGATGATAAGAGTGGTGGTTGCGAGTTTAGAGCTGAAATTAGGTTGTGTCTTAGCGTGAAAAGGAAAAAAAGCAGTGGTGGGCTCTTATAGAAATTGAGTTTCTTTAATAAAAGTCAAAATTTTGTTGAGACCGAGTTAGACCGCCTAAGTCGAGTAGAGCCGTCTAGGTCCGAGTTGGACCGCTTAGGACCGAGTTGGACCGCCTAGGGCCGATTCCGAGTTTTTTAACTTGGAAAAGAAAAACGGTGCAGTGAAGACATAACTATATAAAGTCTTATAATATTGGGGCTAAAGGTATAACCAGTGGCGGATCCAGGAATTTTTTTCAGGTGGTGCACTACATTTAGATGTTTTAATTTCATAGAGTTGGGTATAAAAATTCCGGGTCGATTTGAGGTTCGGGTCGGGTCGATGGTTCGGGCAAAGTTCATTACATAATAAGGATACGATAAAATTATAAAAGAGACACTGTCATTAGAAATTAAGTAGTTAATAATCAAGAACAATTAACATTTAACAATGAATGTAAACTTACCTTCAAAGTGGGAGGATTCGAGGAAGAGTAGAAGGCAGCGGCGGGGTGACAGGGTGCCACGGTGGTCGCCGGCGTGCCACAGTGGTCGGAGTGACGGGGACGGCCGGCTCTCGGCTGGTAGAGTGGTAGGTTTGAATAGGGTTAGGGAGAGGCGTTGTGTGTTTTGTGGACTGTGAAGGTCATGAGCACTGAATAATTAAAAACAATTAACAAGAAGTCAAGAACAATCAACATTTATTATCTTATTTCCAAAAACTATTGTTACTTGAATATCATCAAATACCACAGACACACAAATATCACCAGCCTCAACATTTTCAGCATGAGCCCTACAAAATTTCTCAAACACAAATAACTCTACTGACTCTTCCAAATCTGCAGGCGTCATCCGATGTGCGTATCTGAAATATTAACAAACAAAAGAAATAAATAAACCAACTGATTTGCTTCAGACCAAAAGATTGTTAGGAAAATATCTAGGCTTGTAAATGAACACGAACAGAGCATGTTCTTGTTCGCTTGTTTTATCTTAACAAAACAAACGATCAAACACGAATTAAAACAAAGGGGGTCTTCTTGTTCATTTTCTTAACGAATGGTCAGGAACAAGACACCCCTATTCGTTTAAAAGTTCATGCTCGATCGTTTGTTCAGAGTTCAGTTAAAGTTGAAAAGGAACACCGGAATACGAACATGCTCCATTTGTGTGCATTCGATTTGTTCATAGGTCTAAAAATCCGCTTCTATTACTTGAATTTATAAATTATAACACTTTAAATAGGTGCAAGAAAAGTTCAAAATAAAATAAACGAACCACTATACAAGAGCTCAAATAATATTATTAAACTTACACAAACATCCATGCCTCTGTTTAAAACATCAGCATGTAACCGACCAATAGCTATTTTTCCTTTTGTGTTCATCGCACTCAGTGTGTGTTTTTATTATAAAACCCTAAATGATACTAGGGTAAGTTAGTAAAAAAAGAGTTTCAGAACCGGGAATTGAACCTGCGACCTCCGGGTTACAAAACCAACAAGTTACCAGCTGGACAAGTGATTCAATTGTTTATAAGGTGGTTCCTTCCTAATTTATAAGATGGTTCCTTTATTATTCTCTATATAAAAATACACTATTATTTCAAAACTCGGGTGGTTCCGAGGAACCACCCGTTAATACCGTGGATCCGCCCCTGGGTATAACATATGCATATAATAAACTAAAGCCATTAAAGCATCGTTCAAATGCTCCTCACTTGGTCACCTTTATGCGCAAAATTTTCTTCACCAGCCATAAAAATAAAAGAACCATATACATATAATGTTACGTTTATTGTACCTTGTAATAAATTTGAGGTCTATTAAAAATTTTGTTGGTCTTTACACAAATGGTTGTTGGGTTTTGCTATATAATCATGGTCTTCTATTATAGTACATGAAATATGAATAATATGAACAGTACAAGTCCTTGATGCATGTATTCATCCATCTGTTTTCATCATGTAAATGCTCAAGGGTGAATACAGAACCAAGTGGGTATCCCTTTGTTTGGTAGATATATTAATGATTATAGACTTGGTTCCAAGGATGTAAACGAGCCGAGCCGCTCGTGATTTACTTGAGATCGGCTAGTTAAAACTCGGATCAAAGCCAGCTTAAACAAGTTCGAGCCCGAGCATGAGCTTTTATTGAAGCTTATTTAATAACCGAGCTCGAGCCTAAGTTTTACATTTTGAGCTCAAGCCAGCTCGCCAGCCTAAACGAGTTTTATATTTATATAACTTTTATTTAATAGATTTATATAATAACTATTATTATGTATAAGATTATGACAAAAACAATTAAGGTATGTATATATACTATAATGCATAAAATGTATAATTATAAATACATGTGTAAATGAATATGAAAATATGCAAATAAAATAATTATTTACCAAGTTGAGCTCAAGCTCGACTCGACTCACTTACACATCTATTTGATTCATCGGTATATACCGACTATTAGTGGAATTTAAGTTATCAATAGTGAGTTTGTGATCAGTAGCAAATTACACGCTATTAGTAGTACCCATACTACAACCACCAATCAACCATAGTAGTTAAGCCAATGTTGAAGGCGTTTTCGCCAACCCAAAAACGGCCAAATGACATACCTTTTTTTTATCATAAGTCGCGTCGTCTCAAAAAGTGTTGGTGATTGTTCTCTGACTGTATAATGAAGATTTAGGTTTGTATGGCATGTTTTCGAGTAAAAGTTCTCATATAAAAAATATATTCACATTCTTGGCTTATCTTACAATTATCCACTTAATGATTTCGAGAGTAGCATCGAAATACTTTTAACCATGAGTGATATACTGATATGTACATGATTCCAGAGAGATTATGCAATTTTAAAAATTTACATATATAAACAAACAAACGTAAATAAATAAATAATTAGATATGTATATTTATTTGTTTATGGTGTATTGGTTTTTGTTAATCACAACTATCAATTTTTGGTCATTGCCGGTGCCAACTGACAGCTCCATCTTTTAACGTATTTGTTCACAACGTTCCGTGATTAACAAAATCCTAACGGTGTTAGTTGCGGGTCATCGGAAAAACATTTTTAGCTAGAAAACTCATATTTTTTCAAAAAATTCAATATTTTCGTCCCAAACATTTTTGTAACCTTTGATCGGACCTTTAGGAACCTTTTTCTAGTAAAAGCTGAAACTATCGAGATCGACGTAACTTTAAAACCATTTCCGAAATTGGTTGGTGGTGCTCAAGTGGTGGCGGTTGGTTGGTGGTGAGTCAGTTGGTAATGGTGGCGGTTCAGGTGGTGTTCAGGACTTCAGGTTGAGCTTTCCATCAAAAAATGTGACTTTTCCGGCCAAAAACGTTTTTCCGGCTACCTGCAAGTAATGACATTAGGATACCGTTAGTCACGAATCGTTGGGAATAATTGAATATATGCGTTAAAAAATAGGACCGTCAGCAGCCAGTTCGTTAGTTTGAATCGGTAGCAAACAAAATATAATAGTTGCGATTAATAAAAACCAATATACTGTAGCTTTGTTTATTAAACAAACATATATAACGGAATCTAAGGTTCACTTCAATTACTAGCACATAATAAGGATGGTGATTGAACATGATGATTGTCATTCCCTTTCAAACCTTTGGTATGAATGTCCGTGGTCCATACTAAATAATATATTGATCTATCGTTGTCATAATATTAATAGATGTAGCAACATTATTCTGCTTGTCATAAGTAAGCGTCTCGTGTTCTTCAGCCCTAAGCCGACTTATATACTTATTCGTATCGTGTCGCACCCACTTAAAATCGTGTTGTGTTCCTATTGACCTGTTTTATTTTTATTTACGAGTAGGAGTAATATCTAATGATTTAGTAACAATTTAAACAATTAATTTTTCCGACTCGGTCATATGAAACATTTTTGTAATTTTTGTCATTGTTATTGTGTATTTATTTCTTATTCTCAATTAACAAATTTGGGTTTATAAATTTAGACTGAGCTTAATTAGAATAAGCAAGTGAGAATAGTTGGAGAAAGGACAATGCGTTAGAACTAATAAAATGAAATTGTTGGAAGTGGAGACAAATAAAAAGCGTTTAAAAGGGGTAATTTTCACCTCTTCCGCATAAACTATGAACATTTATATATATCAATCAATCAAACCTATCCAGTATTTCCCATCACAAATAGCCTAGGCTATCGTAAGTAGGGTCTAGGGAGGGTGGGATGTAGGCACACCTTACCTCTATCCCTAAAGATAGAGAGGTTGCTTCCGGCGAGACCCCCAACTCAAAAGTAAATAGATATACAGATAATATATATATATATATATATATATATATATATATATATACACACACAATCAACTACAGTACTATGATATTAGTCTGTTTAATTCAACATTTCACTATAGGTAAACTAAAAACACAACACACGGTAGAATTTAGTAAATAATAATAAGTAGAAAATAATAATTCTAAAAGTAGAATTAATAGTAAGAACGATAGTAATACTAACAACGACCACAACACCCACCACAATAGCAATAGCAATAGCAATAGCAAAAGGGATAGTAGTAATAATAATAGCCCGTCATTCTAAAGGTTTTTAACCTTAATTTTACGTCTCCAAGAACTCTTATCCTCAACCATGTCCTCAGAGAGGTGCAACTCTAGCAAATCACGCCTACTCCTCTCATCCCAAGTCAATTTGGGTCTACCTCTACCCCTCCTCCCCTCTATAATAAGGCTTTCCACTGATCTAAAATAAGATTGTTAGAAATGGGGACATAGTTTTCACCCTTCCCGCCTAACCTATTGAGACGATGCATCATTGGGATACGCCAATAAAAAAACAAAATTTGCATTCAGGCTATGCGGGCAATGAATCGATGATATGATGATGAGTCATCGGTAATGGGTATCCTTCTTCTACGGGTATAAACAAGCCAAGTCGCCGAGCTCGACTAGGCTCAAGCTCGGATTGTTTTGACTTACGAGAGTTTGAGCTCTCGAGCTCTTTTTCCTAAAGCTCGATTTCGGCTTGTGAGTTGTTTTACCAAACACTGGCATGATTCGCTTATTATTATTAACTAATTTATATGTGTTTTAATTATTATTTTTAAATATTTTGGGAAAAACATGAAACGAACCTAAGCTTGGCTCAAGCTCATGTAGTATCTTAAACGAGCCAAAGCTCGGCTAGAGATTGGATTTGCAATGTGAAATTAATTCATAATAGTTTAAAAGAGGCAAAACTTAAATATACACAAGACTCGTCAAGGCTCAACGAGCCTAACCAAACTTCCCATACAGGGCTATAGATTAGGCTCGATAACTAAATGACATTTATTTAAGCCTCTACCTTGGCTTGTTTCAAGTTTTTTTCGATCCGATTTTAAGTAGCTCGTGAACAGTTTAGCTCTCCTTGAGCCAGGTGTCTAGATGCCTACGGTGAGACTGACTAGTTAATGAACCCCCATTATTTATAAATTAGTGGTATCTAATGATTAATCGATTGAACTAATTACACGAGCTTATCGAATGACTATATATTATATATGAAACGGACAAAACCCTAGAGTTTCATAATTATGTCGTTCAACCACAGATCATACAACATGGGCAGTAGTTGCATATCAAAAATCAAAGAAAAACCATAACAAGAAGAAATAGATATTTTGCCACTTTTCTTACAACCAATTTGTGAATCATAAATTCATAATATAATGTAATTTTCATGACACATTTACTACTTATGTGTCTTTTATAAACATCGTATTTATTATACTTGGGAATAAATCAAGATTGAATCTATTAATTTACCAGACACTTTACTACTTATGTTTCTTTTATTACATGTTTTAGTATCAATTTTATTTAGGTATGCTATTAATTAATGCCAAATAATCAAAACTAGGTTGTTAACCGGAATGTTACGCCGGGGCACACTGGGCAGTTCTGTGTTGGTTACATCCGGGTGTCGTTCACTTAAGTTGACGCGAATTCGGTTGGTATCGGCAACGTTCTTTATGGTATCAAAAGTAAACTAAAAAATTAATTCCTCATACTAACGTATTTAAAACAAATTAAAAAACGAAACATCAAAACACCTTATTTTTTCATTGCTTGATTTAGTATGAAGTCTATAGATACAAAAATCTACTTCTATTTAAAAAAAAAACAAAAAAAATGGCTTCAATAAGGCTCGAACTCGGGACTTGCAAGTTACAACAACAATAAAACTTCCAATAACCCAACAAAACTATCACACCAACTTCTATTTTGCTTAAAGCTTGCAATAACACAACAAATGTTGAATATTAAAAAAAAAATGAAATTAGTGGCCTGATAGGACCTCCATAAATATACTGTAGCTAAGTTTTCCATTTATATATAGTATAATATTAATTTGACTCAAAATAAACATATATATGTTTGTTTTGAACTGCATTTTCTCTAAATGTTCACTGTAAATCCAGTCGACCCGCCTACTTAGTTATCATCACTTGACTAGATTTTTCAGGTCACACCACATGGCAACATCTCGTCAAGAAACCCGGAGTTTTCAGAAAAAAGTCGTCGAACCAACGGGATCTTTTAGATGTTCCGACGAGACTTTTTGACTTCTACCAAAATTCTTGACACGTGGCATAATCTTGTTGGTTGATCTAAAATCTCGCCGAGTGATGATTATTAGGGAGGCAGATCGACTAGATATTGGGTGGACATTTTTGAAAAAAAGCTGGTAAAATAGATATTTTGTTTACTTTGACTGGTAAAATACATTTTGATCATTTTCCCATTAATTAGTTCATATAATTCCCATACAAGAAGAATTCGTGCATTTTCGGTATAATTTATAAGTACTAGCTAGTACAGTCTTCTAAGTGAAGTCTTGTAACATGAATCAGAAATTAAATAGACCTCTTCACATATGTTTCTAGCATGCATCTACAACATTAAGATCTAGTACAATGTACCTATGTAGTATGTACTAATAACTTAATTGTACTAGAATATTATTGAATGAGGATATTACAGAACTTGCTCAGTTAGAAGTCTCATGAAATCATAAACAAGTACATTAATATTATTACAACCTTAGCAAGATTCATTTTCTTGATGATCAATCTCAGAATTAGCAGCTTCTTCTTCTATATCAAAACAAGATTCATCATCAATCCCATAAACTGCATGACCATTTCCAAATGCTTTTATGTGATCTTTCAAAGACCTTTTGTGCTTAAAATCCGATCCGCAGCTACAATACCAAAGTTTCCCACAATTCTTTTCGTGGGTTCGCCAGTCGCCTCTAACTGCAAAGGCCTTACCGCACTTGCGGCACATAAATGGCTTGATCCCATGTTTTCTTTTGTAATGTGTCTGTAGGGTTCGGAAATCTTTGAGCGGTTTAGCCTTCGGGTGGTCGATGTTGTTATGGCACCTTGGTGCACAGCAGTAGCATGGTAGTCTTAGCATGGCTGTTGGTTGTATTCCCCTTAGGGATTCAGGACCTCTTCTATATTGAGACCCATGCCCCCACATATGCATCTGTGTTTGGACAATTTTATGCAATTAGTAGAGCATGCATTAGGAGGCTTATTCAATGTGTTGTTGGAACTAATAAATTAATTTATATATTCATAATGATGCTAATGCATAGCGCTGATTTATTTTAAGAACCACTTTGAGTTTTAAAAACTCGAAAAAATACAACGTAACAATTTTTTTTTGAATTTTTTTTACATATATGTAATGTACGTAGGTTACACGTACGTAGAAAAATTGGCAACATTTTTTACACACCGAGTCGACTTTTTACATAGGTATAACAGATGTTTAAATTAGTATAATCACTGTGCATCTTTATTCTCTCTCATACTTAATTTTTTAATCATATTTAATCTCAACCACATAATTTAGCATATTTAATTAAATGTGTTGTTAAGAATGAGATTTTTAAAGTTTTTAAAACTCAACCAAGTTCTCAAATTATCTCTCTCCTAATGTATATATGCAAAAATGTTAAAGTTGGTTAAAGTTGCACATATGCAAAAATGTATCTATAATGTTAAAATTATAACTCGCGACGAACTAATTACTTCGTGTCCGAGTTCCAAACAATTCAAAATGCAACATGAGCATGAACATCTACGTTCCGACTTGAAAAGGAGTGTTAATTACAATTAATTACTAGTTCTTTATAGGAGTTAATTAGTTTTGTTTAGCCCACACATGCCCAAGTTAAGTTTATCTGGGGTTTCTAGGTTCTAGCTTCCTATATATTGAGGGTACCCCTCCATTGTAATCACAATTATCAGGTGGTGTGGTAGTAAAGTACGTCTCGCCTCTATCCTAGAGATGAAATGTTCAAATCTTGCAAGTCGCAGGTATTTATGGATTATATGAGAACTTAGAAGCAGGTTAGTTTTACCGTTAAAAATAGTATATAAATAGTATATTGAATGGAGTCTCTTATACATAAACAAACATTAAACTGCAAAAGATTGATGGTGGATGCTTTTTATGTATAAACATAATATATATGCTAGATGCATGTTGCATGAAATCTTTGTCAAATAAATTAGGGTGTAATACAAAAGAAAAGATGCTTGAACATGACTTTAAAATTAAAAGGTTTCGGGTATGTTTGGTGGAAAGCTTTTAGGAACTTCTAGCTTCAATTTTTTTAAAAAAAGCTCATATTTAATAAAAGACATTGTTTGGTCGAAGGAGTTTGAAGCTTTTAAGCTTGAAGAAAAAACTTGAAGCTCATATTAGTAGCGTTTAGAAAAAGATACAACCTTTTAGTATTTAAAATTACTTAAATAGCCACCAAGATATATACATTTAACATTATGTTTTTTTAGTTATGTCCATTTGGTCATTTTATACATTTTTTTAAAGCTCCAAACTCTATAAAACACCAAAATATAGCTAAAAATCTACAACTGTCAGCTTTCAGCCAGCATCTTTCAGCCACCAGGCACCGGCTAGTTTTGCCAAACATACCTTCTTAATAAGCTTTAACTTTGTGATTTTATGACCCTCTTCTTAATGGTAATATCTAGATGATTATGAGGTATATACATATATTTTGCCCCATATATCCTTCCAAAAGTCAAACAATGTTCAAGATATAAACTTTTTAAAATTGAATTGAACAATGAACTACCACATTGTCCTTCCCTTTTGGCATTGTTATAATCCTGTAGAGCCCTCTTAGATCTGTTAGGTTCTCCAAATTAACCTCCCCTACTGTAGACATAGTACTTCAAAAACAAGCAAAAGAAGACAAAATGTGCATGAACACATTAAAAAAGCAGTATAGAAAGGACCAAAGGATGTTCATAATATGATCTCCTAAATTTTTGAAGAATTGAACCCAAAATTCTACACAAAGTCTGAAGGATATAATCTTGATTTCGCGCGTTAACAGGGGTTAATATGAACAACCGAGAAATATAAGGGGTGAATCAAATAATGATTTAAAAGTTAAAAATTAGATAATAAATTAAATGATTAATTTATTGCTAGGAGATAATTGCTAGAGTTAGATATAAAGTATAAAGTTTATTTTATTATCTGTTTTGAGTGTTATTAGGAATTAGAGTTGGAGTAGAAAACAACGTAATAATATTGAAAAAGCTACGGTAAGTTTTCACAAAAATATCGGTGGTGTTGCTGTTGCTCGATCCATTAAAATCCAACAAGATTGATCAGAAAAGTTTTTCTTTTTGTTTATTATTGTTCTTGTTTGGACATGAATATCATAAATGCATTTGGGGGGATTAGATGTGGCTCAATGGTAGAGCACCCACTCTACTAGTGAGTGGTAGGGGGTTCAAACCTCACTATCACCAATTTATATGGAAGATATGAGGGATGACCCTGGCTTGCCAGGGTTCGATTCCTTATCTCACCCGGTTTTACCGGCTCCTCGCTGTCGTGCCGTTTGGCGGACATAAGGGTCGGGTTTTATCTAGGGAATCCTTCAATAGGTGGACCGCTAGGGTCTCCGTCCGTCCGGACTCGTGACCGGCTTGGGCTACCTTTAGCCAATAGGGGCCGCGTACGAAATACCCGGCGTTACTTAGTTGGTCGTTAAAAAAAAAGCATCTGGGGTGGATCAGAGATGAAGAATAGAACAATGAAAAGGTTGCAGTGTTATGTTTGACACAATTGCCAATGTTTTTAGGGAAGAAGAAAGAAACCAGAATTCAAGGAACAAAAAGTATGATACTTGTCTTGTTAAATCAGATATAAAGTTGATTTCTTTTTCCATATGGAAGCAGTACTGCTGACCAGTCTTGGATCATAGCAGTGGAACACCACAAATTATGCAGTCTTTAAAGGAAATTTATAAAGATTTGTTAAGACTGCAAGTAATCAAGATCTGAAAGGCTAAGGAGAAAAAAAAACTAACCCTAATAGACAGTGATGAAAATTGGCAAGAAAAGAAATTAACAATTAAGGAAGAAAATATGTGTTCCCTTCACTTTTCAAACTTAAAAAGTTAATTTATACATGCCCGTTGTTATTGTATCTGTTGAAGGTTTTGAAGCAAAGAGGGCAAGAGAACTGAGTTGGGCCAATCAAAATCTGAGATGGAGTAGGGATCCAGTACTGACCCTTGTTTAGTGTTGTTGCAAGATACCCATTACTATTTACACCTTCTTCTACCACTTCTTTATGATCCGTTTCAATATCATTATGTGTATTGTTGGGAAGTCTTGAAATCAGATCAACTTCATAAAGGTTGTGGCTTGGGAGGCCAAGATGTAAGGTGACAGTCACAGTTTCTTGACCATCACATAGCTTGCTATTATTAATGGGGTCAATTTCCATGTACTGAGGGTTTTGTTGATGTTCTTGTGTTGTTGATGGGATTAAACTTAAGAGAGGAAGAGCTTCTATGTGAGGAGGAGATGGAGGTGAAGGTTCATAGTAAGAAGATGATGAAGAAGAAGGCATAAGATATTGTTTATTGAGATTGAACCATGATCCATTGTAGTATGTGGAGAAAGGGTGATGATGATCACTACTCATGATCTAAAAGCTAAGAAACTATAAGATCAAGTGTGGTAGCTTGATAGGTTAATTATGCAGAAAGTGATCACATGTATATATGTTAATATGTATGAGAGAGAGAGAGAGAGAGAGAGAGAGAGAGAAGAGTAAAGATGACCAAAAAGGTGAAAATTCAAGAGACTGTACATGCATACCAATGGAGTTTTGTTCTTTAAGGTCCCAACATTAATTCTCACTCTCACTCACTCACTCTCACTCTCTCTCTCTCTTCTCTCTCTCTCTCTCTCTCTCTATATATATATATATATATATATATATAAAAGACTCTTGTTAACTATATTATTATATTATCTCTAGCTACCATGTTTCTATCATGTTTAGTCACACCACATAGAGAGAGCTATTATATCTTGTCTCCCTATATTTTTTCCCTCTAGTCTAAAAAGGGATCCATCTTTATAACACACATTATTAGCATTGGATATTATATAAGCTTCATTAATTTGTTGTAGTAGTGTTAAAAATATAAGTTGAACCCGTTGTTTGTACCTAGTAGAGAAAAGCGCCTTATTATATACCGATAGTTATATATTGGAACTTCAACTCTTATTAGAGAAACCAACTTCTAAAGACGATATAAAGTTATAAACTAAGGGTGGTGGGTTTGGTCTCGGTATGACGCTAGCTAGGAGAAAGGAAAAGAGAAAGTGATGTGACACAAGTGGTAACAAAAAAGGAAAAAGGGAAGCGGGAGGGAGGCTCATGAAGGAGGGTGAAGCAGCACTTCAAAAGGATCGAAAACACTGTCCCATCTCCTTTAAGACCGCTTAAAAATTTAAATATATTGACATAATATTTGTATAATAATTTTATTTGCATATATCTTTTTATTTCTTATAACTTTGTGTTTTGTAATTAAACAGTGTATATACATATAAAACCAAAAAGATCGACAAGTTCATGAAATTAGGGTTGATAGTTGTCTCCCATTATAATATAGTATCCTCCAAAATACACCAAATGAGGGACAGTGTGAGCATGTGTGTGTGTCTATATATATATATATATATATATAGGGTAACGTTAAAATGGAAACTCATTTGAGTCGTGAAAACCCGCAAAAATCCTATGTAACATCGTTTTTTTTTTGTTATATGTAATATATGTTGTAACATTTAATACAAAACATCGGAAAAAAAAAATGTTTTGCTATTTTTTAACATTTTTTTACTAATTTTTATATATGTTTCCAGGAGAGAGAAAATGTTATATTTATATTTACATTTTTTATTCACTTTAATTGTGAACCACAAGATTTAAACATTAATTAAAAACATGTGGTTGAGAATGAGTTTCTAGAGTTTTCACAACTCAAGTGGGTTTTCATTTTATACTTAGCCTATATATATATATATATATAGGGTAAGGTTAAAATGAAAACCCACTTGAGTTGTGAAAACCCGCGAAAACCCTATGTAACATTGTTGTTTTTTGTTATATGTAATATATGTTGTAACATTTAATACAAAACATCGAAACTGTTGGGTTTTAACAAGATTATCAAAGTGATAAAATCCCAATTTTACCAAAAACGCAGCGGAAATTAGTTTTAAATCTTGTTAATTTGATATGTATAAAACCAATTTTACACATGCAAAACCCAAGCCCGGATCCAAATACGAAATACATACTATCAAACACATGCATGTCAAGATAAGTCCATGCATGTCAAGATAAGTCCATGCATGTAAGGATACCTTTCAAGAGAATCAAATCCGGGTGAAGGAGAGGATGGTTGGAAGGCAAGAACTTCAAAGGGAAGGTCCTCAAGCTTGCATACCCCAAGCCTCCGACAATACACCTTAATTAGCTAGGAATTTACACTTGAAAGCACCTCCTTCTTGCTTCTTCCTTTGGTCGAAACCACCAAGAGAGAAAGAAGAGATTGGAGAGGATTTTTCCTCTTGTTGCTTTTGTTACTTGTGGTTGTGTCACACGCAAAAAAATGAGAGAGTGAAAGAGTTTATTTTTGTCATTCAAATGCACCTCCCTTTTCACCAATAGAAAACTTTGCATGTCTCCACTATCTTGAATTAATAATAAAATAATAACAAGGTGAAAGAGAGAGGGGGGGGGGGGCTTCGTTTCTTGTTATAATTATTATCAATTTTTTTTATAACTATCCATTAACACATATAGTTATAAAACTTATTAATTTGTGTTATAAAATAACACAATATAGACAACATGCTAGGTAACATTATTCACATATTGTTATTTAACCAACTTAAATAACACTATAGAATGCTCTCTCTCAAAGTATAAATCATTCATATAATTTATTTATTTCACAAGTACATTGTATTTAGAAACTCCTTTTTAAATAACATAAGTGTCAATATTTATTTACTTATGATCATATCATATATAAACAAATATAATTGGTGTTTGTCTAGCTTGTTATTGGGTATGACCTGACTTGGATCATGACGTACTAGCCACATCAATAAAAAATATATGTCTTGGGCATAACGAGTCCAACAATCTCCCACTTGCACAAGATACATAGAAGATTGATGCAAGTAGCAAATACCGCCTAACTATGGTTTACTACCCCTAATATGCATGACGAAGTGCCATTCAATAACATCATCCCCTTCAAGTCCCTTACTTGAAATGATTTAGGTACATCTATCATTTATCCTTTTGCCACAGATATGTCAAATCTAGAGACATAGAGTGATCATTCTCTGTTGATTTAACTTATCAGGCCTTAGACATCTTACGCTCAACGAATAAGAGGGACAAATTCCCTCTTGACTACATACGTCTCTCACAATCACCTTGTACCATACCTGATCTTAGCCTTATGTACTGTCATGTTTCAGAGCAGCGAAGAACTAAGTCAAAGTACAATATTCGGTGAATATCAAGACCCAATATGTATCTCAGGTCGGAGGATACTATGATATTCGCCTTTATTCAAATTTACTTATGATCAATCACAAGGATTCCATGTAGTAACATTTGAGAGTGGGTCAGTCCAATATTTATAACCTATAAATATCTATGAACCTTGGAAGCAACCCTTGCTCTATATTCATATCCCATGAATATCCACCAATCCAAGTTCATAATAGTCTTACCTTCATATTTGTTCCCACAAATATGATCGACTACAGACATTTAGAATAAGTAACTTATTCACGGATTTAAACATGCTAAAATGGAACATAACTCAAAATGTCATAATCATAAACCATAATCATATGAATAAGTCAAAATAACAATAGAAGGTTAGATCTAGCTAGAAAAGTAGGGATTTTGTGACCGCTTATCGGCACTGTAACCATACCAATCTCGACTGAAACCAAATGGTAACGGTACCAAGTACCAACATCTGTTTTCCATGATTTAGGTATTCGTATTTTGCAGTGCTAGGATCGGTATTTACCGGTAATACTGCATGTAGTATTGAATACATTATATGAAACCGGTGTAGGTCTTTTTTACAGTCAATTATTCTTAATACTTACCGTCTTCATTTGGTTTGTAATTTTCTATCGTATACAGTCTCATCTATAATCAGTTCTAAGTAGAGGTGCACAACCCGGGTATTTTCAGGAACCGAAACAGGGTAGGAACCCGTTCTGGGTGTGGTCAACAAAAGTCAAAACCGGGTCCGTGTAGGAACCGGTTCCGGGTTTAGTCGGGTATTTGACCAGGTTTTTTGGGTTTTTTTCGGGTAGGGTCGGGTTTGACCGGTTCCGGGTACAGCTTTGAGGAGAAATCATGTACCAGGTCCTACCCGTGGGTAGGGTACGGGTAGGAACCGGTTTTGGGGTAGAAACCTGTTACGGTTATAGTCGGGTATTTGACCAGGTTTTTTTCGGGTTTCGGGTAGGGTCGGGTTTTGACCGGTTCCGATTTCGGGTACAGCTTTGAGGAGAAATCCTATACCAGGTCCTACCCACGGGTAGGGTATAGGTAGGAACCGGACATTTTGTGCACCTTTAGTTCTAAGCTTCTTATAATGTTGCACTGCTCATCCCTAAATCAGTCTGCGTGTGTAAAATGTCGATGGTCCAGTCTCAATATGTCATCTTCATAGTTCTAGGAATGAGATCGGTATTGTTACCAGACCGAACTGGTATAATACTGCATAACACTAAAACTAAATTTGACCTCAACTCTCAATCGAAAAAAACTCTATCCATGATAACCGCTCGGTATTTGCAGATAGATACATGTATGGGCATTGAGTATATCAGTGCTTTATAGTTTTGGTACCACAGCTACGCAAGACACCGCGTTGGTCCTTTTCTTTTGTTTTAGTCGTACCGTTTTCTTTGCCGCATCTGCCTTAATTTAGGATTTGCAAAACTTGTATCTTTCATTAGAACAAATACAAATTTATGAGATATCAAGAGAACATTTTAATTACTCAGCAAATGTGTTAAGAATCAATGCAGATGAAGACACCATGAAAATGACTCACTTGAGTTGATGTCATGCTTCTTTTTGGTTGACGAATACGCTATGAAGATGACAGATTGAGGACAGATGATAGTATTATGTCGGATTGAGATTTAAGAATCGATGAAGTTGCCAGAAGTCAGAACTCTGAAGATGACCATGGGCGAAGTTTAGCGAGGGCCTGCCCCCCCTGTTTTTTGCGTAGCGGTGTAAATTTACCTGTTTTTGTCTGAATATTTTTATACTTAGTGTAAATTTACCAATTTCCGACTTAAAATTTGACCCCCCCCCCCACCCCGCGCGGGGACTAACTCGTCCAAGCTTCGCCCCTGAAGATGACGTATTGAGATCTGAGAATCGATGAAGTTGACAGATTTTACACTCTTGGAATGATTTACAGATGAACAATGCGAGATCTTAGGAAACTTGGTACTAATTTACGGATGAGAATCCTATGACTACATAGTTCTGCTTACGACATCTTCATGGACTCAAATAAGAACTGTTCATCGCATTTTGGTCCCTACCGTGTAGCTTAGTTGGTTAAGGGGTTGTAAGACTTGGAACAATCTTCAACAATTTTGGTAATTATGTTTTGTGATAACAACACATTTAAGTTGATTTGTTTACTCCGGATTTCGTTGGGTTTTTTTCTGGTTATCTGCCGAACCAGCACAAAACCAAATTTCTAGATGCTTGGTTGAATATCATAAAACTGATTACATTCTTATTATTATGAAAATTTTACTGAAACTTTTAAATATGGGGCATGAAAATATTAGAAATTGATATTACATAAAAAAAATAATAAACTTTTTTTCACCAGATAATGGCAATAGGTCCGAAAAAACAAACCATTTCTTCTAGTTGTGTTTTGGGCTATCAACAATTATATATTACCATTTGTGAGCCTAAAAATATTACTTAAAATATATGGGATATATATACGAAAATATATGACTATGTTTAGAAAAATTACGTGGGGCCGAACCCCTTCTCGCCCCTTCCTTCGTATTTGATTATTTATCATACGTTAAAGTGTCAAACTAGTAAAAATCAAGGTTGCAAAAGTGTTAGGCGCTCCCAGGGCGGTCGACTAGGGAGTTGTGAGTACTCAGTCTAGGGGGGGTGTACTCGAGGAGTACTCGGACATGGTATTTTATAAAGAAATTCATTTTTCGAAGATTATATATATATATATGTAAAATATCAAAATTTTACTAAATATTCTACAAAACACAAACGAAAAATACAAAAACAATCAATAACACGTACATAATAGTTCACGAACATGTCTCAATAAATGAAAAACGTACCTCGATCGAACATAAATAAGAGGTTTGCGAGTTTAGAACTTCGAATCGGATGATAAGAGTGGTGGTTGCGAGTTTAGAGCTGAAATTAGGTTGTGTCTTAGCGTGAAAAGGAAAAAAAGCAGTGGTGGGCTCTTATAGAAATTGAGTTTCTTTAATAAAAGTCAAAATTTTGTTGAGACCGAGTTAGACCGCCTAAGTCGAGTAGAGCCGTCTAGGTCCGAGTTGGACCGCTTAGGACCGAGTTGGACCGCCTAGGGCCGATTCCGAGTTTTTTAACTTGGAAAAGAAAAACGGTGCAGTGAAGACATAACTATATAAAGTCTTATAATATTGGGGCTAAAGGTATAACCAGTGGCGGATCCAGGAATTTTTTTCAGGTGGTGCACTACATTTAGATGTTTTAATTTCATAGAGTTGGGTATAAAAATTCCGGGTCGATTTGAGGTTCGGGTCGGGTCGATGGTTCGGGCAAAGTTCATTACATAATAAGGATACGATAAAATTATAAAAGAGACACTGTCATTAGAAATTAAGTAGTTAATAATCAAGAACAATTAACATTTAACAATGAATGTAAACTTACCTTCAAAGTGGGAGGATTCGAGGAAGAGTAGAAGGCAGCGGCGGGGTGACAGGGTGCCACGGTGGTCGCCGGCGTGCCACAGTGGTCGGAGTGACGGGGACGGCCGGCTCTCGGCTGGTAGAGTGGTAGGTTTGAATAGGGTTAGGGAGAGGCGTTGTGTGTTTTGTGGACTGTGAAGGTCATGAGCACTGAATAATTAAAAACAATTAACAAGAAGTCAAGAACAATCAACATTTATTATCTTATTTCCAAAAACTATTGTTACTTGAATATCATCAAATACCACAGACACACAAATATCACCAGCCTCAACATTTTCAGCATGAGCCCTACAAAATTTCTCAAACACAAATAACTCTACTGACTCTTCCAAATCTGCAGGCGTCATCCGATGTGCGTATCTGAAATATTAACAAACAAAAGAAATAAATAAACCAACTGATTTGCTTCAGACCAAAAGATTGTTAGGAAAATATCTAGGCTTGTAAATGAACACGAACAGAGCATGTTCTTGTTCGCTTGTTTTATCTTAACAAAACAAACGATCAAACACGAATTAAAACAAAGGGGGTCTTCTTGTTCATTTTCTTAACGAATGGTCAGGAACAAGACACCCCTATTCGTTTAAAAGTTCATGCTCGATCGTTTGTTCAGAGTTCAGTTAAAGTTGAAAAGGAACACCGGAATACGAACATGCTCCATTTGTGTGCATTCGATTTGTTCATAGGTCTAAAAATCCGCTTCTATTACTTGAATTTATAAATTATAACACTTTAAATAGGTGCAAGAAAAGTTCAAAATAAAATAAACGAACCACTATACAAGAGCTCAAATAATATTATTAAACTTACACAAACATCCATGCCTCTGTTTAAAACATCAGCATGTAACCGACCAATAGCTATTTTTCCTTTTGTGTTCATCGCACTCAGTGTGTGTTTTTATTATAAAACCCTAAATGATACTAGGGTAAGTTAGTAAAAAAAGAGTTTCAGAACCGGGAATTGAACCTGCGACCTCCGGGTTACAAAACCAACAAGTTACCAGCTGGACAAGTGATTCAATTGTTTATAAGGTGGTTCCTTCCTAATTTATAAGATGGTTCCTTTATTATTCTCTATATAAAAATACACTATTATTTCAAAACTCGGGTGGTTCCGAGGAACCACCCGTTAATACCGTGGATCCGCCCCTGGGTATAACATATGCATATAATAAACTAAAGCCATTAAAGCATCGTTCAAATGCTCCTCACTTGGTCACCTTTATGCGCAAAATTTTCTTCACCAGCCATAAAAATAAAAGAACCATATACATATAATGTTACGTTTATTGTACCTTGTAATAAATTTGAGGTCTATTAAAAATTTTGTTGGTCTTTACACAAATGGTTGTTGGGTTTTGCTATATAATCATGGTCTTCTATTATAGTACATGAAATATGAATAATATGAACAGTACAAGTCCTTGATGCATGTATTCATCCATCTGTTTTCATCATGTAAATGCTCAAGGGTGAATACAGAACCAAGTGGGTATCCCTTTGTTTGGTAGATATATTAATGATTATAGACTTGGTTCCAAGGATGTAAACGAGCCGAGCCGCTCGTGATTTACTTGAGATCGGCTAGTTAAAACTCGGATCAAAGCCAGCTTAAACAAGTTCGAGCCCGAGCATGAGCTTTTATTGAAGCTTATTTAATAACCGAGCTCGAGCCTAAGTTTTACATTTTGAGCTCAAGCCAGCTCGCCAGCCTAAACGAGTTTTATATTTATATAACTTTTATTTAATAGATTTATATAATAACTATTATTATGTATAAGATTATGACAAAAACAATTAAGGTATGTATATATACTATAATGCATAAAATGTATAATTATAAATACATGTGTAAATGAATATGAAAATATGCAAATAAAATAATTATTTACCAAGTTGAGCTCAAGCTCGACTCGACTCACTTACACATCTATTTGATTCATCGGTATATACCGACTATTAGTGGAATTTAAGTTATCAATAGTGAGTTTGTGATCAGTAGCAAATTACACGCTATTAGTAGTACCCATACTACAACCACCAATCAACCATAGTAGTTAAGCCAATGTTGAAGGCGTTTTCGCCAACCCAAAAACGGCCAAATGACATACCTTTTTTTTATCATAAGTCGCGTCGTCTCAAAAAGTGTTGGTGATTGTTCTCTGACTGTATAATGAAGATTTAGGTTTGTATGGCATGTTTTCGAGTAAAAGTTCTCATATAAAAAATATATTCACATTCTTGGCTTATCTTACAATTATCCACTTAATGATTTCGAGAGTAGCATCGAAATACTTTTAACCATGAGTGATATACTGATATGTACATGATTCCAGAGAGATTATGCAATTTTAAAAATTTACATATATAAACAAACAAACGTAAATAAATAAATAATTAGATATGTATATTTATTTGTTTATGGTGTATTGGTTTTTGTTAATCACAACTATCAATTTTTGGTCATTGCCGGTGCCAACTGACAGCTCCATCTTTTAACGTATTTGTTCACAACGTTCCGTGATTAACAAAATCCTAACGGTGTTAGTTGCGGGTCGTCGGAAAAACATTTTTAGCTAGAAAACTCATATTTTTTCAAAAAATTCAATATTTTCGTCCCAAACATTTTTGTAACCTTTGATCGGACCTTTAGGAACCTTTTTCTAGTAAAAGCTGAAACTATCGAGATCGACGTAACTTTAAAACCATTTCCGAAATTGGTTGGTGGTGCTCAAGTGGTGGCGGTTGGTTGGTGGTGAGTCAGTTGGTAATGGTGGCGGTTCAGGTGGTGTTCAGGACTTCAGGTTGAGCTTTCCATCAAAAAATGTGACTTTTCCGGCCAAAAACGTTTTTCCGGCTACCTGCAAGTAATGACATTAGGATACCGTTAGTCACGAATCGTTGGGAATAATTGAATATATGCGTTAAAAAATAGGACCGTCAGCAGCCAGTTCGTTAGTTTGAATCGGTAGCAAACAAAATATAATAGTTGCGATTAATAAAAACCAATATACTGTAGCTTTGTTTATTAAACAAACATATATAACGGAATCTAAGGTTCACTTCAATTACTAGCACATAATAAGGATGGTGATTGAACATGATGATTGTCATTCCCTTTCAAACCTTTGGTATGAATGTCCGTGGTCCATACTAAATAATATATTGATCTATCGTTGTCATAATATTAATAGATGTAGCAACATTATTCTGCTTGTCATAAGTAAGCGTCTCGTGTTCTTCAGCCCTAAGCCGACTTATATACTTATTCGTATCGTGTCGGAACACCCACTTAAAATCGTGTTGTGTTCCTATTGACCTGTTTTATTTTTATTTACGAGTAGGAGTAATATATAATGATTTAGTAACAATTTAAACAATTAATTTTTCCGACTCGGTCATATGAAACATTTTTGTAATTTTTGTCATTGTTATTGTGTATTTATTTCTTATTCTCAATTAACAAATTTGGGTTTATAAATTTAGACTGAGCTTAATTAGAATAAGCAAGTGAGAATAGTTGGAGAAAGGACAATGCGTTAGAACTAATAAAATGAAATTGTTGGAAGTGGAGACAAATAAAAAGCGTTTAAAAGGGGTAATTTTCACCTCTTCCGCATAAACTATGAACATTTATATATATCAATCAATCAAACCTATCCAGTATTTCCCATCACAAATAGCCTAGGCTATCGTAAGTAGGGTCTAGGGAGGGTGGGATGTAGGCACACCTTACCTCTATCCCTAAAGATAGAGAGGTTGCTTCCGGCGAGACCCCCAACTCAAAAGTAAATAGATATACAGATAATATATATATATATATATATATATATATATATATATATATATACACACACAATCAACTACAGTACTATGATATTAGTCTGTTTAATTCAACATTTCACTATAGGTAAACTAAAAACACAACACACGGTAGAATTTAGTAAATAATAATAAGTAGAAAATAATAATTCTAAAAGTAGAATTAATAGTAAGAACGATAGTAATACTAACAACGACCACAACACCCACCACAATAGCAATAGCAATAGCAATAGCAAAAGGGATAGTAGTAATAATAATAGCCCGTCATTCTAAAGGTTTTTAACCTTAATTTTACGTCTCCAAGAACTCTTATCCTCAACCATGTCCTCAGAGAGGTGCAACTCTAGCAAATCACGCCTACTCCTCTCATCCCAAGTCAATTTGGGTCTACCTCTACCCCTCCTCCCCTCTATAATAAGGCTTTCCACTGATCTAAAATAAGATTGTTAGAAATGGGGACATAGTTTTCACCCTTCCCGCCTAACCTATTGAGACGATGCATCATTGGGATACGCCAATAAAAAAACAAAATTTGCATTCAGGCTATGCGGGCAATGAATCGATGATATGATGATGAGTCATCGGTAATGGGTATCCTTCTTCTACGGGTATAAACTAGCCAAGTCGCCGAGCTCGACTAGGCTCAAGCTCGGATTGTTTTGACTTACGAGAGTTTGAGCTCTCGAGCTCTTTTCCTAAAGCTCGATTTCGGCTTGTGAGTTGTTTTACCAAACACTGGCATGATTCGCTTATTATTATTAACTAATTTATATGTGTTTTAATTATTATTTTTAAATATTTTGGGAAAAACATGAAACGAACCTAAGCTTGGCTCAAGCTCATGTAGTATCTTAAACGAGCCAAAGCTCGGCTCGAGATTGGATTTGCAATGTGAAATTAATTCATAATAGTTTAAAAGAGGCAAAACTTAAATATACACAAGACTCGTCAAGGCTCAACGAGCCTAACCAAACTTCCCATACAGGGCTATAGATTAGGCTCGATAACTAAATGACATTTATTTAAGCCTCTACCTTGGCTTGTTTCAAGTTTTTTTCGATCCGATTTTAAGTAGCTCGTGAACAGTTTAGCTCTCCTTGAGCCAGGTGTCTAGATGCCTACGGTGAGACTGACTAGTTAATGAACCCCATTATTTATAAATTAGTGGTATCTAATGATTAATCGATTGAACTAATTACACGAGCTTATTGAATGACTATATATTATATATGAAACGGACAAAACCCTAGAGTTTCATAATTATGTCGTTCAACCACAGATCATACAACATGGGCAGTAGTTGCATATCAAAAATCAAAGAAAAACCATAACAAGAAGAAATAGATATTTTGCCACTTTTCTTACAACCAATTTGTGAATCATAAATTCATAATATAATGTAATTTTCATGACACATTTACTACTTATGTGTCTTTTATAAACATCGTATTTATTATACTTGGGAATAAATCAAGATTGAATCTATTAATTTACCAGACACTTTACTACTTATGTTTCTTTTATTACATGTTTTTGTATCAATTTTATTTAGGTATGCTATTAATTAATGCCAAATAATCAAAACTAGGTTGTTAACCGGAATGTTACGCCGGGGCACACTGGGCAGTTCTGTGTTGGTTACATCCGGGTGTCGTTCACTTAAGTTGACGCGAATTCGGTTGGTATCGGCAACGTTCTTTATGGTATCAAAAGTAAACTAAAAAATTAATTCCTCATACTAACGTATTTAAAACAAATTAAAAAACGAAACATCAAAACACCTTATTTTTTCATTGCTTGATTTAGTATGAAGTCTATAGATACAAAAATCTACTTCTATTTAAAAAAAAACAAAAAAAATGGCTTCAATAAGGCTCGAACTCGGGACTTGCAAGTTGCAACAACAATAAAACTTCCAATAACCCAACAAAACTATCACACCAACTTCTATTTTGGTTAACTTAATTAGTTTCAAATGATTTAATACCATTACTTTAAAAAAAAAAGGCTCGAACTCGAGGCTTAAAGCTTGCAATAACACAACAAATGTTGAATATTAAAAAAAAAATGAAATTAGTGGCCTGATAGGACCTCCATAAATATACTGTAGCTAAGGTTTCCATTTATATATAGTACAATATTCATTTGACTCAAAATAAACATATATATGTTCGTTTTGAACTGCATTTTCTCTAAATGTTCACTGTAAATCCAGTCGACCCGCCTACTTAGTTATCATCACTTGACTAGATTTTTCAGGTCACACCACATGGCAACATCTCGTCAAGAAACCCGGAGTTTTCAGAAAAAAGTCGTCGAACCAACGGGATCTTTTAGATGTTCCGACGAGACTTTTTGACTTCTACCAAAATTCTTGACACGTGGCATAATCTTGTTGGTTGATCTAAAATCTCGCCGAGTGATGATTATTAGGGAGGCAGATCGACTAGATATTGGGTGGACATTTTTGAAAAAAAGCTGGTAAAATAGATATTTTGTTTACTTTGACTGGTAAAATACATTTTGATCATTTTCCCATTAATTAGTTCATATAATTCCCATACAAGAAGAATTCGTGCATTTTCGGTATAATTTATAAGTACTAGCTAGTACAGTCTTCTAAGTGAAGTCTTGTAACATGAATCAGAAATTAAATAGACCTCTTCACATATGTTTCTAGCATGCATCTACAACATTAAGATCTAGTACAATGTACCTATGTAGTATGTACTAATAACTTAATTGTACTAGAATATTATTGAATGAGGATATTACAGAACTTGCTCAGTTAGAAGTCTCATGAAATCATAAACAAGTACATTAATATTATTACAACCTTAGCAAGATTCATTTTCTTGATGATCAATCTCAGAATTAGCAGCTTCTTCTTCTATATCAAAACAAGATTCATCATCAATCCCATAAACTGCATGACCATTTCCAAATGCTTTTATGTGATCTTTCAAAGACCTTTTGTGCTTAAAATCCGATCCGCAGCTACAATACCAAAGTTTCCCACAATTCTTTTCGTGGGTTCGCCAGTCGCCTCTAACTGCAAAGGCCTTACCGCACTTGCGGCACATAAATGGCTTGATCCCATGTTTTCTTTTGTAATGTGTCTGTAGGGTTCGGAAATCTTTGAGCGGTTTAGCCTTCGGGTGGTCGATGTTGTTATGGCACCTTGGTGCACAGCAGTAGCATGGTAGTCTTAGCATGGCTGTTGGTTGTATTCCCCTTAGGGATTCAGGACCTCTTCTATATTGAGACCCATGCCCCCACATATGCATCTGTGTTTGGACAATTTTATGCAATTAGTAGAGCATGCATTAGGAGGCTTATTCAATGTGTTGTTGGAACTAATAAATTAATTTATATATTCATAATGATGCTAATGCATAGCGCTGATTTATTTTAAGAACCACTTTGAGTTTTAAAAACTCGAAAAAATACAACGTAACAATTTTTTTTTTGAATTTTTTTTACATATATGTAATGTACGTAGGTTACACGTACGTAGAAAAATTGGCAACATTTTTTACACACCGAGTCGACTTTTTACATAGGTATAACAGATGTTTAAATTAGTATAATCACTGTGCATCTTTATTCTCTCTCATACTTAATTTTTTAATCATATTTAATCTCAACCACATAATTTAGCATATTTAATTAAATGTGTTGTTAAGAATGAGATTTTTAAAGTTTTTAAAACTCAACCAAGTTCTCAAGTTATCTCTCTCCTAATGTATATATGCAAAAATGTTAAAGTTGGTTAAAGTTGCACATATGCAAAAATGTATCTATAATGTTAAAATTATAACTCGCGACGAACTAATTACTTCGTGTCCGAGTTCCAAACAATTCAAAATGCAACATGAGCATGAACATCTACGTTCCGACTTGAAAAGGAGTGTTAATTACAATTAATTACTAGTTCTTTATAGGAGTTAATTAGTTTTGTTTAGCCCACACATGCCCAAGTTAAGTTTATCTGGGGTTTCTAGGTTCTAGCTTCCTATATATTGAGGGTACCCCTCCATTGTAATCACAATTATCAGGTGGTGTGGTAGTAAAGTACGTCTCGCCTCTATCCTAGAGATGAAATGTTCAAATCTTGCAAGTCGCAGGTATTTATGGATTATATGAGAACTTAGAAGCAGGTTAGTTTTACCGTTAAAAATAGTATATAAATAGTATATTGAATGGAGTCTCTTATACATAAACAAACATTAAACTGCAAAAGATTGATGGTGGATGCTTTTTATGTATAAACATAATATATATGCTAGATGCATGTTGCATGAAATCTTTGTCAAATAAATTAGGGTGTAATACAAAAGAAAAGATGCTTGAACATGACTTTAAAATTAAAAGGTTTCGGGTATGTTTGGTGGAAAGCTTTTAGGAACTTCTAGCTTCAATTTTTTTAAAAAAAGCTCATATTTAATAAAAGACATTGTTTGGTCGAAGGAGTTTGAAGCTTTTAAGCTTGAAGAAAAAACTTGAAGCTCATATTAGTAGCGTTTAGAAAAAGATACAACCTTTTAGTATTTAAAATTACTTAAATAGCCACCAAGATATATACATTTAACATTATGTTTTTTTAGTTATGTCCATTTGGTCATTTTATACATTTTTTTAAAGCTCCAAACTCTATAAAACACCAAAATATAGCTAAAAATCTACAACTGTCAGCTTTCAGCCAGCATCTTTCAGCCACCAGGCACCGGCTAGTTTTGCCAAACATACCTTCTTAATAAGCTTTAACTTTGTGATTTTATGACCCTCTTCTTAATGGTAATATCTAGATGATTATGAGGTATATACATATATTTTGCCCCATATATCCTTCCAAAAGTCAAACAATGTTCAAGATATAAACTTTTTAAAATTGAATTGAACAATGAACTACCACATTGTCCTTCCCTTTTGGCATTGTTATAATCCTGTAGAGCCCTCTTAGATCTGTTAGGTTCTCCAAATTAACCTCCCCTACTGTAGACATAGTACTTCAAAAACAAGCAAAAGAAGACAAAATGTGCATGAACACATTAAAAAAGCAGTATAGAAAGGACCAAAGGATGTTCATAATATGATCTCCTAAATTTTTGAAGAATTGAACCCAAAATTCTACACAAAGTCTGAAGGATATAATCTTGATTTCACGCGTTAACAGGGGTTAATATGAACAACCGAGAAATATAAGGGGTGAATCAAATAATGATTTAAAAGTTAAAAATTAGATAATAAATTAAATGATTAATTTATTGCTAGGAGATAATTGCTAGAGTTAGATATAAAGTATAAAGTTTATTTTATTATCTGTTTTGAGTGTTATTAGGAATTAGAGTTGGAGTAGAAAACAACGTAATAATATTGAAAAAGCTACGGTAAGTTTTCACAAAAATATCGGTGGTGTTGCTGTTGCTCGATCCATTAAAATCCAACAAGATTGATCAGAAAAGTTTTTCTTTTTGTTTATTATTGTTCTTGTTTGGACATGAATATCATAAATGCATTTGGGGGGATTAGATGTGGCTCAATGGTAGAGCACCCACTCTACTAGTGAGTGGTAGGGGGTTCAAACCTCACTATCACCAATTTATATGGAAGATATGAGGGATGACCCTGGCTTGCCAGGGTTCGATTCCTTATCTCACCCGGTTTTACCGGCTCCTCGCTGTCGTGCCGTTTGGCGGACATAAGGGTCGGGTTTTATCTAGGGAATCCTTCAATAGGTGGACCGCTAGGGTCTCCGTCCGTCCGGACTCGTGACCGGCTTGGGCTACCTTTAGCCAATAGGGGCCGCGTACGAAATACCCGGCGTTACTTAGTTGGTCGTTAAAAAAAAAGCATCTGGGGTGGATCAGAGATGAAGAATAGAACAATGAAAAGGTTGCAGTGTTATGTTTGACACAATTGCCAATGTTTTTAGGGAAGAAGAAAGAAACCAGAATTCAAGGAACAAAAAGTATGATACTTGTCTTGTTAAATCAGATATAAAGTTGATTTCTTTTTCCATATGGAAGCAGTACTGCTGACCAGTCTTGGATCATAGCAGTGGAACACCACAAATTATGCAGTCTTTAAAGGAAATTTATAAAGATTTGTTAAGACTGCAAGTAATCAAGATCTGAAAGGCTAAGGAGAAAAAAAAACTAACCCTAATAGACAGTGATGAAAATTGGCAAGAAAAGAAATTAACAATTAAGGAAGAAAATATGTGTTCCCTTCACTTTTCAAACTTAAAAAGTTAATTTATACATGCCCGTTGTTATTGTATCTGTTGAAGGTTTTGAAGCAAAGAGGGCAAGAGAACTGAGTTGGGCCAATCAAAATCTGAGATGGAGTAGGGATCCAGTACTGACCCTTGTTTAGTGTTGTTGCAAGATACCCATTACTATTTACACCTTCTTCTACCACTTCTTTATGATCCGTTTCAATATCATTATGTGTATTGTTGGGAAGTCTTGAAATCAGATCAACTTCATAAAGGTTGTGGCTTGGGAGGCCAAGATGTAAGGTGACAGTCACAGTTTCTTGACCATCACATAGCTTGCTATTATTAATGGGGTCAATTTCCATGTACTGAGGGTTTTGTTGATGTTCTTGTGTTGTTGATGGGATTAAACTTAAGAGAGGAAGAGCTTCTATGTGAGGAGGAGATGGAGGTGAAGGTTCATAGTAAGAAGATGATGAAGAAGAAGGCATAAGATATTGTTTATTGAGATTGAACCATGATCCATTGTAGTATGTGGAGAAAGGGTGATGATGATCACTACTCATGATCTAAAAGCTAAGAAACTATAAGATCAAGTGTGGTAGCTTGATAGGTTAATTATGCAGAAAGTGATCACATGTATATATGTTAATATGTATGAGAGAGAGAGAGAGAGAGAGAGAGAGAGAGAAGAGTAAAGATGACCAAAAAGGTGAAAATTCAAGAGACTGTACATGCATACCAATGGAGTTTTGTTCTTTAAGGTCCCAACATTAATTCTCACTCTCACTCACTCACTCTCACTCTCTCTCTCTCTTCTCTCTCTCTCTCTCTCTCTATATATATATATATATATATAAAAGACTCTTGTTAACTATATTATTATATTATCTCTAGCTACCATGTTTCTATCATGTTTAGTCACACCACATAGAGAGAGCTATTATATCTTGTCTCCCTATATTTTTTCCCTCTAGTCTAAAAAGGGATCCATCTTTATAACACACATTATTAGCATTGGATATTATATAAGCTTCATTAATTTGTTGTAGTAGTGTTAAAAATATAAGTTGAACCCGTTGTTTGTACCTAGTAGAGAAAAGCGCCTTATTATATACCGATAGTTATATATTGGAACTTCAACTCTTATTAGAGAAACCAACTTCTAAAGACGATATAAAGTTATAAACTAAGGGTGGTGGGTTTGGTCTCGGTATGACGCTAGCTAGGAGAAAGGAAAAGAGAAAGTGATGTGACACAAGTGGTAACAAAAAAGGAAAAAGGGAAGCGGGAGGGAGGCTCATGAAGGAGGGTGAAGCAGCACTTCAAAAGGATCGAAAACACTGTCCCATCTCCTTTAAGACCGCTTAAAAATTTAAATATATTGACATAATATTTGTATAATAATTTTATTTGCGTATATCTTTTTATTTCTTATAACTTTGTGTTTTGTAATTAAACAATGTATATACATATAAAACCAAAAAGATCGACAAGTTCATGAAATTAGGGTTGATAGTTGTCTCCCATTATAATATAGTATCCTCCCAAATACACCAAATGAGAGACAGTGTGAGCATGTGTGTGTGTCTATATATATATATATATAGGGTAACGTTAAAATGGAAACTCATTTGAGTCGTGAAAACCCGT
This sequence comes from Bidens hawaiensis, assembly GCF_021521415.1. Classification (NCBI taxonomy): domain Eukaryota; kingdom Viridiplantae; phylum Streptophyta; class Magnoliopsida; order Asterales; family Asteraceae; genus Bidens; species Bidens hawaiensis. Next base: position 133,459 of record NW_027492920.1, read on the forward strand.
AAAAATCCTATGTAACATCGTTTTTTTTTGTTATATGTAATATATGTTGTAACATTTAATACAAAACATCGGAAAAAAAAATGTTTTGCTATTTTTTAACATTTTTTTACTAATTTTTATATATGTTTTCAAGAGAGAGAAAATGTTATATTTATATTTACATTTTTTATTCACTTTAATTGTGAACCACAAGATTTAAACATTAATTAAAAACATATGGTTGAGAATGGGTTTCTAGAGTTTTCACAACTCAAGTGGGTTTTCATTTTATACTTAGCCTATATATATATATATATAGGGTAAGGTTAAAATGAAAACCCACTTGAGTTGTGAAAACCCGCGAAAACCCTATGTAACATCGTTTTTTTTTGTTATATGTAATATATGTTGTAACATTTAATACAAAACATCGAAACTGTTGGGTTTTAACAAGATTATCAAAGTGATAAAATCCCAATTTTACCAAAAACGCAGCGGAAATTAGTTTTAAATCTTGTTAATTTGATATGTATAAAACCAATTTTACACATGCAAAACCCAAGCCCGGATCCAAATACGAAATACATACTATCAAACACATGCATGTCAAGATAAGTCCATGCATGTCAAGATAAGTCCATGCATGTAAGGATACCTTTCAAGAGAATCAAATCCGGGTGAAGGAGAGGATGGTTGGAAGGCAAGAACTTCAAAGGGAAGGTCCTCAAGCTTGCATACCCCAAGCCTCCGACAATACACCTTAATTAGCTAGGAATTTACACTTGAAAGCACCTCCTTCTTGCTTCTTCCTTTGGTCGAAACCACCAAGAGAGAAAGAAGAGATTGGAGAGGATTTTTCCTCTTGTTGCTTTTGTTACTTGTGGTTGTGTCACACGCAAAAAAATGAGAGAGTGAAAGAGTTTATTTTTGTCATTCAAATGCACCTCCCTTTTCACCAATAGAAAACTTTGCATGTCTCCACTATCTTGAATTAATAATAAAATAATAACAAGCTGAAAGAGAGAGGGGAGGGGGGGGGGGGGGGGCTTCGTTTCTTGTTATAATTATTATCAATTTTTTTTATAACTATCCATTAACACATATAGTTATAAAACTTATTAATTTGTGTTATAAAATAACACAATATAGACAACATGCTAGGTAACATTATTCACATATTGTTATTTAACCAACTTAAATAACACTATGGAATGCTCTCTCTCAAAGTATAAATCATTCATATAATTTATTTATTTCACAAGTACATTGTATTTAGAAACTCCTTTTTAAATAACATAAGTGTCAATATTTATTTACTTATGATCATATCATATATAAACAAATATAATTGGTGTTTGTCTAGCTTGTTATTGGGTATGACCCGACTTGGATCATGACGTACTAGCCACATTAATAAAAAATATATGTCTTGGGCATAACGAGTCCAACAATCTCCCACTTGCACAAGATACATAGAAGATTGATGCAAGTAGCAAATACCGCCTAACTATGGTTTACTACCCCTAATATGCATGACGAAGTGCCATTCAATAACATCATCCCCTTCAAGTCCCTTACTTGAAATGATTTAGGTACATCTATCAATTATACTTTTGCCACAGATATGTCAAATCTAGAGACATAGAGTGATCATTCTCTGTTGATTTAACTTATCAGGCCTTAGACATCTTACGCTCAACGAATAAGAGGGACAAATTCCCTCTTGACTACATACGTCTCTCACAATCACCTTGTACCATACCTGATCTTAGCCTTATGTACTGTCATGTTTCAGAGCAGCGAAGAACTAAGTCAAAGTACAATATTCGGTGAATATCAAGACCCAATATGTATCTCAGGTCGGAGGATACTATGATATTCGCCTTTACTCAAATTTACTTATGATCAATCACAAGGATTCCATGTAGTAACATTTGAGAGTGGGTCAGTCCAATATTTATAACCTATAAATATCTATGAACCTTGGAAGCAACCCTTGCTCTATATTCATATCCCATGAATATCCACCAATCCAAGTTCATAATAGTCTTACCTTCATATTTGTTCCCACAAATATGATCGACTACGGACATTTAGAATAAGTAACTTATTCACGGATTTAAACATGCTAAAATGGAACATAACTCAAAATGTCATAATCATAAACCATAATCATATGAATAAGTCAAAATAACAATTGTTCCGATATCCAAATACAAAATTCGATCATATACAATCACTAGAATACCGAAGTCCTAAGACACAAGTATGACCCTCATGCTTTGGCCTTTCAATGAGCTTCGTGAGTGGATCCGCAATGTTTTGATCGGTGTGAACTTTGTGAATACATATCTTTCCCTTTTCAACTTCATCCCTTATGTAGTTGAACCTCCGCTCAATGTGCCTCATCTTTTGATGTGCACGAGGTTCCTTGATTTGAGCAATCGCACCCTCGTTGTCACAAAAGATCTCTAGAGGGTCCTGAATGGTACGGACTATCCCTAAGTCGGCAATGAATGTGATCTAGAATGAGCAATGTATTCTGATTCCATGGTGGATAATGCTACACGTCTTGCTTTGAGCTCTTCCAAGAGATTGCCCCACCATTTATAACAAAAACATATCCCGATTGTGATCTAGAATCATCTCGATCGGTTTGGAAACTCGCATCCGTGTAACCCTTTACAACGAGTTCCTCCTCACCCGAACCGTATATTAGAAACATATCCTTAGTCCTTCTAAGGTATTTCAATATACTCTTGACCACCATCCAATGGCTACTCCCGGATTATGTTAGAATCTACTTGTCCATACCATTGCATACATGATGGATCCAATAGCCGATGCGTATGGGATTCCATTCATTTTCTCTTGCTCATCCTTAGAGCTTGGACATTGAAACCTACTCAATATCGTTCCTCTTTGAATATGTACCAAACCTTTCTTAGAGTTCTCCATCTTGAACCTCTTCAAGATTTTGTCAATGTATGCACTTTGGTTTAAACCTATCAACCGCTTTGATCTATCCCAATAGATCTTTATTCCCAAAATATACGCGGCTTCACCAAGATCCTTGATAGAAAAACAACTTCCAAGCCATGCTTTTACCCCTTCCATGGTTGGAATGTCATTCCCAAATAGTAGTATGTCATCAACATACAATACTAAGAAGGTAATGATGCTCCCACTAGCTTTCTTATACACACAAGCTTCATCACCATTGTTGATGAATCCAAATTTCTTAACTTCTTCATCAAATCAGTGATTCCAACTTCTAGATGCTTGTTTCAATCCATAGATTGATTTCTTTAACTTGCATACTTTGTTAAGATGTTGTGGATCGACAAAACCTTCGGGTTGAACCATATAGACATCTTCCTCAAGATGCCCATTTAGGAAAGAGGTTTTGACATCCATTTGCCATATCATCATAGTCATAATGTGCGGCTATGACAAACAATATCCTATTAGACTTTAGAATTGCTACGGGAGAAAAAGTTTCATCATAGTCAACCCCTTGAGTTTGAGTGAAACCTTTTGCTACAAGTCTAGCTTTATAAGTATCCAAGTTTCCATGCATATCGGTTTTCTTCTTGAAAACCCACTTACTTCCAACCGGTTTGGAATTAAGAGATGGTACAACCAAATCCCATACTTGGTTGTCATGCATGGATTGCATCTCAACGTTCATGGCATCTAGCCATTTGTCACAATCGGATTGTGACATTGCATCACGGTATGTGGTAGGTTCATCCGAATCTACCACATAGCATCCATTCATGAAAAATCCATATCTTTCAGGTGGATGAATAATTCTACCGGATTTGCGAAAGCTTTGTGTGTTTTGATCAACCACTTGATCATTATCAACAACCTCTTGTTGATTGCTAGTATCAACCAAACGTGTATCGGCTTGTGGTTCTCGATCCTCCTCGAGTTCCACCGTTCTACTAGTACCTCCCATAAGGAACTTAGTTTCCATGAACTCGGTCTTTCGAGCAACGAACACCTTTTGCTCGGTTGGATTGTAGAAATAATATCCCATAGAGTCCTTGGGATATCCTACAAAGATACACTTAGTGGATCGACTTTCAAGTTTGTTTTGGGTGTTGTTCTTGACATAAGCCTCACAACCCCATACCTTTAAATATGATAATGATGGAACCCTTTCATTCCATATTTCATAAGGTGTTTTGTCCACTTTCTTGGTTGGGGCCATATTTAGAATACGGGCTGCGGAGAGCAAAACGAAACCCCAAAATGATAGAGGCAATGTGTTTCTAGCCATCATAGATCGAACCATATCCAATGGAATTTGATTCCTCCTCTCGGACACACCATTGTGTTGTGGTGTTCCGGGAGGAGTAAGTTGTAAGATGATCCCAAAACTCCTAAGATGATCTCGGAAAGCATCACTTAGGTATTCACATCCTCTATCCGAACGAAGTACTTTGATGGTTTTATCGAGTTGATTTTGTACTTTATTTTGGAAGACTTTGAACATTTCAAAGGTTTCATCTTTGTGTCTTAACAAGTACACATACCAATAACGACTATAATCGTCGATAAAAGTAATGAAGTATCTTTCACCATTCCTTGTCATTGCCTTAAAGGGACCACATACATCCGAATTTATGATACCCAACAAGTCTTTTGCCCCTTCATTTGTTCCACTAAAGGGGTCTTCGGTCATCTTTCCAAGTAAACAAGACTCACACTTATCAAATGAATCATCTTCACTTGATTCCAAAAGACCATTCTTTTGAAGTGTATGTATGCGGTCTTTGTTTATGTGACCAAGGCGACAATGCCAAATATAAGCCTTACTCAAATCCATTTTGAGTTTCTTGGTGCTTGATTGGTACAACATTTTATCATAGTATGTGTTATCATGAACTAATTCATAAATGCCATTAGACGGCATTGCTTTAAAATAAAAGACATCATTCATGAAAACACAAATACCATTGTCCACAAATTTAAAATCATACCCATATTGTCTTAACAAAGAAACAGAGATAATGTTCCTAGTCAAATTAGGAGCATACAAAATATTATTCAAAATAACTTCCAAACTATTTGGAAGCTTCAATGTATAGTCTCCTCGGGCTTCGACAACAACCTTTGCTCCGTTGCCCATGAAGAGACTAATATCTCCTTTCTTGAATCCTTTATTCCCCTTGAACCCCTGCAATGAATTGCAAATATGAGTTCCACACCCGGTATCCAATACCCATGTGTTAGAGGAAATAAGATTAAGATCAATATGAATCATGAAAGTTGTACCCGATGTTTGCCCCGCATCCCTCTTAGCTTTCAACTCTTTGAGACGGGTTGGACAATTCCTTATCCAATGCCCAATCTCCCCACATCCAAAGCATGGATCCTCCGAGCTAACCTTTAGCTTCTTTGGTTTGAGTGGTTCCACTTTAGCCTTTCCCTTGAACTTGCCCTTGACTTGTCCTTTACCTTTGGCAACCTTTGCCTTGGGTTCCGGGTGATGCCTTTTCTTATTGCCTCCCTCATTGATCGTGAGAACGGGTAAAACCTTTTTACCCATTCCCGTCTCTTGTCCCATCCATTCATGTTATAATTCATAACAAATGTCTCAAACTTTTTAGTTAAGCCATTTATGATCAAATCCGTGGCTAACTCGTTTGAGACGCGACAATTAAGGTGTTCGAGACGATCAATATGGCCTTTCATCTTAAGTACATAAGATAAGACCGATTGGGTTTCCTCCATACGACATGCATGAAGCGCCCGAACCGTTTCGAAGCGTTCCACCCTAGCTTGTGTAAGGAACATTTTCTTAAGTTGGGTGATCATGTCGTATGCCCCATGAAGTTCAAAATCCTTTTGAATCTCGGGAATCATAGTTCCCAACATGAGGCAAGAAACTTGCACCGAATCCTCACTGTGCTTAACCCAATTGTTATGGTCTTCGGCATCGTCAACGCTAGGTTCATCGGGAATAGGATCCTCTAATACGTAGTATTTCTTTTCTTGCTTGAAACGATTCTCAAGTTTCGATACCAATCCATAAAGTTGGTATAGTTTAGACGATCCTTATCGAGAATAGATCTTAGTGATAGGTTATTAACGGGTGGAATAATAACGTTAGGTGGATTGTTGATTGCGGCCATCTACAAATATAACAAAGCTCAATTTTAGTATTTTCGATATCATTTATTTTAATCGCTAATACCCTTTTATGTCTCCAAGACAATTAATGATTAAAATATAGAACCCAACATTACATTCAAATAGTAGTTAGGTGATCTTTATCCCACTATTTAAATTAACAAGGTAGTCAACGTTTGACGATTGCAACCCTTTGCAACTTCTAGTTTTATGGGATCGGTTAAGCATCTCATGCTTAGTTGGCATGTTTAATCCCATCAACAACATTGTACGCCATGCTTCGGTGACCCTATTCACATGGTTTCCAATTTAAGTCGTCCTACTTACACACACGTGTGAGTTTACACATACAAGTGGTTAGGTGACTTTTATCCCACAAATATGGAAACCCACCTCAAACTCACAAGTTTCCTCTAATGCGGTTAGGTGACCTTTATCCCACACCGAGTTCCTAAGTGATTCGAGTGTTGTATAAAAGGATGGTGTTCAACTTATTTTATAAAAGGGATTTTAGTTTTCAAAATTCTAGATTGGAAAACCTTTTATGTACCTTTCATTTGCATGCATTCAAATGTATGGTACTTAGTTGAAAAACCCATTTTCAAAGTTCTTATTAATAAAACTCATTTTATTATGAAATCATTAGCCTTTAATAAAACCAATTTTTATTACCTAACGATTTCTAAGGAACCAATTTTATGCTTAGTTGTTGATTTTAAGATGATAGCAAACCACATTGCAATAACACAAACAAAATTAAAACAACCATGCAAGCATAAAACATACACAACCACAAGTTCATAATCATAGCCTCCTAATGTTGACCACACTTGTTGACTTAAGACAAATGTGTCAAAAGGTCTCTCCTAAGGGACTCAAAAGGAGATGTGCTTGTGTCGGTGAACTCCCACTTGATCCCGCATCCAAATGCTCCAAGTGTTCACCCCCGTGTTGTGGTCTCCATCATTTCATTTGGGCTTCCTTCCTTGCATCTTCATTTACAAAAATATATCCTAATACATTTTTCTCTAGTAAAAGAAATGCATCTAATCTACTTATTATTAAAAACCAATTGAAATGAATAAATAGATTACAAACCCAAATAAATATTACAACCATATCGAATGAACAAACAACCATTTGAATGAACAAACAATCAACACAAACATTCAACCAAACACAAGGCCATGGCTAGGTTATGAACATCCATTACATATCCAAATATGCAATAACACAATGACCCAAAATTGGTTCCCCTTTCCCTAAAACTTTCGGCCCAAACTTGACAAAACCGAAAATTTCTGGTTTTGTCCAAATAACACAATTAATCATCCAAATGACTTAGTTTTTCAAGATTACCACATGCATGTAAAGTATAACTTTGGAAAACCATGGGATAACCAAAACCCCCAAAATTTTCGGCCATATGGTAAAACCCCACTATAAACCCGAAAATTTTTGGGTCTAATGAAGCATGCATCCGTATAAGCGGCTCTTGATGCCATTGTTGGGTTTTAACAAGATTATCAAAGTGATAAAATCCCAATTTTACCAAAAACGCAGCGGAAATTAGTTTTAAATCTTGTTAATTTCATATGTATAAAGTCAATTTTACACATGCAAAACCCAAGCCCAGATCCAAATACGAAATACATACTATCAAACACATGCATGTCAAGATAAGTCCATGCATGTAAGGATACCTTTCAAGAGAATCAAATCTGGGTGAAGGAGAGGATGGTTGGAAGGCAAGAACTTCAAAGGGAAGGTCCTCAAGCTTGCATACCCCAAGCCTCCGACAATACACCTTGATTAGCTAAGATTTTACACTTGAAAGCATCTCCTCCTTGCTCCTTCCTTTGGCCGAAACCACCAAGAAAGAAAGAAGAGATTGGAGAGGATTTTTCCTCTTGTTGCTTTTGTTACTTGTGGTTGTGTCACATACAAAAAAATGAGAGAGTGAAAGAGTTTATTTTTGTCATTCAAATGCACCTCCCTTTTCACCGATAGAAAACTTTGCCTGTCTCAACTATCTTGAATTAATAATAAAATAATAATAAGGTGAAAGAGAGAGGGAGGGGGGGGGGGCTTCCTTTCTTGTTATAATTATTATTAATATTTTTTATAACTATCCATTAACACATATAGTTATAAAACTTATTAATTTGTGTTATAAAATAACACAATATGGACAATATGCTAGGTAGCATTATTCACATATTGTTATTTAACCAACTTAAATAATGCTCTCTCTCAAAGTATAAATCATCTATATGATTTATATATTTCACAAGTACATTGTATTTAAAAACTTCTTTCTAAATAACATAAGTGTCAATATTTATTTACTTATGATCATATCATATATAAACAAATATAATTGGTGTTTATCTAGCTTGTTATTGGGTATGACCCGACTTGGATCATGACGTATTAGCCACATCAATAAAAAAAAATATGTGTCTTGGGCATAACGAGTCCAACAGGAACATCGAAAAAAAATGTTTTGCTATTTTTTAGCATTTTTTTACTAATTTTTATATATGTTTTCAGGAGAGAGAAAAAGTTATATTTATATTTACATTTTTTATTCACTTTAATTGTGGACCACAAGATTTAAACATTAATTAAAAACATGTGGTTGAGAATGGGTTTCTAGAGTTTTCACAACTCAAGTGGGTTTTCATTTTATACTTAACATATATATATATATATATATATATATATACCTATTCTAATAAAGTAAAATAAATGTGGACACTTGTCATGTTTTAGTTAATTCTTACAATTTTTCCCTACAAAACTAATATACCTTAATATATGTAATAAATCAATAATTATTCACTTTCCTTTTATATTATATTTATATAATATCTATGTATTTTTATAAATATAAATATTAACATATTATTTTACTATATTTTCTCAAAATACTTGGTGAATTCCAAAAATCAACAACAAATCATGTTTCTCAAATGAAAATTGTTTCGCCTTTTTTTTGTGAAACTTAAATTTGATTTTATGGGCCAAAAGTTGGTAAATAGATTGTTTGGTACAAGTTAACTACATTTGGGTCAAAATTTGTTACGGGTCAAAAATGAAAATTTTGAGTATTTTTAAAAGTTTGAGAATGCAAAATAGATTTATCCTCAAATTTGTTATGGGTTCTAAGTGTTGATTTTAAACTGTCAAAAGTATGAAAGTTAGAATTTTAAACATGATTCGAGTTTCAATTTTATTTTTATGGGCATTTTTGAAATAATCAAAAGGTTCAGGATTTGACAAACTGACTATTTTTCCCTCAACTACTAAAATTTAAAAAAAGATTGTCAACCTCATGCCTATCAATGCTTAACTTTTATTAAATTTGAAATATTTATTTCAATATTAATTTTTCCTTCAATAGTGATCAGAACGTTGTATGGGAAGCATGTCATGCAAAACTATGCTCAAATAAAACAAAAATATTCACAAAATTTAATGGGTTAACATGTTATTTTTTATGTTGTCATTATGATAAAGTCGAGAAGCCCTCTGAAATTTATCAAAATCTTTTTTATGGTGTAGCTCAAAAAAACATAGTTTTTGAAGAACATCAATTGTTACAATTTAATGTTATACTTTCCTTTAATGGGTGGTAAATTGATAAGTATATCAATAAAGGTAACGCTCCTTTTGTATTTAGGTTGAGTGGTTAGAACTACTATCGTATGAGAAGCTTTATTTCCTAAATTGGTTCATAACCAAAAGTCTTTCAATTATACATATATGGCACCGAAAATGAATTTTTCAATAGAAAGAAGTATTCTCGGGTACGTTTTTTCACGAGCATTTTTTTATTAAGTTCATTTAAAAAAATCATTTGTGATATAAATAAAATCAATTTATGTACACATTATATATATATATATATATATAAGTATAGATGTAATACATTTTTTTTCATATACGCTATGTAATTATTTTTTTTACTTATAATTTTAGAATATGAATTATCTCGTGTGTGACACGAGCTCTAAAACTATTGGTTTTCTATAAATTTGATGTTGAAATTTTTGCAAATGCGATGTCAAAATATACGACTAAAAAAAGAATTTGTACGGGTTCGGCTGAACCCATTCTCTAAAAGCTACCTACACCGAGTTAATCTTCTTACATGGACGTCACAACCACTGTTTCTTTCGTCACAATCAAACACTGTGACAGTGTAACAGAAGGCAGCTGCAATATTGTATATATAAGTGGTGTATGTGTTTGTGTAATTACTTAAAAGTACAATTGGTTTTTACTAGCTAGGGTTTTCTCTTTTATCCTTCTAGTCTTGTATTTGAATGCAGACACAACAAAGGAGTACATTTGTTTAATTTTGTTTGATGGGAAAAGTAAAAAAGTTTTTGGAAAATCACATAAATGGACGCATTGACCGACAAAGTTCCTAAAACAAACATTGACTTTTAGTCTTAGATAAAACAGATATATCTATGTGCACGTTTAACTTCAACATGGGAGAAAACTTCTAGATATAATATGTTTTGCTATAAATAAGGCTTTATTGTTTACATTATAGATTGTTTTCTATTGTGTAATCAACCACTAATTGGAGCTCATATTGGGTGAGATTGGTTCGTTCTCATGTTTTATTACAGATTATGGATTCGTTCACTATCTATATTATCTTTATATCTTTATATATTATTTGTTCGATCGTTTGATTTCATCGCATCCATCTCGATCGTTTATCAAGAACAAATTCGTTCGTTGTGTTAGATCCGGTATTAGGAGACCTACATGCTGGCTAAGAGCTAGAATTTAGTGGGTACAAAAACCTCGTACAATCACTATAGCTTTTAACGAAGGCACTTTAACTTAGTGGTATTAAGGAGTCGCGCATAAGGTTCTAGTGTCTTAACTGTTTTATGTAAAGAAAAAAACACTCTTTTATGACATTTATAAAATTTGTTATTTTTACAACTTACCAATTAATGATATATATATTACTAACCCGAAGATCAGACATATACCGAAAGCCCATGATAAAAATGTGTGCACCACTTACTCTTTCCCTTTCAAGTAACAAGTCTTGAAAATATTTATTCAAACAAACAATTTATCATAAAAGAAATAGAAATAAGTAAATACTAAAGCCAATAAATGTTAGACAAAACTAGGATGGCATGTTCCGCAATTTTAGAAGGATATATAAATAACTTAATAACAAACACGGTGATATATTTATGGCTTTCATTGAATCAGTAAAATATTATCATAAAAATAGTATGAAGTATAGTCAAATTCGAATTTCTCAATAGTAATCAAAACTAATTAACCAAATTAATCAAATATATAGGTCATAAGAAAAATATCACAACCTTTATTGAAACATTTATTGAGGGTTACGTTAAACGTACCCGGCCCAAAGGTGGGTGACCGCAACCTTTTATTGTTTTGTTGGATACAAAATTGGTAATCAAGATTCAAGAGATTAAGAGTTCAACATAAAGAAGAAGATTCACATAAAAGGAGGAGATACACATATACTTTCAAAATCTTTAACTAATTTCATTACGGTTTATACTTCGATTAAGTATATGATACAATTACAATGCAATCTCTCAATTATTTGATACATAACATGAATTTTTAATCCGCTATCAAGGTTGGCCGGCACAGGGTCAAAGGGACGTAGTTGAGATTGTGGGGCGCTGATGCTTACATTCGTGAGACGCATGTTTGAAACTTGTTATCTTGGTTTTTTTTGTCTATTGACCTAACGACGATGTGAAAAAGGAAGCACGCATGCTTGTTGGGTTACAAACACACGCAAGACCCCGTTGTGTCATGGGAGAGGGTTTTGCCAGTTGCTCTAACACTATTATGATGTTTAATATCACGTATACCAAGTCATTTTGTGTATATAAACCAAAATCTCAAGGACAACCCTGTCTATATATAAACCGACTTGAATGAAAATTTTGTCACTGCTTTTTTATGATTTGAATAATCTATCCACACATGATTAGCGCCAGAAGCCCATAATCACTACTTTGAGACGAATGTCGTACATTACAATTCAATCAGTGACGAAGTGTAGTTGTGGCTCGAGGTCATCCCTGCGTTTTCTTCCAAGTTTCGTCACTAAATTCAGTCATCAAAATCTGCAACGTGTCATAAAACTCGATTACAACCACCATATTTATATTGTACCACCTTAATTTGATGAATATTAGAGTAACACATTTAACAAAAAGAAAAAAAGAGAAAAAAAGAAAAGGAAAAACTAATAAGTTGGTGTATGAGTCACAAAATCACTTGGTATACGTGATTAAATATTTTATACAAGGAAAAATTCTGAAAATAAGTGTTAATAAAAAAAATTTAAAATTTAGGTGTCATTTGTAAGAAATTCCAGAAATAGGAATTATAAACTAGTCGCGACGAATAGTTTGTAAAACCAATTAAAACTTGTCACGTGCCCTTAAACTAATCATAACAAGTACGTTCACTAATCATTTACTCGTCACAGCTAAATAAGTTTCATGACTCGTAATCAACGCATACGAGTATTTCATAAATATTTTATACAAGTGAAAATTCTGAAAATAATCCATTTTTAAAGAGAGGGTATGAAAATAATCTTTGAAATTTTCAACTTCCCAAAATAATCCACTCAAAACCATCGGCGCCGATACATTTGATCTGAAATTCGCCCACCACTAAATCGTTGACACGTGTAGCACAATCCGATAGTTTTACTTTCAAATCTATCTGTCCCGATTATTTTGATCTAAAATTCGTGTTCACGTGAAATTCGTCTGACCATACGAATTTCACTTGAATTTCGTGGATCCTTTCATCTTCTTCTTCACCTTCTTCATTTTCATCTTCGTCACATCCTCCATTCGCTGTCGCCGCCACCCATCTCCTTTCCTGAAGAACTCCAAGAGCTCAACCTTTTCCGGCGAGCCACCACCATCGTCGGAAATTCATGTGGTTTGACCGGCGGTGGCGGTGGCTCGCCGGAAAATGTTGAGCTCTTGGAGTTATTCGGGGAAAGAGATGGGTGGTGACGGCGAAGGGAGGATGTGACGAAGATGAAGATGATGATTAAGATGGTGTTTTTTTTTAATTTCGTCTCCAAAGATAAAATTCACGTGAAATTTATCTTTGGGGACAAATTTCAAAAAAATACGAATTTTCATGTAGGTAATTTTCAGACCAAAGTTACCGGCGAAGATATATTTGTTTACAAAACAATCTGGTTCAATTGATTTGAAGGCAAAAGCCACGTGGTAGGTGAGGCTAGATACACTTGTCAGAATCTTATTGGCCGGTGAAATCCATTGTTTGGAATACCAATGTCACGGATCTAATTAATTACTTGGATTGTTTTAGTAAGTTGAAAATTTTAAAGATTATTTTCATACTCTCTCTAAAACTAGAGTATTTTCATAATTTTCCCTTTATACAATATGTGTACAGTGTACTTTATACGTAATAGTGTGTCAACGCTTTACGGGTCAACAGCCGACTCCATGCATATATAGTACATGTGATTAATAATTGTCGGATAAAGACACAAATGTAAACTGTAACTTTGCTCACCTTAGACTGTGTTGGGCTCAGCCACGTGCAACTTCCACAACCAACATTCATTTCCTCCGTATCATGTTTCATCATTAACTTTCTTTACCTTCGATTCATTCATATGATCAATATATATACATACATATCTATACAACAAATTTTTGATTCATTTCTTTAGGTTCGATTCATTCATTCATTAAAAAAACTAGCAAGAAGTTAAAAACCGAACAAAGCAAAACAAGATTACAACATAAAATTGCACCAATTTTTCCACAACAAATTTTTGAAAAACGAACGATTTTTTATTCAAAGAAATCCAAATGATTTAATATCTTCCACAGTTTTAGCAAAGCAAGCCGCTTATTTGTGAAGATGACTTCGTTTCTAGTCTTCCAAATGCACCAACACGCTGTGAGAATGATCCCGTATAAAACCTTATTTTCTGAGTCCCCAAATTGCTAGTTTCATAATAATGAAGCAATCACGCATTAAAAAAACATAGATGAGAGGAATGTGACACAAGTTGCTAACAAATTGTCAAACTAATGTGGCAAAATACCTACAAGTCACCGAACCCGCCTCAATGTTTCTTTTGGATAAAGCCACGAGGGTCGATATTTTATTCATTTCCATCTTCCAAGCATGAATGTTTATTTTTTTAGGCACCCAACTATTCCACTTATATAAATAAACGAAACACCCAAATTTGAGTTATTGAACAATATATTTTTCATGGAGGATACCGAAAAAATTTCGAAAGGTTCGTTATGCCAAATCCAACGTTCGAGTTGTTAAACAAATTTAAACATTCTTTCTCAAGACTATAGTTGGATTAAAATGAAACTAAAATATTATACCATAAAGTCCACAATAATATTGTTGACTGTTAAACACAGTCTTAAGTATTTACACACGCAATGTTGATTGTATGGTTGTCAAAAGTGACAATGTGTCCAGGCCTGAAGTGAAACAGTAGTAGCATGGCAGTAACCTTTTGGGTTCCAGGTTTTTTTTTTTTTTTTTTGAACAGTTTGGCTTACTGGCAATGCACACCCCCTAACACCTAAAGGACCTGGGTTCGAATCTCCCAGAGAGAGGGACCTTTCAACCTAAAATGGTATTTTTTTTGCCTCCGCAGAGACTCGAACCTAGGCCACCACCCGGGCGGGACCCTCGCAAGCGAGTTATCCCCCCCACCTCCGACCAGCTGGGCTGAACCTCATCGGCTTTTTGGGTTCCAGGTGATTGTACCGTTTGTCTTTATTTCATTTAATTCAACTACAAATTACATAAAAATGGCTTCAACCAAATACTTATATAATATAAAACATTAAATGATTTACATATAGGATTGTCACGTATTTTGAATATCACTATTTATATTTAGCTAGTTTGGATAAAGTTGAATATATATACACTAGGTTATGTGTCAATGTAATACACGGGCATTATCAAATAGATGTTAATATATCAAATTTTAAATTGTAGAATTGTTAACGATATATGTTATGCGAAGAAAGAAATTAGATACTGCGTAACTCAACTCAAATTACCACATGAGAAGATTTTTCAAAGTTCTAAAATGGTACTTTAGAATCTTTTACATTACTTTTGTTAATAAAAATGCAATAGTTTGTTTTTACTTTGTACTTTGTAGTCTAATGTAGTTTGTTTGAGTCGAAGGTGAATATCATAAAAAATACATTAACAAAAGCAAATAATACAATTATAAGAGTTATATAAAATAAAAACTCATGTGATTAAAAAAAATAGAAAAAACTAAAACACAAATCGAATAACGATAAAGCATTTAAAAGCAAACAACCAACATTCATAACAACAAAGTGCAACATGTATCGTTAGAAAACATCTAAACATCAAAATAAACCATTCAAACTTGTTCCCACAGTTACCAAAACAAACTTTTCATGTCCATATGTGTTTTAAACACCAGTGGCTGATTTTTTTCAGCGATCAACTTTTAAAACCAACAAAGTACCTTCAGCTCTAAGTTTTCATGGTAGAGAACTTATGATAACCGGAACTCACCGATATATATATACTAGATTTTATCCCCTGTATTACGGGGGTTGTTTTACATTATTTGTTTTTAATATTTATATATGTATATTTGGATTTTAATTTTATTTATTGTAAGAAAATTAATAATTAATATACTTGAGATTTGATGATGAAATAATTTCACAAATAAATGATATGTTATAATCCGGTTTAAAAACTATATGGGTTTGATGATACCCATTACCCATTTATTTTCTTTATTATAAAATTGTTTCTTAATTATAAATAATATCTTTTTTAAATGAAATAGGATATTAATTTTTAGTATATCCCTATTTTATAGGATTTTCATATCAAATATTTGATGAGATTAATTTTTAATATAATGAGATGTTATAGCCCGTTTAAGAGCTATATGAGTTTGGTGAGACCTTTACCCGTAAATTCGAGTCAAATGCGTGAGAAGCCTTCATTTACAAATAAAGTAATCTGATGGCTTGAGAAAATAGTTGTTTTACATTTTTTGTTTTTTAATATTTACGTTTTGGATTTTAATTTTCTTTATTATAAGAAAGTTAATAATATACTTAGGGTTTGATGATGAAATGGTTTCATAAAAAAATGATATGTTATAACCCGTTTAAAAGCTATCTGGATTTTGTGACCATGACCCGCTTATGTTTTTTACTATAAAATTGTTTATTGATTATAAATAATATCTTTTTATTTTTAAATTGGATATTAATTTTTAGTATATCCCTATTTTATAGGATTTTCCTATCAAATAATTGGTAAGATTAATTTTTAATTTAATGAGATGTTATAACCCGTTTAAAAGCTATCTGGTTTTGGTAAGATCCATACCCATGAATTTGGGTTAAATCAACGAGAGACCTCTATTTAAAAATCAAGCAACTTGGTGGCTTCTATAAAAGGAGGGAGTGACTACATCGCGACACCTAGGATTTTGGGGTTTTCAATTATATATATATATATATATATATATATATATATAATGGTAGAGAACTATGATAACCGATTGTAACCTGATCAAGAAACTGGTTTCAACTCAAACCGAAACCGATTTTGACTTTTGTTGACCAAACTGAACCGGTTTCAACCCAAACCAGTATTGATGAGTTTTAAACCGATTTGTGCACCTCTATACGAGAGCTCTAAGTTCTAACTCACCTCTTTGCTCATCTATTCTCCTAATAGGAAATATGTAAAACAGACAACGATCCATTTTCAATTGTAGGCCTTGTGGCCCTGACAATCAGACCAAAGTAGCGTTTGACACGCATAAACGACAAATACTAAGACAGAATGAAATGAATCATTGTGATGGAATAAAAAGCCTAGGATCGCATGGACGAGTATGTACCAAAATTTTTCCTTTTGTGTTACCCATTAATAATATAATTACTTCCACATTAACAAAGATCCACAATATTATTTGTCACAAAATTTGAAGGGCAATTAAACAAAACATAACATAAGCTCAATTTCGTTGACCGACTCCAAAGTGAAACCTTCCTTTTCCCTGGTCACTGAAAGCGTACTCGAGTCTAAGAGGCCCTAAAGGCGAGGCTACTCGCACACCAACCCCATAACCGTATCCACTTCCCGGTTTTGACCTTGCACCCGCTGGATCACCTTCAATGCACATAACAACAAATGATCAAGTCACAGGTCAGATAACGGGTCAAAACGTACATTACATGTATCAAAATTATTTCATTAAAAGCGACCCTGGTGCTTAATAGGTAAGACGAGAAATTTACCAAGAACAGTTGAGCCGGAGCCAAGATCAGTTCCATAGTCGGCAAACATAACTCCCTCTACCGGGCCCACCTGCAAGTGAATACAACATAGTAAAAATTAAAAAAAAAAAGAATTCCAAAACTAAATACATTCACTTATGATTATTTCTTTATGTTAAACGTGCATACGAAAATGAGTTTTTTTTTTGTGAAAATGAGGCATTTTAAAAGTAAATTTGTAAAGTGAACCCCCGGTAGGTTACTTTGAAAAATAAACATTATTTTTTCCATTTAACATGTAACTAGGGTTTTTTTCTAATAACTTGCAATATGTATATGTATATTTTTTACAAAAAAATCGAAATATATAATTTTGTTCAGTTTCTTATCTAAAATATGATATAACTTATTGAAAACTGAATTGTATATAGTATTATATATTGTATCGTAATCATGGTTGTAAATTCACTCCTACGCGCCGATTAATCACCGAAAAACTAAAAACCAAATTATATTAGAAAAGAAACTGTAGTTTTATATTTGTATTGAGTTATACAGTTTAACTGAAAAACTAAATTATATGACTAATGAAAACCAAAAAATAACAAATAAAAAATATCCTTTTGAACGTAACCATAGTTTATAATAATAAATCACTATTTTTACCAAAACAATTCCCTAATTTTACCAAGTACTTTTCAAAATATCCCATTTTCACCCAAAAAAAAAACAAAAGAAAGAACTAGAACTTGACAGTAAAATAGAAAATTTAACAAAGTTGTCTTATTGCAAAATTCTTGGTAAATTTTTGGTTTTAAAGTTGCCACTAGTGCTTCAAAAGCATCCCATTATAGCTAAAACTTGACAGTAAAATAGAAAATATAACAAAGAACTAGAAGTGTAGGATCACCCACCATAGGGAAAGAAATTTCTCCACAACCGACAGCATAAGATCTTCCCGACCCAATATCCCCTTCTTCATAACCTCTAACACTGTTCGTTCCACCAATTGGGAACGCTTCATGTGGAGGAAAGTTACACGCAACATGACCACCTGATAAACTATAATTTTACAAAATATTAATGAACTAGAAGTTATAATATTATAATAATGTGAAGATCATAAATAGGATAAACTACCTTAAATTTAACCGAGCAGGACCGAAAACAAGACCTTTTCGTGCACGGGCTGTAACTCTGTTGAAAGCTAACCACTCTAACCATACAGGTAGTCCCTGCTCCATTGTAACCACAAACTGCAATACGGGTCGGTTGGTCAATAGTCAAAACGGGCCAATATAATCCAAATAAATCCATTTCTTGGTAAACGGATTCTTACCAGTGAAGAACTAGGGTCACTAGAACCGGTATAAACACTTTCAACTTTAGCAAGTAGCATATCATCATGATTATTGCCACTACAGCATATATAAAAACGAATTTGTCAAGTTTGACTATTATGCTTCATAACTCTATAAAGTAAATAAAAATAAAAATGTTTGTGACTTTACCTTGCGGTTAAAGGGCAATTATGAGAGTCTTTTATCATAGGTTCCCCTCTTTCACCACGAGCACCAGCACGCTATAAATGTAAAAGATTATTAATTTACTACACAGGCAAAAATAAGTTGTTTATTTTTTTTATCATAAACATGTTATATTTGATATTTTGACACATTTAATATACATGAAGATTGTAGAAAGACCTGAAAAATAAGCCCTGCGGTCCCACTCCACTTTGGTCTAAATGGCCGGCTGTACTCGATGCCACCTGTAATCCGTGTGATTGTCGGGCTACTGTTGTTAGATTGAGTTCCATGAGGCCCGTGAACAAGAGTCCCGGGTGTCCTCGAGTTCTAAATTACAAAGAATCATAAAATTATTATCTTGCACTTTGTTTATAAATATTACAAGTTGCAAGGTGAAACCAATTCATTTACAAATAAGCGGGTTGGAATCGACATTTTTAATAAAATATAATAAACCTGTATCATTATTGTTCTTGATGTGCGTTTATCATCTCCTTCAATCCATGGATCGGTGTAGTTGATCCGGAAGATTGAGTCGATTTGCCCCCTTTCTAATGAAAGATTAACTTTTTGATTCCTTCCAAAAAGGTTTCTATGATAAAGTGCACAACTGCGGTGAAACAACAAAAATTTAAAAAAAAAACGATGCTAGAAAACAATATCATACTTTTTATTAAAAGGTATATTACCTCCCAATTAGTCCCGCTAGGCCACTTGTGATCCTACAAATAAACAAGACCAATAAGTAACTATCGTTGCACATATCATATACACGCTGAAGTGGTCATGCAAAGATTCAGATTATTAATACTACAACGTTGCTTTTGTAATCATAACTAACGCCAACATGGACCAACAATAAGATCACATACCCGCTTGAAATTCCACCACCAGCCGATATGCCTCCACTTACACGTTCAACCGCATTAATTGTCAAGTCCACCTTCCCAGAGTCTGTAAAATAATCATTTTTAAGCTTATTCAATACTCGATAAAAACTAACTTCCAGATAATAGGCATATACACACGCTCAAATAACTAATTCAGGTGAATAACCTTGTTCTTCGGTCAATGAACAAAATCAAGTTGACGGTTAAAAGTCATATTCTTAGGACTTCGAGTGAAGATTGAAGAAATGTAAAACTGGAAACAAAATGGTGTAAACTATGAAGTATTGTACATAGCATCTAAAGAGTTTAATATCTTAAGGTTAATATCTCAGTTTTTCTGAACGTACATTAACATTGATTTGTCATGAGTTCCAAATCTAGAACCGGACCTAAATACAGTTGCCGGTACACTTTCACGGGTAAACAACAGATTTTTACGCCAAACAGGTTTCACGGGTTTCAATTGAGGTACGAAGAGTAACACCTGGACCGAACCGTTAACCGATTTGCCAAGAATTGATAAACCGGAACTGGACCTAAATAGAAAAACGGGTACAGCTTACACAACTACTATATCCAATGTATTCAAACTATTTTTAGAAAACACAAAATATTTACAGTAAGGATAACTTCTCTGTTCATAAACTATACCAACTATTAATTCCAATAATGATGCACTGGCAAATACATTCAGAAGGCCAATGTTTGATCTTTTCATTCAATTTTATATAAATATGTTGCTTCCCATCTCTCTCCTGTGTTGAGATCCCGTTCTCTGCTCGCCTAGGGTTTCCTTTTGATTAATAATATTAATCAATCAATGGCTGCTCCAGCTAGAGGTCGATCGGATCACGATTACCTAATCAAACTCCTCTTAATTGGCGACAGCGGTACGTAATTCATTCTTCTATTGTTTGAATCTCGATTTAGGGCTAATTACGTACTAATTATGTAATGGATCGTCATTTTGCGTTAATTATTTGTTATGCCTATTGATATTGAAGATGCTTTGTTGATAGAATGATAGATAATAATAGTGTTAGAAGGAGTTTAATTATTCTATTCTATTCAATGCATGCAAACTGTTTGCTTTGATTATCAGTAAACGAGCTCAAGCTGGCTCACGAGCTTAAACTAGCCCATGGTATGTTTAATACATATTTATTTAATTATTATTATTATTATTATGATTATATATAAAATCATGATAACATTAACTGAATAATTATTCTATGCATGCAAACTGCTTGATATATGTTTTGGTTATTAAACTTATTATGAAAGAAAGAGAAGTGGAACATTTGGAGTTAAACTACCTGATGCAATCCGGCTGCTCGCGAGCTACTCGAGATCGGCTCGCAAAAAAAAGCTCGAATCGAGCCGGGTTTAAACGGGCTCGATCCGGAGCTCGAGCCTATAGGTAAGCTTGTATAATAAACGCGCTCGAGTCAGCTCGCAAGCCTAAACGAGCACATGATTAATATAATTTTTATCTATTATGTTTAATACATATTTATTTAAATATTATTGTTATATATAAAGTTATGGTAATGATAGTTAAATAATATATATTATGTTGTATACAGATTTTTAAAAACTATAATTAAAAATAATTGTAAATATATATAACTAATTAGTAAATAATTAACGAGTCGAGCTTTTGAAATAAAGCTTGAAACAAGCCTAGCTTGAGCTCCAGCTCTTTGTAAGTTAAACGAGGGTCGAGCTCGCGCTCATAGTTGTCAACGACGCTCATAGCGCTTGATATTGCGTTTCGCATAGTGTATTGTCATCTTCCCACTAAATTCATGTAGCGACCTAATAGAGCAAGAAATAGCATTTTCTTTTTAGATGCATATGGCTGTCTACATCTTACCCTCTTCAGACCCTACTATAGCTTTGCTATTGGTGGGATATACTGAGTACGATGATGATGATGATGATTTTTAGATACATATGGATAGTTATTGAAAACGCCCTGCTTGCGATGCGCGCATATAATGTATATATGTGTGAACCCTCGGCTGGGCAAAAGTGATATTGCACTAATTTTGACGTTATTTTACTTATCTCGTGAAAATAACGTTAAAAGTGGCGGAAGGTTAATCAGGCATCATGTGGTGGCGTTGATAGCCGAAAGACAAGGGTACATGCACCAATCGACCGGTGTGCTGATGGTTGAGTGTTATGTGCCTTATGTCCAAGGCTTGATGCAAAACTACTATCGAGCCGGGGGTCTCACCGGAAGCAGCCTCTCTATACCTATGGGGTAGAGGTAAGGCTGTCTACATCTTACCCTCCTCAGACCCTACCATAGCTTTGCTATTGGTGGGATATACTGAGTACGATGATGATGATGATGATGTTGCTATATTATCTTGTGACATCATATGAACGATTTCTCCTAATTTTTTGCTGTATATGTTTGGGATTTTAAAAGTTCAGTAACACAATAATGTAATTTTCTCTATTATAATACCCAAGTGGCTAGGCCTGTAAACGAACCGAGCGTTCGGTGAACTGTTCGTGAACCGTTCGGCAGGAAGTTCATTTATGTTCGTTTATTTAATAAAAGAACGACATGAACAAAAAGTTTGTGTTAGTTTAATTAAACGAACAAACATAAACACATGTTCCGTTCATTCATTTATGTTCGTGAAAGTTCATATATGTTCATTTATTCATTTTGGTTATGTTTGTTCATATATGCTCATTTATGTTTCCTTGTGTTCATTTAAGTAGGTTGCTATATGTTCAATTATATTTGTTTATCTTTGTTCAATTATGTCCGTGAACTGTTTGTTTAGATTTTAAATAAACGAACGTGAACATGTTCGGTTTTTATTTAAACGAACATAAAAACAAAATATGTGCTCGATTAAGTGTTCGTGTTCGTTTAAAGTTAAATGAACGAACACGAACAACTCGTGTTCGTTCGGTTCGTTTGCAGGCCAAATAATATCATGTTACACACCATTAAGATTTTAAATTGATTAATGGCCACCATTAAGATTTCAATTAACGAATAGTAGAACCAAATGTGTGGGACTTGTCATGGGTGGCAGACTGGCAGTAACCACCAATCGGAAAAAGAAGGCATAATAATACTGAGACGAAATTAGTATGGTGCAGGCATTGGTACACGGTCGAAGAAAGTAGAAGCGCAGTGGGGTATCAGAATAGGCACCGAAAATCTAAAATAAGCCTACAGACACTATTCAATATATATATATATATATATATATGTCATGCTCAATACTTACCTCCAGCAGGCTGTGGGATAATGCTAACATCCTCCATAATACCCATTGCTAGCAACGTATCAACATCTCTTTTTGCTTGAAGCATACTATACACCTAATAAAAACATTAACAATATATGTAACACAATATAACACATATTAAAGCCCTTCGAGTAATAGTGTAATACCTGCCCCTTCTTAGTATTAAGTTGGCGAAGTATTGTCTCAGGCCTCGTTTTACCTGTAGTTGGCTCACCACTGAAATAAGAAAACCAGCATATTTGGTAGAGATTACAATGTTAACACTTAGCATATTATCAATTGAAATCTTTACATAATTAGCAGGAAATAAAGATTGTAATCTTACGTTTTATTAAGAAAACGTATGGTTATATTGTTAACCTCTGCTTCCGACACTTGTAACCTCAAGATGCCACCAGAAAGAATCTCAACTCCCGAAACCTAATAATCTCCTCAAAAAACAGTTAGTTGAATAACTGTCTTGAAGTCAAATATATGGAAATGGGATCAGAGATGCTAACCAAGCCAAAAAGACCACGCTCCATATACCATCCATTGATGGAGTTTATAACTTCATCCAAACGCCTTATATTTACAATTTTTCCTGCATAACTTAACAAAAGTTCAGTTAATAAAAGAAAAGTATGAAACTTTAAGGGAGTTTTTGGCTGTGCTTTTCAAAGTTGCTTATTTGCTTTTCAAGAAGCAAATAAGCAAATAATCATGTTTGGGTATCATAAAAGCACTTCTAGGATTTGCTTTTTGTTGTGTGTTAAAAAGATGGTTTCCAAAAGCAAGAAATTCAAGCCTTTTGTTTTGCCTTTTGTTTTTGGAATACCAAATTACAAATATACCTATCATCTCATTATGTGTAAAACTATTAAATACATAAGAATGTCCTTTTTGGTCATTTTACCTACTTTCGGTTTTTCCAACCACAAAAGCTAACCTAAACACTTTTCTTTAAAAACTACTTTTGAAAAGCCCATAAGTAAATAAGCGCTTTTGCCAAAAGCACTTTTGGAGTTAAATAAGCTTAGCCAAACACCCTCTAAATAACATGAAAATGCCTATGTTAATCATACCATATCCGTCCCGAAATTTATCCTCTATGAATTTTGTTGGCAAAGCATTGGCTCCTTCACATATCAGACCTTGAAAATCTTGGTTTGGTTCTACCTTATGCCAAAATATACTAGTGTAAACTTAAATATAATAAAAAGACTAAAAATTTCACGTGTAATCATTATGATTATGCTATTCAACTGTTGACAAATGTATATCATACTGAATATTGGTGATTACATAGGTCTGTAAAACGAACCGAACAAACAAAAACAGAAACATGTTCCTGTTCGTTAATTTAACTTTAACTTAAGCCGAACACGAACATGAGCACAATCAATTAAGCGGGCGGATTTTCTTGTTCATGTTCATTCGTTAAGAAAATGAACATGTTCGTATTCGTTTATGTTTATGTTTGTTCATTAACATCCTCAACTAACATATGTGAACAAATAGAAATTTAACTTTAACTTAAACCGAACACAAACATGAGACCAATCAATTAAACGGGCAGATTTTCTTGTTCATGTTCGTTCGTTAAGAACATGAACATGTTCGTGTTCGTTTATGTTTTTTATTAACATCCTCAAAGAACATAAGAGAACAAATAGAAACTAACAGAAACAAAAAATCATAAACGAACACCATCTGGAGTCTAAATGTCTAATAAGTATGTAATGCAGCTACAGCCTACAGTTAGTGGTAGGTTACTAACATGTATAAATCTTTTCAAAAATTATGAAGCTACACAACTAATGGGCTAAATTAACATAAACAAACGGACATAAGCGAACATAAACAAATGGTCACGAACAAAACATGCATTCGTTTGTTCATTTACAAGCCTATCAGATTACACGCATACAAAACCTAAACTATAACCTTTTCGGCATAAACTTAATACCTGAAACACCAAGCGAATCCCATCCCGAGTATCAACCGCAACCGGCATACACGAAGAAAAATACCCACTCCCAATAATCCGATGCACATCCTCCTGCACTTCCCGTACCGTCAATGCCGAATTCGACCGGCATTTCTTCAACGCGGCAATCGCTTCCTCCTCCAAATCCTTCCGTTCGAGCTCCTCTCCGTCCTTGTTCCTCACCAACACCTCACTAATCAACACCCTCTCATCATCGTTTCGATTCGTTATAACCTTACTAGACTGAGTCAACTCCCCGGTCTCCTCAGTCAACGATAACGAAGCCGAGCATAAAACCGGTGAATTGGGGTTTAACAATTTTGGGGGGTTTTGGATTATTTGTTGAAATTTGTTGATTATTGAAGTAATTAACCGACTCTTACTCGACTGAGTCAACTCACCGGACTCTTCGGAGACTTTAAGGTTAGGGTTAGGGTTTAACAAATTTGGGGGGTTTTGTGGAATTGGTTTAAATTTGTTAATTGAGGATGTGAATTGAGAGAACGACTGTTTAGAACCGTTGATTATTGAAGAAACTGAGTGAGTCTTACTCGACTGAGTCAACTTACAGGACTCCTCAGTCAACGATAACGAAGCCGTGCATAGAACCGGCACTGATTTGTTAATTGAGGATGTGGATTGATTGAATTGATGCTTGGAATCGTTGATTACTGAAGAAACTGAGTTAGGGTTTGAGGAATTTGGGGGTTTTAGTGGAAATGAGTGGAATTGGTTGATTGAGGATATGAATTGAGTGAAATGGTGTTTGGAATCGTTGATTAGTGAAGTAATTGAGGCGAGAGGAAGTGGTGGCCGGCGGTGACGGTGGTGGTGGTGGTTTAAAGGGGAAAATTGGGGGATTTTGACGGTGGAGGAATGGAATTGGAAGGGTTTGGGTTCCGGCATTGGGTGGAATTGGGGGAGTTTGACGGTGGATGATCGGAATTGGAAGGGTTTGGATTCCGGCATTGGGTGGAATTGATGGGTTTTGGATGGTCTAAAACCCCTGAATTGATATTGACATTTCTAGGGTTTTGGTTGAGAATTTAGAAGATGATGACTAGAATAATAACCAACCTAGCTTACATGTCACGTATTATTATTATTATTATTATTATTATTATTATTATTATGTTTTTAAAGTTTTAATTTAATTTTACACAACGTAGGCAATTGTGGATACCGATTGGTGTTGTAGACATCCTAACCAGGCGTCGATTAATCTATGATTAATCATCAGTTTTCACTTCACTGATTATTCTGTGCTAACTGGCCAGTTAATCAGTCAACTGTCAAATCTAGCGAAAATTATGATTAATCGAACTTAATTGGCTTTTTTTTATGAGATTTGGCCAAAATCGACGGTTTCAAGCGAGATTCTGGCTAAAATCAGCGGTTTACGGTGGGAGTCCAGCCAAAATTAGGGTTTCCAGCGAGATTCCAGCCAATTTCTTGCCATAATGTGTTTGTGTATGTATAAAACTAAAGATTAAATATAAAAATATGTACATGAAAATATAAATCTGTAAATTATACATTAAAGTTTGGACAATTAATCCCGATTAATCACTAGTCCCCACCCCACCGTTCGACTAGTGACTAGCGATTTTTACAACACTGCCGATGGGTAGCACATACCCACCATCTTCTGTTTCAGGAAAAACCCGCCGTCTAAAGACGCAATACAGTAAAACCCAGTTATGATCAAATTAGAACTGGAGATCTTGTGATATCAAACATGCTAGTTGAGCTGAATCCCATTTGCTAATAAAGGAACTAGAGATATGAATTATTATTATTATTATTAAATGGATTGGTTGGCTTACCCATTTAACTAAACCAAACCAAATTAAAACAGACTATTTGTTTTAGTAAACTATTTTTATGGTCCGGTTTCAGATTCAAATCAAAGTCTGGCTTCATTACTTTGGATTAGTTTAGTAAGGCCCAAAATATAAACCGCAAAAGCTATAATACAAATGAATGATTAGTCGAACCAAAACCAAGACAAAAGAAGGTTGATTATTGGTTAAGAGCTTCAAAACCGAACTAAACCACCTTGTACACTCACTACAAGAAATATTGTATTTATTTTTATATGTATGTATATGTAAGTGGAAGAAATAAAAAATATATATGAGATGGCTTGTGGAGCTACCCCAAGCTTTATTCGTGTCAAATTCAAGCTCACATTTCAGCTCGTTAAGTGTTTCGAGACCAAACTAGCTTGCTTAACAAACGAAGTGGCTTAGACAAATCTTTTTTGTCGATAACCTCAGACCAATCAATCGAATATGGATTAATACGTAATCGATCGAACACTACTTGAAAACGGCTCTTCTGCTCAGAAACGAAATGTTCCAAATGTTCCTGGAAATGATTGCTCCCAATGTACCATTTGTATCTATATGCATCAGGATCCCGATTCATGGATCTCTCGGTTCGAGAGAGTCATAGCTCGACCCGAATATGAGCCAAATGTATGGCTTAATAATAACAATTGAATAAAGTCATTATCGGAACCGGTTTTGGGAACCTCTAGTCCACGGTCCACCCCATATGTGTTTTTAACTTTATGTCTACTTGATTTGGGCCAGAAAATCAAAATTTAAACAAATATAAAGGCTTATAAAGAATATGGGCTTCCTTGATGCCCAGACAAATGCAAAGACATTGTAGATGTATAGGGTAGGGTTGTTCACGAGTCGAGTCAGGTTGTTTCGAGCTCGAGCTTGAAATTAAACAAGGCAGCTCAGCTAAGCTTGAGCTCGATTTTGAAGTTAAACAAGCCTATTATCGAGCCAACGAGCCGAGCTATGACCCGATTCGAGCCATGGTGGATTTTGGCTCGGTTACAAAAATGATCCAACTCAACTCAGGTTGTTTCAAATCAAGTTTTTTAGCTAGTTTTGTTTTAGCTTTTATCGAGCGAGCCCGAGCTTCGAGCCACGAGATTTTTGAACAACCCTATATAGAGGTGTACAACTTGTTTTTTTAAGGCCAAATTGATTTTGGTTACTTGAAATGCTTTCCAAGCGAAAACAAGATTGGTTTGGTTTGAACTGTTTAACCGAGTCTCTTTGGTATAACCAATTTCAATAGAGTAAATCTCAAACCGATATCAAACTGACAGTTCAGTTCGATTTCTAAGAAGTTTTTGGAGTGGCTCGGTTTTAATTTAGGAACTAATTTCAATTGGGGAATTATATTTTTTATAAATTAGATTTTTATACGACTAGAAATATTATTCTATTATTAAACTTTTAAACTATGTAAATTTTAAAACTCAAACAGAACTACTATAAAATATACGAATTTGAACACCCTCTACGTTGTACAACCATTTTTTTTTATCGAAGTCTAAAAGAACTATCTTGTAGTTAGGTGTGCTGATAGGAATGACAACGAGTTGGACAACTACGGATTCGGATTTTGATCAGTCAAAATCTTATACAAGAATAACCTGATTTTTTATTCCATCAAATTCGTGGGTATGCCCATGATTATCAAGTATATCCTAATATGCGTTTTACGGTTTTATGTGGTTAGAAATTACACACTATATCATAAGTAATATTAAGTCTTAAACTCATATAAAAATTATTTTGAAAAATCAAATACGCTTTCATAATTTTAGTGATATTAAGTTTTTAACAAAAAACGACGGACAATTTTTTTTTTAATCAAATCACAACATACTATTTAAACTAATCAAATATCTGAATATCTTTTCCGAGTGAATCGCGTAAATATTTGATTGATCGATAGATCCAAATAATGAAAAGTTAAACCATAAAGAATAATTGATTTATCAAAATGCCTACCAATGGATTATGGCATGCATTCGCATTTGGATTTGCTTTGCTTTTGCTTTTGCTTTTGCTTTGTTTTCTTGGTGGAGGAACGAGTCAATTAAGATTAAAAGCTTCTTCTTATTAAAGGCTTCGTGAACTTGTCTAATGTCATAACTCATTTATTCATCAAGGATTTTAGTTGTAATATTTAAAATGTATAGTATTATTTTTACCGACTAACTCACACATTTACTAATCCTACTCTTATATTTATATCTTTGTCCATTTGGGCAGGAACACCACTATATAAATGATACTAGTTTTAGAGCCCGTGTCATACACGGGATAATTCAAATTATAAGTAAAACAAATAATTACATAGCGTATATGAAAAAAAATGTATTATATCTATGCTTGTATCTATACAATGTGTACATAAATTGATTTTATTTATATCACAAAATAGTTTTTTAAATAAACTTAATAAAAAAAATGTCTATGCGAAAACGTAGCCAAGAATGCTTTCTTTCTATTGAAAAATTCATTCTCGGTGTCAATGTGTCATATATGTATAAGTGAAAAAATTTTGGTTATGAACAAATTTTGGAAATAAGACTTCTCATACGATAGTAGTTATAACCACTCAGCCTAAATACAAAAGAAACGTTACCTTTATTGATATATTTATCAATTTACCACCAATCAAAGGAAAGTAGAATATTAAATTGTAACAATGGATATTTTTCAAGAACTATGTTTTTCTGAGCTACACCTTGAAAAAGATTTTGATAGGTTTCAGATGACTTTTCGACTTTGTCATAATGACAACATAAAAAATAACATGTTAACCCATTTAATTTTGTGAATATTTTGTTTCATTTGAGCATAGTTTTGCATGACATGCTTCCCATACAGCGTTCTGATCACCATTGAAGAAAAAATTAATGTTGACATAAACATTTCAAACTTAATAAAAGTTAAAAGCATTGATAGGCATGAGGGTGGCATGTCGAAAGTGTTCGCAATCTTTTCTTAAATTTTAATACTTGAGGAAAAAATAGTCAATTTGCTAATTCCCGAACCTTTTGATTATTTCAAAAAATACCATTAAAAATAAATTTGAAACCCGAATCATGTTTAAAATTCTAACTTTCATACTTTTGACATTTTAAAATCAACACTTGAACCCATAACAAATTTGACGATAAATCTATTTTGCATTCTCAAACTTTTAAAAATACTCAAAATTTTCATTTTTGACCCGTAACAAATTTTGATGTAAATGTAGTTAACTTGTATCAAACAATCTGTTTACCAACTTTTGACCCATAAAATCAAATTTAAGTTCCACAAAAAACATGAAACAATTTTCATTTGAGAAACATGATTTGTTGATTTTTGGAATTCACCAAGTATTTTGAAATATATAGTAAAATAATATGTTAATATTTATATTTATAAAAATATATAGATATTATATAAATATAGTGTAAAAGGAAAGTGAATAATTATTTATTTATTACATATATTATGGTATATTAGTTTTGGAGGGAAAAAAATTATAAGAATTAACCAAAATATGACAAGTGCCTACATTTATTTTACTTTATTAGAATAGGTAGATATGCAACCCGTGTGTTATTACTGATAACACACGTGGCCCTGAGCTCCTGAATCATAGACTACGTGAATGTTGTAAAATGATTGTAATGATGATTACGTTGTACAAAGGTTACATACAAGCTATGCAGTTAATGCGGAAAAATATCGGATATCGGTCAATGACCGATACATGATATATCGTTTTTCGCGGTGAGATATCGGTTATATAATATCAATGCATAAATTTATATATATGTATATTTTGA
Organism: Bidens hawaiensis; assembly: GCF_021521415.1. Lineage (NCBI taxonomy): Eukaryota > Viridiplantae > Streptophyta > Magnoliopsida > Asterales > Asteraceae > Bidens > Bidens hawaiensis. The sequence goes on from NW_027492920.1 coordinate 164,285, forward strand.
TATCCGTATAATGTAATTTAATACTTTTTATATACAAATTTATAAGTTTAAGGACCAAAATGTACACTAGTAAAGAGATTATTGGTTACACAAAATGATTAACACTTAAGATAAAGTATGAAAAAATAGAGAGGATAAATGCCAAAATACTTAAACCTACTTAAACCCTAAAAAGGCTAAAACACAAATTTATGTGTAGCTCTTTCTTCTTTCTGCAGCCCACTTTCTTCTTCCTAATTCCCGGTAGGTTTCCGGCCATAACTCCGGATCAGCCACATCTTTCTTCTTCTTCTTGATTTCCGGCAGTTATATATGCCAGAAAAAGCACCCTCCGAATTAGATTCACCGTTGGAAATGGGCTTATCAGGCCAAACCGATAATCTCGGTGAGATTACCGATATGTGTGACTCAAAATATCGCCGATATATCGGCAAAACTCACCGATATTCTCGGAACCGATATTATATGCCGATATGGTAGCCTATGACCGATAACCGATATATCGGCCGATTTAATGGCATAGCATACAAGTAGATATTTACGTAATCTATCATATACTATGATTAATTACAATGCCATTTAAAACCCTGAACCAAAACAAAACTAAAAAGATGAGGAAAGGTTAAGTTGATTTAAACGGTCGTTTTGTTACTTTTTATGAACAAACACCGTTTGTTTGTGAGATGACTTGCTCTATATTCTTTTTTGGTTTTAATTTATTTTGATTTGGATCTTTATTAACATCCTTTTTTTTTCTACGCATCAAAAAAAGCGACTTTCTTATATCTAATTATACATATCATCTAGTGTCATAACTTATTCACTATGGGTTTTAGTTGTAATATTTGAAATTTCTATATCTTATGCCCACGCATTTGTGTACATAAGTTTAGAGCCCTTAACCATTTGAGAAGGAACACCAACTAATACTTAATACACTATCCTACAAGCCATTTGGTTTTAAATTAATGTCTCACTAGGTTAAATACTCGTGTATACACTGGTTGAGTAAACTAAATTAACAAAAGAAAAAAACAATATGAAATACTTATACTAATTTGCTATTAGATGAATAAACATGAAAATGTATTACAACGTTGAATAAATTAAAATTTTCATAAAATAAAAAATATGTATTATAACGTTGAATAAAATAAAATTTTCATAAAATAAAAAAAAGAAAAAGAAAATTAGATGGTAAATTTTCATTAATCTCTAAAAATTTCTTCATACACAACATTTTTAGTTACCCTCTTTATCGAATATTAGAAGATTGACTTCATCTCCAGTTTTAATCTAGAAAGTGTGATATAAATTTCTAAAATATGTCCTTGTATATAATGTTTAAAATTTATTCAATCAAACTTTTTTTTTACTAATAACACACGATTATTACTAAAAACATAAATTATTTAATACTAATATTAATTTGATATAGGGATTTATATTTTTAAGAAGTATAGTGTTTTAAAAAAATGATTGACACAAGTCTACTTAAATAAACAATACAAAAATTTAAAATAAAAACAATATATTATAAAGCAAATATAAATTGAAAAGGTTTAAAACAAAGATAAGCAACACACCAGATTCTAAGAGTTTAAAACAATGTTAATCTACAAAAGTTGAAAAGATACTTTAAAACATAAAAAACATTATCTTAAATATAAAAAACAGCTTCACTTTTTCAAAGTATCCCAAACAACATGAAACCATTATAGGTTTGGGATAGTAGCGACCGTCATATATTTTGACTTCACTTTTTCAAAGCAACACAACATCCCAAACAAACATTAAACCATTAGAGGTTTTCGATAATAGCGACCGTCAGATATTTTGATCACATTCACATGTATTTTTCCTGAAATGTGTTTATCTAAATTTGATGAACATGAGCATGTAGCATCGCATGACCGACAATGAAAATTAAACGTTGTTGGATGGTTGTCCAAAACTTATAACATTTAAACATTTGTTTTTTTTTATGTGAAAGAAACCAAGTTTAATAAAAAAAAACATTGGATAGTAAGATTACATAAAAATTAGTTTATAAGCTTTTGAGCATGTTATTATTAATTTTTTTATGGATTACAATAGAAGTTATAATTATAGTAAAAAAAAGACTACGATCTTATATAAGTCATTAAATTGGAAAAAACAAAGGAATGTTATATTAAAATTTTAAAGCAAATATTGTAAAAAGACCTCATTAGAAAACAATTCTTTTAGTTAAAATTAAATATTACGGGAAAATCATGTTAGTAAACTCATGAGCAAAAGTGTTAAAATCATGAAAATTAATATTAATTTTTTATTTTATAATTCTTATTAACAAAGATAGTTTAAGCAAACAATAATAATTTTTAATTTCAAATTGAGAACTTGTAAACAAAAGAAGATAAATTTGAAAAAAAAAATGGAAAATAATTAAGGTGGTTAAATGATATTAATTAAGGTAGTTAAATGATGTTTTGTCAAGTGTCACAAAGATGGGCTACATAAGTGCCAATTGGTACAACAATATTTTTGTTTATTATAATAGTAGATAATAATTGATTAATATATAACCCATGGATTAATACTTAATAATAGTGTTGAGCTAGTCTTATTAATTGTTTCTTAATAAAATCATAACATAGCCCTAAATTGAAACAAAAATGAAATTTGAAGAAGAAATGCTAAGTTAAATTTTAAGGGTTACTTTGTTTTGATTGTGACAGACAACTTTTAAAACTTACTTGTTATGATTAAACACTCTAACATAACCTTTTGTTTATGAGGTGACTCGATCCACATTTTTTTTTTATTTTTCTTACTTTAATCTACCATAATTTGGATGCACATAATCAGTATATTAGTACCTTCTTATCTTTTGAATTATACAAATGAATAAGCATTGTATTTATAAGTTTGTAATATTGCGTACATTATCTGAATATATAATTTTGTTCAGCCTATATAACAAAAAACCTAGTGGCTAGCTAGTGACTATGACATAGGGAAATGATGCTTCGTGTATATGTGCTTTTAAGTATACTTTCACTAATCATTTAAATAATAATAATAATAATAATAATAATAATAATAATAATAATAATAATAATAATAATAAATCAAGTGCATTTGTATCTTCTATTGTCTTGTGCAATGCAACACCTTTGTTGTTGATAATTTTGTAGTTTCGAGCTCTCCAAATGCATAAATAAGTAATCGTCAAGATATCATTCACGAGTTTCTTTTTGATCTTGTTACATGGTATAAATTCATGCAACACCATATTACCCTTAATCGGAAAAAAAAAGAATCATAATTCTTGTTCAAAAAGTGGTTGTCTCGAGTTAACGTAATTAAAGGATTCTACGGATCCTTACTATATACATGTATGCATCCATATGTGCGTATTTTCAGTCTATTTAATACGAGTTCCAGCCAGCATCAAATCTTCTTAATCCAAATTCGTATATGCCGTTTAGAGCTAGCAAGACAAATACAAGATTAGTTAGGATCCTGGAGTCAGTGATCTCATGAAACCTTTGATAGATATGCTTCTTCTTTTTAGAAGCTTTAGTACCCTCTTTTCCTTTCCAAAAGACGTACCTTTACAACGTACAACATGTTGATAATGGCGTAAAAAGGCGTTAGTTGTGTAAAAAGGACAAAAATATAAAATTTACCGTTTGCCATTGGTTGCACAATCGACTTTACACATATTATTCATTTATATATATCAAAAAATCATCCAAATTCATGGGAAATGTTAACGTTGCTTTGAGGTTTTTTGTCTAGTTGAACAAGGAATCATTATCTTATGCATATAACACCTTTTTTAAGTGTGTTGGATATCACCGTGTTAACCATTTTTTTAACTTTACACTACTTTTATTATAGTGACACATTAGATATCTATATATATAATTTCGTAACGACATATTATTAATACCATTATGAGTAAATGTTGTTCTTGTATATAGTTACAAAATAATTATAAACATATATGTTTTAGAAAAATGACGGAAGGTTAATCTTGAAAATAAGAACAACTAGCAATAACACCCACCGTGTTGCGGTGGGAGAGTGTAAAACTGTGTATCTACACATCTACTCCACTTGAAAGCATGAACTTACCACCACCGCTACTGGTCACCATCATCTCTCTCGTGACCAGTAACTACCGTTAACCGTTAAGAAAACTGAACAAAAAGCATACATAAAAACGTTGAACTACACACGCTCGTTGCGTCGTGTTAACACACAAAAGTTAGACCGAAAAGAAAAATATAGAAAAAAATAACTAGGTCAACTTAACATCTACGTGTTGTTAAGGGACCTATAAATGGGAAAAAATAGACTTAAAAACATTGAACCATACACACGCGTTGCAGCATGTTAGCTCGTTAAATTTAGACCGCAACGTTAAAAAAAATTTAAAAGATGAAAAATATAGGGGACCAAAGTTGAAAGTGAAAAATGTTAGCGGCTAAAACTAAAAAATATTTTATGATATATTTGTAAACCATAAAAAGTGCAAGGGTCAAAAGTAAAAAATGAACTTGATAAAAAAAATTTACTAAAGCATAAAGTACAAGTATATATGCACATAATATGCCAAAAATGTGTATATATATATAAAAATATAAGTATATGATGTTATTGTATTAATTTTGACGTTATTTTACTAATTTTATGAAAAAAATGTTAAAGTGGCGGAAGGTTAATCATACATCGGGTATGTTTGGCAAAACTAGATGGTGGCGTTAGCTGGAAGCTGGTAGATGGTAGCTGGAAGCTGGTAGCTGTAGCTGATAGTTGTTAGTTGTAGCTGTAGCTGTAGCCTTTTAGATATATTTAGGTGTTTGGCAGATTAGCTGGAGCTTTTTAGATATATATAGGTATTTGGCAGAGTAGCTGGAGCTTTTAATAAAACTAATTGGGTGCCAGCGCAGTGCGGCAAAGTGCACGCGCAACCTGACATCAACCGCATTATCAGTGTCGGTACGTGATTCACTTGATATTATTGCACGCATAACCCGAATGCAGACGTATACTTCGTGCAAAGGCAGTAAGCGTGTAATCGGTGGTAAAAATCAAGAACCAAAGCTAAAATAACAGTAATTTCAAATAGATAATTTTTTAAACCAGCCTCTTTTGATCTGAAATCCTTTCCGACCGACACCGTTTTAATCTAAAACATGTCTGACCTGGCCCCTTTCGACTCAAAACCGTACTGACACGAACCGAACTAAATTAACCCTTTTTTATCGACTCGTTCTGACCCTAATTTTGGTCTTACACATGATCCGAGCTCGTCTGACTCGACTTGTTGCCAATCATAACCGGTAAAGAAGTATAGCAATATCATACTCAAATTAAAGAGAATAAAATGTTCTTTTTTATTATGTAATTTGTTTAAAAAAAATATTAACGTGTGAAAAGGTTATCGACCTTTAAAGAGTCATGGAGGTAGTTTGTTTTGAATAAGGGTAAAATATATAATTATTATATAAATTAACAAAAGTTGATGAAAGTTCAAGTACCAAACTTGTAAATTCAAATGTAAAAGCTTGTAGCCTTTTCTCAAACGCTAGTAGTAGTAGCGTTTAAAAAATGAGTTTTTTCTTCAAACTTAAAAGCTTGAAGCTTCTTCAACCAAACAAAGCTTTTTATTGATTGAGTATGAGTTTTTTCTTAAAAGCTTGACGCTTATAGCTCCTAAAAGCTCCAAAAAGCTCTTTGCCAAGCATACCCATCATGTGACGATGTTGATAGCCGAAAGACAATGGTACATGCAACAATTGGCCGGTATCCCATTGGTTGAGTGCTATGTGTCTTATGTGCAAGGCTTTATATAAAATTACTATCGAGTCAGGGTCTCACGGAAAGCAGCCTCTCTGTTTTTACAAGGATAGGGTAAGATTATTTGCATCTTACCCTCCTCAAACCATATCATGACTGTGCTATTAATGGGGTTTACAGAGCACGATGTTGATGTTTATTTTAAATCGTAACCATATCAACAAAATACCAATTTTAGGGCTTTAGTTTACATGATTGGATCAATCGAAAGCATAGATAGAAAGGCATGCTACCTTGGTCAGACTTAAGGAATTTTCTCATATGGGTCAAGAATTTTATCAGTTAAATACTGTTACACATAGTGATCAGTCTGGATTTTTATACTATAAGATTACTTAAAAAAATTTCACAGGGGACGTTACTTCTGTACCACAATGGTAGGTCCGCCCCCTATATGTATAAATTTCGTGTATGATTACATTTTTATTTTAAAATATTTTTCATTAATTAGATAATTCTTTTTTTGAATATGTAATTTAGCCAAGATTTCTAACAAATCCATAAATTATTATCAAACTGGTAACTAAACAGAAAAGTAAGATAGGTTGTATCAACGAAAATGAAAGTTTGAAGCATCAGTGATTAAATTAAGAGTATGAAAATAAGTTATAGTTTGAATTATTAAAATTAAAGATTTCTAATAGTACTAAACAATTCATTTATACAATATATATTAGACAAACATTATTTTTTTCCTACAAAGGCAATCATGCATTATTAACTTCTTGGTATTTAGACAATATATATCAGACGATATATGTTGTCTAATATATGGAGTTATTTATTTTGCATAAATGATGTGTCCCATTATTATGAAAAAAAAGAGTTGCAATGACCTTTAATCTTTTTAGAAAGGTTACAGTATGAGTGTATATTATTAATAGATGAAAAATAATGACAGCATTTACCCTTTTCTTTTGGTACCATATGCATATGTTCCAATACGCCATCTCCACTTTTGTGGGATGGTAAAGGCTTAGGCCTTTGGGTGAGAGGTTCAGGGTTCGATCCCTGGTAATGACGGTTTATTGTAAATAATAGGAGGCAAGCTTAAACATTCAAAAAAAAATATGTTCCAATACGTTCTTTTTCATTGCCTTTTTCTTTATTAGGAGAAAAGTACATCATGAAATGGTGAAACTTGTATATATTCCGTCTTTTATATCTAATAGAAGATTAAAATAATGAAGGACATTTACCAGCTTTATAGGTCATTTAAAAGTTGGTTATACCGCCTCTATGTTTTATTAAATATTGGATGTCACGTATCGACTTCTAGTGATGTCTATATTTTGATTCTCGTCTTTCTCTTCTTATTATATACTAATTTTAGAGTCCGTGTCACCCACGGGATAATTCAAATTATAAAATTATAAGTAAAACAAATAATTACATAGCGTGCATGAAAAAAATATATTACATCTATGCGTGTATTTATACTATGTGTACATAAATTGATTTTATTTATATCACAAAATGATTTTTTTATTTATATTTATCAATTTTGCCACCCATTAAAGGAAAGTAGAACATTAAATTGTAACAATGGATGTTCTTCAAGAAATATGTTTTTCTGAGTTACACTATGAAAAATACTTTGATAAGTTTCAGAGAGCTTCTCGACTTTGTCATAATGACAACATAAAAAACATGCTAATCCATTCAATTTTGTGAATATTTTGTTTTATTTGAGCATAGTTTAGCATGTCATGTTTCCCATACAATGTTCTGATCATCATTGAAAGAAAAATTAATGTTAGACAAAAATATTTCAAATTTGATAAAAGTTAAGCATTGATAGGCTTGGGGGTGGCATGTCGAAAGTGTTCATAATGTTTTCTTAAATTTTAATAGTTGAGGGGAAAATAGTCAGTTTTCAAATCCCGAACCTTTTGATTATTTCAAAAAATGTCCTTAAAAATAAATTTGAAACCCGAATCATATTTAAAATTTTAACTTTCATACTTTTGACATTTTAAAGTCAACACTTTGAACTCATAACAAATTTGACGATAAATTTATTTTGCATTCTCAAAATTTTAAAAATACTTAAAATTTTCATTTTTGACCCTAACAAATTTTGACCAAAATGTAGTTAACTTGTACCAAACAATCTATTTACCAACTTTTAACCCATAAAATCAAATTTAAGTTTCACAAAAAAACCCAAAACAATTTTCATTTGAAAAACATGATTTGTTGTTGATTTTTTTTTTTTGGAATTCACCAAATTTTTGAATATATAGTAAAATAATATGTTAATATTTATATTTATAAAAATATATAGTTATTATATAAATATAGTGTAAAAGGAAAGTGAATAATTATTAATTTATTACATATATTAGAGTATATTAGTTTTGGAGGAAAAAAATTATAAGAACTAACCAGAACATGACAAGTGTCCACATTTATTTTACTTTATCAGAATAGGTAGATAAATTAACGACAATGATTTTCTTTAATTTGTAAGTAATATAACTACGCCATATTATTTGAGAAATATATGATATTTTATTTAAAATAAATATTTTTGAAAAACACTTATTTAGCATGCGTATTATACATGCTTATAACCTAGTGTAATTATATATTATATCAAAATTGCATAATAAGCTCACTATTATCATGTTAGCTTTGCTAAGGGTATGTTTGGCAAAACTAGCTGAAAGCTGGTAGCTAGAAGCTGGAAGCTGGTAGCTGTTAGCTGTAGCTTTTTAGATATATTTAGGTGTTTGGTAGAGTAGCTGGAGCTTTTTAGATATATTTAGGTATTTGACAGAGTAGCTGGAGCTTTTAATAAAACTAATTGGGTGCCAGCACGGTGCAGCGGAGTGCGCGCGCAACCTGAGATCAACTGCATAATCAGTGTCGGTACGTGATTCGCTTGATATTAGTGCACGCATAACCCGAATGCAGACATACACTTCGTGCAAAGGCACAAGTGTGTAATCGTGGCGAAAATCAAGAAACAAAGCTAAAATATACAATAATTTCAAATAAATAGTTTTTTAAACCAACCTCTTTTGATTTGAAACCCTTTCCGACCCGACACCGTTTTAATCTGAAACATGTTCTGACCTGGCCCCTTTCGACCCAAAACCGTACCGACACGAACCGAACTAAATTAACCCTTTTTTATCGGCTCGTTTCGACCCTAATTTGGTCTTACACATGACCTGAGCTCGTCTGACTTGACTTGTTGCCAGTCATAACCGGTAAAGAAGTATATCAATATCATACTCAAATTAAAGAGAATAAAATGCTTTTTTTTATGATGTAATGTGTTTAAAAAATATTGACGTGTGAAAAAGTTATGGACTTTTAAAGAGTCATGGGGGTAGTTAGTTTTGAATAAGGGTAAAATATATAACTATTATATAAATTAACAAAAGTTGATGAAAGTTCAAATACCAAAATTGTAAAAACTTGTAGCTTTTTCTCAAACGCAAACGCTAGTGGTAGTAGCGTTTAGAAAAAGAGCTTTTTCTCCTAATATAAAAGCTTCAAGCCCATTGAACCAAACAAAACTTTTTGTTAGATGGGAGCTTTTTCTTAAAAAGCTTGAAGCTTGAAGCCCCTAAAAGCTCCTAAAAACTCATTGCCAAACATAACCTAAATGTGTTTTATATCCATTTAACTTTATTTTAAAAGGCTAATTCATACACCCGCTTCACTTAATGTGTTTTGAGTTTTCTTTTTCTTTTTTTTGTTTGTTATAGCAAGTACATCGAACCCAAAAACTTTACATTCACTGCAACGTGAATCACCGCGTGTTTTCTATTTTTTTAAATTACGACAAATAGTAAAAAGAGATAAAATTGTTACTTTTCATGAATTTTATAACTAAAAATATATATTTATATCATTCATAAGTATATGTTAACTAGATTTATAAAATTTTAAATTAAAAAGATTGGCTAAAAGGCAAAAAAAAAAAAAAAAAAAAAAGAGGTTAAAGAGTTAAAAATAAAAGGAGCCTAAAATGAACGTTATCATCTTTGGTGGGAAATGTTTTAAAAAGATAAAGAGACATCCCATGCCGATGGAAGCCAAAAAGAAAACAATTTTATCAAGCTATTACTTTTTTCTTTTACTTTTAATTTATGAGTTTTTTTTAAGATAAACCTAAGTCTTGTCGAAAATTGTATATACGATATATGATACGTACGAAATTTATATGTGGTTGCCCTTTAAATGATACGAATATCACACTTCGAACAAGCTTTAGTAATTTTATGAACATTAAAGATAACTTGTAATATATATAAACATTGTCGCAACGTAAATTAAAGTCGATCAAAGGCAAATTTGTCTAAAAGGTAACTACAAATTGTTAAACTTGTCATAACAATAAGAGATTTCTTCATGTGATCAAGCGAGTGCGCATTGATAAATAATTTTAAGATAAGAGCGAACAAATGAGAATATGGAAGGACTATTGTGCCACACTTGATAACATTTGCATGTGAGGCTGGCTACATGGTGATTGATTTAGAGCGTCTAATCATGATCATGCGTCGCACACCACACAGTCTTGGACTCTTGATAGGCATCAGGGCATGATGTGTCATCACTGGCTGCATCGTGCCCGCACCATTATTTACTCGCGGTTAGTTATTTCTACGTGTTTAGAAGAAGACTCCTACTGTATTGCTATCTCAATTCCTTTTTTTTTTAATTTTAGATTTTGTTTATTATATTTTTAGTAAAGTTAAAATGCAAAGGGAGACAAAAATGAAAATGGTGAGAAGGATTTGTGGCAACACAAAAACCCTAAAAAATCATTAAAAAAATAATAACTGAATATATAAATAAAAAACAAAAATAATTAAAAAAACCAAATGTTCCCCCCTGTCATTCCCGTTAAAAAAACGACAAAAAGACACAATGCCGAAAATGAACAAACAACACAATGATAAACAAAAAAAGACACAATAACTCGCAAAATATATCACAATGCCGAATAAACAAAAAGATAAAGTGATCTTTTTCACTCAACATTGTTTTTTTTTTTTTTAGAACGAGTAAGACAGTGGAAACGTTTTTATGTTTTTACATTTTTTGTGTTTGTATTAAAATTTGAATTATGAATTTTTTTAGCAATTTTTCATTACTTTTTTTTTGAAGGTTTTTCTTTTGCTACAAATCTTTATCATTCCTTTTTAGAATAATTTGATTCCAAATTCATGAAATGAAGAAGATTTAAAATAATAATAATAATAATAACAATAATAACCAAAAGCACTTGTCATCCTGTTGATGCCTATCTTTATACTGGAGCTCTTTTTCTATTATTTATTTCTGCCATATCTTTAATAGCGGGTTGGTTACACCTACAACCGAAATGGAAACCGAGCGTTTCGTGGTTCAAAAATGCAGAATCTCGTCTCAATCATCATTTATCAGGACTCTTCGGCGTAAGTTCCTTGGCTTGGACAGGGCATTTAGTCCATGTCGCTATTCCTGCATCCAGAGGGGAGTACGTTCGATGGAATAATTTCTTAAATGTATTACCACATCCCCAAGGGTTAGGCCCACTTTTTACAGGTCAGTGGAATCTTTATGCTCAAAATCCCGATTCAAGTAGTCATTTATTTGGTACCTCCCAAGGAGCAGGAACTGCCATTTTAACCCTTCTCGGGGGATTCCATCCACAAACCCAAAGTTTATGGCTGACTGATATTGTTTCTCGGGGGATTCCATTCATAGTTCTCACACTTAAATCTCTCCTATTGTTTCTGCTGGATAATAATAATAATAATAATAATAATAATAATAATAATAATAATAATAATAAAATTAACCCTAGGTAAGCCAACCTCTTGCTTACGTCATATATTTTGATCGTTTAAGTTCATTAGCTTCTAAGTGATATACACATGTATTGTTAGCATATTAATGAATAATGATCGTTAGCATGTCATTGTTAGGGTTTGTAAATGTATTGCTCATCCTTGTTGCACTTGAATATCGTGATTTCGGTTTAATATCGTAGTTAGAGGTGCAAACGAGTGAGCTAGCTCGAAATGAGCCGAGCCTTAAATAAAGTTTGTTTAGTTATCGAGCCCGAGCTCGAGCCTTGTATTGGAAGGTCGTTCAGGCTCGTCGAGTCTTGTGTATTTTTAAGTTTTAGCTTTTTTGGACTTTTATGTATGTATGCATGTATGCATGTATGGATGTATATATATATATATATATATATATATTTTTGAACGGAAAATTCTTGCTATTTCTCATTAAACTCAAAACGATTACAATAAAGTGGCATGCAAACGGGCAACAAGCTGCCCCGCAACTCCCTTTTGAGCTAAGCTCGAGCCTAGGATTGGCTCGTTTAAAGTATTGCACACGAGCTTGAGCCGAGCTTAGGCTTGTTTAAGTGCTGCACACGAGCTCTAGCCGAGCTTAGGCTCGTTTAAGTTTTTTTTTTTAAATATATAAAAATAATTAAAAATGTATATAAATTAGTTAATAAAACAATAAACAAGCCGACTCCGAACCGATCTCGAGCCGAGCTTAGGCTTGTTTAAAGTACTACACACGAGCTTGGGCTTGTTTAAGTGCCGCACACGAGCTCTGGCTGAGCTTAGGCTCGTTTAAGGTTTTTTTCAAAATATGTAAAAATAATTAAAAATGTATATAAATTAGTTAATAAAACAATAAACAAACCAAGTCCGAACCAAGCTCGAGCTCTTGTAAGTCAAAACGACCCGAGCTCGAGCCTAGTTAGGCTCGGGCTCAGGCTCGGGCTCTCGTTTGCACCCCTAACTATAGATTTGCATTGCAGGAATGGGGAATGAATCAAGGTAAGATATAAAGATGCCATTGCTGCAACAAGCTAATGGTGTTATTCTAGACGGTTCTAGATCAACAGGTGATTATGATCAAAAGGTCACAACCATTATTTTCAAAATTGGTGGAGTTGAATGTGCATCATGTTCAACCTCCATCGAATCCGTGCTTCAGAAGCTTAATGGTGTCAAGAGCATTGTTGTGTCACCTGTTCAGGGACAAGCTGCAGTTAAATACATATCAGAACTTGTTAGTGTAAGTCATAGTTTATTGCTCCCTTCTTATTAATTAGGTGTTTAGTGTTATATTCTAAAACTGAATATTTTATTACTGTGTTTCATATACATTATACATATTTATATTATTTCTGGTAAAATTATCACTTTAGATTGTCTCTTCAATCAGCAAACAGTCAGTTTTTAAGTTGATTTTGATCAACTGATAGATGGGCTTAAGTAGTATCAGTTTAGGTGTTTGGATATGATAAAACTACGGGTGTAAATGAGCCAGCCCGAGCTTGTGAGTAGCTTGTCAAGCACGCGCTTGGCTTGGGCTCAAATCATTTATATTTATTAAGTAGTTATTTATTTTATTTATATATTTTTATGATTATTTACATATATACTTATATTTATAATTTTTATATATAATGTAATATATGTCATTTAATTATTTTCATGATATGTTTATATATAATACTAGTTATTATATAAATACATTAAATAAAAATTATATAAATAAAAAAGCTCGATATGTGAAGCTTGGGCTCAAGCTCAAGCTCGTTTATAAATGAGCCTTAATAAAAGCTTGAGCTTGGGCTCAACTTCGTTTAAGATTGGATCGGTGCAAGTTTTTAACGAGCGGAGCCGATCTCGAGTAGCTCACGAGCGGCTCGGCGCGTTTACACCCTTAGGTAAAACTGATTCTGATTATCATATATTCATATTTCCTAAACACTATCTTTTGTAACATGTTTGACACTTATTTGTAATTCAGGCAAAAACAATCAAAGACACCATAGAAGCAGCAGGATTCAAAGTGACTGAATTTATAGAACAAGATATTGCAGTATGCAGACTCAAAATCAAGGGCATGACATGCACGAGCTGCTCTGAATCAATTGAAAGCTCACTTTTAACGGTTGAAGGTGTCAAAAAGGCGGTCGTTGGTTTAGCTCTTGAAGAAGCAAAAGTAAACTATGATCCTAATGTCACCAACACAACTCATATTATTAAAGCAGTTGTTGATGCTGGTTTTGGAGCCGATCTTATACAATCTGAGAACGATGCAAATAAAGTTCATATAAAGCTACAAGGAATAATATCTCCCATATCTGCACAAGATATAGATTCAATCATGCAATCTCTAGAGTTGCTAAATGGTGTGAATAATGTTGAAGTGGATATAAAACAAAGCATTGTGATTGTTAGTTATGATCCGGATTTGACCGGTCCAAGGTCAATACTGTCATTTGTTCAAGATTCTTGCACGGGCTCTAATCGTTATCAAGCAAGTTTACACGTCCCAGAGAAACAACGTGACACAGAGAGAAACCACGAGATTAAAGCGTATAGAAATCAGTTTTTGTGGAGTTGTTTTTTTTCGGTTCCGGTTTTTATATTTTCTATGGTGCTTCCAATGATTCCTCCTTATGGAAACTGGTTAAGTTACAAGATTCATAACATGCTTACTGTTGGCATGGTTTCAAGATTCATCCTATGCACACCCGTGCAGTTCTTAATCGGTCGAAGGTATTAAACCATCGGTTTGTTAATTTTATAAAACAAGTAACCAACTTTCTTATAAACAATTTGTAGGCCTGCAAACGAACAGAACGTTAAGCGAACCGTTCAGCAGGAAGTTTGTTTATGTTTGTTTGTTTAATTAATGAATGAGCATGAACAATTTTTTTTGTTCATTTAGTTAAACTAACAAACATGAACATATGTCTCGTTCGTTCATTATGTTCGTGAATGTTCATTCGTTTACGTTCATTTATGTTCATTACAGTTCAGTCTAGCTTTCACAATTTTTTAGGTCCAACACATTTTTGTAATATTTACTTTTACTTGGTTTTTGCTTAGTTATTTTCTTTCATATACGTTCGTTATGTTCGTTCGTTACGTTCGTGAACCCTTCGTTTGCACTGTTAACGAGGAAACAAAAACGAAACAAAGACGTTCATTTTCTTGATGAACTAACACAAACAAGTCTACAGGTCTAATGGTTTGTGAATCCATGTGCAGGTTTTACGTGGGATCATATCACGCATTAAAACGAAGATCTGCTAATATGGATGTTCTGGTTGCACTTGGGACTAATGCTGCATAGTTTTATTCTGTATATACAGTAATAAAAGCATCACTTTCAGATAAATTCGAGGGCCAAGATTTCTTTGAAACGAGTACAATGTTGATATCGTTTGTTCTTCTAGGTAAATATTTGGAATCTAAGGCTAAAGGAAAGACTTCTGATGCATTAGCAAAGCTCACGGGCCTTGCTCCCGATACAGCTTATTTATTAACAGTTAACAATGAAGGAAACATTGTTTCAGAAACAGAAATTAACACACGGTTAATAGAAAGAAATGATATTTTAAAGATATTTCCGGGCTCAAAGTTTCCTGTTGATGGTGTCGTGGTTAACGGTCAGGGATACGTGAATGAAAGTATGATCACGGGAGAAGCAACACCTGTTGCTAAAAATGTTGGTGACCGGGTATGTTTGGTTTGTTAACTGTTTTTTTTTTCCGGTCAATACGGGTCGGGTTGGTTTGGCCCAAATCAACTTTGTAGATAGTATAGACTTTGGGTTAGGGGTGTGCACGTGCTGGTTTTGGATTCAAATCGAACTGAAAACCGTAAATTCAGTTTATAGTTTTTTGAAATCGTTCAGTTTCCATAATGGCTCGGTTTGGTCTCGGTTTTGTCATTTGAATTTAAAAATTTTGGCACGAAAATTTTTTGGCCCAAAATAATGAATTTAGGCCTGAAACTTGGGGCATAAACTTTTTTTATTTATTTATGTTTTACTTGATTATACACATCTTAGCCTAACATTTTTGGGCTACACCATATATTAATTTCTTATAAGTTACTTAACATTAATAAAAGTTTATAAAACCATAAGTTCACTAACAAAAATAGGTTTTTTACGGGTTCGGTTCAATTATAAAAGTTGGTTCGTTTTTACAGTTTGGTTAGGTTTTTCCGGGTTTCGTGCATGCAGAACCAAAATCGAACTGGAAATTCGGTTTTTGGAAAAACATAAGACCAAACCGTCATTTTGGATTGGGTCACTTCGGTTTGGTTATGTCAGTTATTTCAGTTACAAGTCGGCTACTTCGGTTTCATTCACATCCCACTTTGGATGACTTTGACGTGTTTGACCCATTAGAGACAAACTAAATTCCAGCTCGACCCGTCCATAATAAAATGTGTCAAACAGGTAATTGGTGGCACGGTGAACGAGAACGGATGCTTGTTGATCAAGGCAACTCATGTCGGTTCAGAAACCACACTCTCACAAATCGTTCAAATAGTCGAGGCTGCGCAGCTTGCAAGAGCACCTGTACAGAAGCTAGCTGACCAAATATCAAAGTTTTTTGTACCTGCAGTGAGTTATTACTTCTTAGCATTTGGTAACTTAACAGTTAGCAGTTAAACTTAACATATTATATTCTAAATTTCAGGTGATTGTGGCTGCTGTTATGACATGGTTAGGATGGTTCATTCCCGGGGTACTTGGAATGTATCCTAAAAGTTGGATACCAAAGGCAATGGACGAGTTTGAGCTTGCGCTACAGTTTGGTATATCGGTTTTGGTTGTAGCGTGCCCGTGTGCTTTGGGGTTAGCCACTCCAACTGCGGTTATGGTTGCAACCGGCAAGGGTGCATCACAAGGTGTGCTTATTAAGGGTGGAAATGCACTAGAAAAGGCACATAAGGTATGCATGTATACACACACACACGTATATATATACATGGGCGGATCTAGAGTGGGTTCACCGGATTCGCGGGAACCCACTGAGTTTCGGATTTTTAGTAGAACGTCCATATAAAAAGACTGGAGTGAACCCACATATAAAATATAGAGTGAACTCTTACACAAATTGAACAAATGTTCTAGTGGTTAAGTCTCTACTTTATAGTTGGAGATACCTGGGTTTGATTCTCTCTTGCTGCATGTTCTCTAATATTTTTTATTCAAAACATATTTAGGGTTAGTTACATTAACTACAAGATTCAAGCAAAGGCTAGGCCATGTACCGTCAAGTATTGTTGCACATGCCTCCATGTTAGCTTTCATGTGCTGTGTAATTGTGCTAATGCATTGTTTTTTTAAAAATATTTAGGACTAAATTCTTGGTTTAATAATTTATTTGCCGATGCATATGCTTAATATATATATATCTAGATGTGGCCTAATTAAACAAATAGGATTGTTCTAAGTGTACAGGTGTATGCAATTGTAGCATTTGTATTTATGTTTATGAAACTTTATCTATTTATAACTTGTGAAATTAAGATGAAATTTGAGCGTAGTTTTAACCGCAGGAAAAAACGCGATCATCAGCCCACTCGTATAGTTACACCAATGACAAAGGCATGCGGATTATCCATTGTTTTTTAATGGAGTCGTTTTTTTTTATTACTGTATCGTATTTTTATTATGTGATTAACTTTACCCGACCCAAACCATTGAATCGACCCGAAAATTTTTATGCCCAATCCTATGAATTCAGAGCACCTAAAAACAGTGAACCCACTGGAAAAAAAATCCTGGATCCGCCACTGATATAGGATGAGTATCATTATAGAACTCTTAAATTATTTAAGAACTTGAAAGAACTCTTAATAACTAATGTTTTTAATAAAATTTTTTGTATGTTCGTGTTATATATACATATACATATACATACATACATATATATATATATATATATAGTTTTTTAGAGTTCCTTAAGGTTCTTAAATAATTTAAAAGTTCTGTAATGATACTCATCCTATATATATATATATATATATATATATATATATATGCACTTTATGGTTTCAAATCATGAACCTTTTGATTTGGTATCAAATTAATGATTGTTAAGAGAGTGGAGATTGTGATGGTTTGGACATGTAAAGAGAAGACAGACGACGAATCCTGTTAGATCCGTAGAAAACATTACTATAGAGGGGAGGAGGGGTAGAGGACGACCGAAATTAACTTGGGATGAGAGGATTAGGCATGATTTGATAGACCTAAACCTCTCCGAGGACATGGTTGAGGATAGGAATTCGTGGAGAAGTAGAATTAAAGTTAAGGATTTTTAGAGAGAATTGAATATCTTAGGGCTTAGACTTGACTTATTTAGGTCACATACCATAATGGTATTTCCCTTACATATTATTATTATTATTATAATTATTATTAGCTTTTATATCGCTGTTAAACTGTGACCTTATTATTAATATTATTATAATTAGTAGTAGTTTTTATATAACTGTTAAACTTTGATTTCCTTTATTTTGCTTCATACTCATACACATACACATGTACTTAGAGCCGAGGGTCTCTCTGGAAGCCACCTCTTTATTCCTTTGGATAGAGGTACGGTGTGCCTACATCCCACCCTCCCCAGACCCTACCTATAGCTTTGCTGTCGGTGGGATTTTACTGGGTATGATTGATTGATTGATTGATATGGAATTTGTAGGTTAACACGGTGGTGTTCGATAAAACAGGAACATTAACGATTGGAAAACCGGAAGTTGTAAGTGCAGTATTGTTTTCAAGGATTTCAATGGAGGAGTTTTGCAGTATAACAATTGCTGTGGAGGTGAGTTTATTGTAGGCATGCAAACGAATGAAGACTTTTTCTTGTTCGTTTGTTTGACTTTAACCGAACAAACGAACAAATTTACTTGTCTATGTTCGTTTGTTAAGAAAGTGATTGTGTTTTTGTTCATTTATTAGTATTCTAAACGAACATAGACGAACACAAATGACCATAAAACGAACACAAACACACAATTAAAAAAAAAAAATCCAAATTATGGTCTTATTTGCAAATGAGCCGAGCTACTCGAGATTGGCTCGTTAAAAAGCTCGATCGAGCCGAGCTTAATCAAGCCCTAGCCCGAGCTCGAGCCTAAACATAAGCTCGTTAATAAACGAGCCCATGCCCGAGCTTCACTTATCGAGCTCGATCCGGCTCGCAAGCCTAAACGAGCCTATCATTTATATAATTTTTTAAAATATATATTTAATAATTATTAATTAATATATATAACGTTATGAAAAAATAAAAAAAAAATAACTAAATAATATATATTATTTTATACATAAAGTTATAATAGAAAAAATATATAAAAATAATTATAATTGTATAAAAAATAGTTGACATATAGTAAACGAGTCGAGCCCGAGCCGAGCTCGAGCTTGAAAATCTACTCACGAGCTGAGCTTTGAAAATAGAGCTCGAAACGAGCTGAGCTCGAGTTCGAGCTATGTGTAAGCTAAACGAGCCGAGCTCGAGCCTAGTCGAGCTCGGGCTCAGCTAGGCTCGTTTGCACCCCTACGTTATTACCTTCAGTTGGACTTCAATAGAGACGTACAACCAAACTGGATCCAAATCTGATCCTGAAACCGATTTGGATCCTATCTGATCCGCTTGTATGAAATCAGTTTGAGAGTATATATTTTTAATCCGGTTCTAAAACCGGTATGGGAGAACTGCTAAGGTTTTCCCTTAAAAACGGTTTCTAAACTGATCCGGTTTGGGCTTAACCGGTTTTTGACTTTGCTTGACTCAATGCAAACCTATGCGGTTTGGGCCCAAATCGGTTTTGTGCATCTCTACCTCCAAATCTCCAATAACATTTTTAAATATAAGCAACATAAACATAAATAAACGTTCACAAGCGGGACATGTGTTTATGTTTGTTCATTTATTTAAACAAACATATATGAACTTCTCGCTGACCGGTTCACTAAATGTTTATTTCGTTTATTTAGTTGATAAACGTCACAAAAAATCTCCAATTTATACAATTTCAGTTTCTTTTCAGGCAAACAGTGAACACCCAATAGCAAAAGCTATAGTTAAGTATGCCAAGAACAGATTGCCCAACCACAAAACCGAACCC
The DNA here is from genome assembly GCF_021521415.1 of Bidens hawaiensis. Classification (NCBI taxonomy): domain Eukaryota; kingdom Viridiplantae; phylum Streptophyta; class Magnoliopsida; order Asterales; family Asteraceae; genus Bidens; species Bidens hawaiensis. The sequence continues at coordinate 184,072 of NW_027492920.1, forward strand.
ACCAACGGCGCATTGGTTCATGACTTTGAAGTCCACCCAGGAGCCGGGGTCGGCTGCAAAGTAGGCCCCAAAAAGGTTTTAATCGGAAACAAACGTTTAATGAGATCATTTAACATCCCTATCAGCCATGAAGTCGAAAACTACTTCACAGATAACGAAACACTAGCTCGAACCTGCGTGCTAGTCGCAATTGACGACGTAATCGTGGGTGCGGTTGCAGTCACTGATCCGGTGAAACCAGAGGCTGCACGTGTTGTATCGTGTTTACGGTCAATGAACATTAAAAGCATAATGGTTACTGGTGATAACCGGTCAGCGGCAACCGCTGTCGCAACAGAGATCGGCATCGAGAATGTGTTTGCGGAAACGGATCCTGTAGGGAAAGCGGATAAAATCAAGGAGTTGCAGGTAGGGTGTGTTGGTATTTGAATCGGGCTTGAAAAACTCGAAATTTGGTTTGAATCTAAGTCGAATTCGAATTTCAAGGTTCGAATTCGATTCACGGGGGACCACAAAAAAGTAGGGAACCGGGTAATCATGAGTTCACATGTGAAAACGAGTTTTCACATGTGAAACATTTATTTTTACATAATTTTTTTAGGAGTTTTTTTCATATAAGCACGCTCTAATAGAAAAACTCATTTTTGCAAATAATAATAATAATAATAATAATAATAATAATAATAATAATAATAATAATAAAATTTGTAACTTAAATATTTTTTTTGTTGTTTTTGTTAAAACGGTTTCTACATGTGTTTATATGCAAAAGTTCCGAAAAACATTGTAAAAAATAAATTTTTACATGTACAACACACGGTTTCCTATATTTGCGCCTATCATTTGATATCTAATCCATTAATGCTTAGCCTATTTTCAATAAATTAAACTTTTAACTAAATTGATTTGAATTTGAATTGCTTGCAAACTTCAAATTTCAAATTTCAAATTTCAAAATTCGAATATTCGAAATTCTATTTGTTGAACACACATTATTGCAGGCGAAGGGGATGATCGTTGCGATGGTCGGAGACGGCATCAACGATTCGCCTGCACTCGCTGCAGCAAATATCGGAATCGCGATTGGCGCAGGAACGGATGTTGCGATTGAAGCGGCGGATGTGGTGCTGATCAAGAGTGATTTAGAGGATGTGATCACTGCAATTGATTTGTCGAAGAAGACGATTTCAAGGATTCATCTAAATTATGTGTGGGCTCTCGGGTATAATGTGCTTGGAGTGCCCGTGGCAGCCGCAGTTTTGTTTCCGTTTATTGGAGTTAGGCTACCGCCGTGGTTGGCTGGTGCTTGCATGGCTGCTTCTTCTGTTAGTGTGGTTTGTTCTTCATTATTGTTGCAGTGTTATAAGAAGCCATTTGTGTATTCAAGATAAGAAAAACTGGTATCATTTTGAAATGTATAAAAGTATATTACTATTATGATAAATAAATTATTATCCGGTCAAATGAACTCGGTTTTAAAAGAAAACGAAACCAGTAAATATGTCCCGTGCGCTGCTCCGGTAAAACACAAACACGAATAATTATATGAGTCATAATCGTGTTTGAGTTTGACCATTCATCTTTGAGTTTGAACATCTGGACCAATTTGATTTTTCGGTTTGTTTGGCTCGTGTTTGAACTTTGAACGCATCAATTTAAAGCCTATACATTTTGGTGGGAAAGGATTTCAAGTATGGTCAACAAAGTCAAGAACCGGGTCAGGTAGGAACTGGTTTCGGGTATGGTCAGGTTTTTGACCGGTTTGGCTGGATTACGTGTTTTTGGCCAGGTCGGGCCCGGGTTTTGACTGGGTAGAGATGGAACTGGCTCGGTTCCACGTTCGGGTGCGATTTCTCTAAGAAACTGAAACCTGGTTTAAACCCACAAGTATGGGTGCGATCGAGCTGAGCTACTTGAGATCGGCTCGTGAAAAAGCTCGATCGAGTCGAGCTTAATCGAGCCCAAGCCCGAGCTCGAGCCTAAAAGTAAGCTCGTTTAATAAACAAGCCTAAGCCCGAGCTTCACTTATCGAGCTCGAGCCGGCTCGCGAGCCTAAATGAGCCTGCAATTTATATAATTTTTTAATATATATTTAATAATATTAATTAATATATATAATGTTATATAAAATAACTAAATAATATATATATATATATAAATATAAAAAAATTAATTAATAAATATTAAACGAGCTGAGCCCGAGCCGAGCTCAAGCTTGAGAATCTACTCACGAGCCGAACTCGAGCTTTGAAAATAGAGCTCGAAACGAGCCGAGCTCGAGCTCCATATAAGTTAAACGAGCCGAGGTCGAGCTCGGGCTCGGGCTCGGCTCGCTTGCACCCCTACCCACAAGTTGGGTAGTGCGGTTCCAGGTCAGGTAAGCGGTATTAGACACTATTAGTGTATCACACATGTTATAATCTCTTCGTTCGAATAACAACAAAAAAAAAAGATAAAACAGTAAGACAATAAAACGTTACATTTCAATGCATTTGATGTTGACAGTACGAAATGAGTTGTATTTCAAACCTATTACATACTTTTAATCTAAATACTAAAATAACAAGGTCCAAACTAGTGACCCGATAGCTTGCGATTTCTCTCTCATGTTCCCGTAACTGTCAACTAACGTTCCAACCACCCTCCCGGTTAAACCGAACTTCATAACTGACCTTACAATATTAATAGATCATGTAGCTACACTCAACTTCTTACGCGTAAGATTCGGTTTTGATGCTGGAGATTGTCCTGTAAACACATGGGTTGAAGTTAATATGTTATTTCTTTCGCTTGTGAATAACGAGTCAAAACATGTCCACATTGCAAGTTTGGTCCGCGTGTTGGGTAGACCCGAAACACATTTAATTTTTAAAACTTTTATAAATATTTGAGTTAATTACACGAATGGTCCCTGTGGTATGTCCACATTGCAAGTTTGGTCCCTAACTTTGAAAAAAATACCTTTAAGGTCCCTATAGTTTGAAAGTTTAACACATATGATCCCTAAAATGGACGGGCATTAGTTTTTCCATTTTAGGGACCATAGATGTTACACTATCAAAAACACTGAGGACTATAGATGTAATTTATCAAAGTTAGAGGCCACACTTGCAATATGAACATACCACAGGGACCATTTATGTAATTAACTCCAAATATGATTACAGAAATTATATGTTGTATTAATAACAATTTATCTTTTTGAATAAAATGATTTAAAAGGTTTTAGGTATTAAAAAACACTTTGAATGGCAATAAACGAAGCGGGCACGTGGTCTGTTTTTGCTTACCAGCATCCTTCTCTGATTTCCTTCTACTACGCCACAATAAACGAATCGGTGTGCCCGAAAATCCGGCATCGGATCTAAGTTGTTTCTCCATATACCGTCGGTACGTTTCAGGGAAAAGCTTTGCATCATTCACAAAGAAAACAAATGTAGGTGGTCTAATAGCAGCCTGTGCATGGGATCAAATCAGGTACACGAATGACCACAATACGAAAACAAGAGAAAACACGAATGACCACGGTAAGAAAACAAGAGAAATACCTGAGTGCAGTAATAAAGGCGGCCTCGCTTTCCACCTCGTGTCCTAGGTGGAGCCTTAAAAGCTAAAGCCTCGTGAACCACTTGATTCAGTGTGGCGGTACTAAGCCTTCTAGATCTTTCTTTTTCAACTTCACTTGCAGCAACAATTATTCTGGAATCACATTGCGAGTTAAAAAAATTATGAATGATTAAAAAAGGAATCTTTTGCATGACTTAAATATGCCACAATAAAATGAGATTCAGCTGTGCCTCACGCGTCACTCAGATTTGTAAATATATTAGTGAAATGAAAAAACGGAACAATTTCATGTCTTTCAAAACTTATATATCAAATATACCAATTTTCAAAATTTATGATATTTATACCCTTCCCTTAAAACTTGCATTAGGATATGAGAGTTCACATTGAATGTACGGACTACGGAGTCGGATTATATATTGCTTTTAATGAAATTGTGATAGTACCCTGAAAATAAAATAGTAAATTGATAGAAATAAATAAGAATAAGGATAGTTGGCCCGGTTCAAGAGGGGCTAGTCTCCGGTTAATCTGATTCTAGAAGGATTAGATCTCCGATTAAAAAGGGTATAAAAACCTTAGTTTTGATACCATAAGCATCCCCTCTCCATAAAATAAAACCTGGACACTTATATAGACACAATTTAATTAATAAATGTTACGGTAACGAAGACGTTTCAGTGTCCTCACCCATTCGCCTTCCTTGGACCCTTCAACTTATGACAGGTTCGTATCAAATTGGTAAATATGTAATTTTAAGTATCTTAAAAGGGTATATTGATACACGCATTATGTGAGTTTAAAGAGTATATATGACATTGCCCCCAAAAATATGGTTTACATAAAAAACATACTTGTCAACGCTGTTACCAGCTATTGCGGTTGAATACACGATCGGTGCCCAATTAAGAATACGAAGCTTTGTCCTGACATCATCCTCATAATGCAATGTTGTCTGTTGATTTTTATTTGGTATTGTGTCCCACTTGTTTACAACAATTAGACAACCTTTGCCTTCTCTTTCTATCCTTTCAGCAATCTTGTAATCCTGTGCACAAAAAAAAGTACATCATGGCATAATTAAATTTACAAATGACTTTACCTCGGTAATAACCGACCAAACAATAGTATAATGTCTTTTTTAACATTAAACTCTTCAAATTTGATAAATCAGAGAAACAATATGGTTTTTTTTACCTGTTCTGTGATGCAGGCCAAGGCCTCGATAACAAGAGCCACCACATCAGAACGCCGAACTGCACGAAATGCTCGGTTCACAGATAAAGCCTCGGTTGTGCTACCTGATGAAGCTACAGCTGCCCTTTTCCTAATTCCAGCAGTATCAATCAGACGAAATTTCTGCAATATATTAATAAATTGTTAAGATGTCAAATTGCATTGAAAAGGTAGCATATTTGGTCCAGAAAAAAGTCAGCATGTAAAGAAAAAGTCAGCATGGTCAAAGTTACCGACATGATTTCATCAGTAACTGGAATATGTATCTTCGATCAAATTTTTGTAACTTTGACCATGTTTTTATTATATACGAGGAAAACAAACCTGGCCATCTGGTCCTTCAAATTCAGTATCAATAGCATCGCGTGTGGTCCCACTAACCGGACTAACAATTGTTCTGTCTTCTCCAACTACGGCATTCAGTATGCTACTTTTACCGACATTTGGACGCCCAACAATTGCGATTGAAGGAACATAACCTTCTTCACTATTCTGAGCCTCTGCATCCTATGCGTACAAATCAATAGTTGTCTGAATATACAAACAATTTAAAAAATAGCATACTGATTACAAATATTAAAAGCCAGTGGTTTCTGATTTCTTGCATTGAAAAATAATACCTCAATTTCCCCCAAACCTGCGCAAACAAGATCAAGAAGCTCTCCGGTTCCAGTTCCAGAAACAGCAGATATGGGAAGTGGTGAAAACCTAATTATCCATGAAGATTAGCTTAACAAGGGTAACTAATCTTAATAAGATTTATACAGTCTAAAACTAAGATCTTGAGCTTACCCGAGAGACCAAAATTCTGAGGCTTGCATTATTCCTTTACGTGGAGACTCACACTTATTAACAGCTAGTATGATAGATTTATGTGAATAGTTCTTCCTCAGCCAATCCCCTATTTCCACATCAGCCGCATTCAAGCCTGCCTGTTCAGAGTTAGTCAATAGGGCCCACACAATAAACTTAACGCAAACAAGCAATAAGAAAGACTTGCAACAAGTACTATTCATTAAACAAAAACAGGTTTTAGATAAAGAAATGTGATTTGCTGTAATGACAACAGTAATATCTAGTATGTATAGCAGAACTAACATAACATAGGAAAGCTTCTGCTAGAATGAAATTATGCTAGTTTTTGAACCAGACCTGGCCATCAACTACAAATATGATGACGGATGATTCTTCAACTGCCACGGTTGCTTGTTTCTCAATCATTGACGGCATTCTAGCAACAGCAGCTTCTCTAGAAGCAAGTGAAATACCTTCCATGCCTATGGTTGTTGATACTGATAACTGTTGTTCCATAACATCAGTTGTTGATCTTGAAACTGTAACGACGCCTCCTGTATCGATCACCATAAACTCCATTGCTCCCCAAAAGGCTCTACCATACAAACGGTCCCTTGTAACTCCAGGTTCATCAACTACAATTGCTCGGTTTCCCTGAAACAGATGCATAATAATTAAAAACATATGAGAAATTATAGTAATAAACCATCAAATAATAGGTGCTTGTTGAAATTTATACCCCAACAAGGCGGTTAAATAATGCTGATTTACCAACATTTGGCCTTCCAACAATTGAAACCTTTGGAAGAAGATGATCAGGTATCTGCATTTAGTCGAACAAGATTCGTTAAAATTAATAATGTTTACATTTTAGGGTAGAATATAACATAAAGTTTTAACATTTAAGCTAGGTGAGAATATTAATTCATAACTTGAAGTAATGTCTTAAGTCAACTTGCAGACAAATCAACAATTCAGTTAGATTCACCTTATTGCATACATGCTTCAACTCTTCAAGAGAATATATATACAGTTTTATCAAACAACAGAATGGTCATAGAGGATAAGGCATACTAACATTAACGGCTTTGATACTTTCCCGCTTCTGCTTTCTTCCTCGTGTTTCTTTTTCGCCAGTTGGCTCCTCCTCTAGAACATGAAAATTTTTTAAACCAGAATTAAAGCTAGCAAGTTAAACTAACACATAACAACACAGTTCCAAGTAAGACACAAGTCAAGCCATCACAAATTTTCATTATAAGTTTTTGCTTAGTACAGATTTCAGTACTTCTCATTTGTTACATATGAATAACATCTAACAGCTATGAAATAACAGTCTATAAAATGACAGTACTCCCAAATTAGTCATTGTGATGAATTGAGTAACCGACAGATATCGCTGTAAACGAACCGCATGTTCGGTGAGAAATACGTTTATGTCCGTTCGTTTTAATAAATAAACTAACATGAACAAGAAATTGCATTCGATTTACTAAATGAATAAACAAGAACAGAGGCTATGTTTGTTCAATTGTGTTCGTGAACGCTCAATGATGTGTTCGTTTATGTCTGTTTATGTTCGTTAACAAATGTTTGTTTATGTTTGTTCATTAACTATAAAACAAGAAATAAATACAAGTATTACGTGACTAATTTATATGTAAAATTAACATATGAAAATGAAAGTTAAAATTACACCAAATCCAATAAAACATTGTTTGCGTTGATTTGTATCCGTTTGTTTGTGTTCGTGAACCGTTCAACAAGTTCATTTCGTTAATGAACCGACATGGACAAGAAATTTAATAAGCGTTTGATAAGCGTTCATTTACATTCATTTACATTCGTCAATGTTTGTTGCTTATGCTTGTTCATTAACTATAAAAACCATAAATATATATAATTACTATGTGATGAATTTATATGTAAAATTAACATCATGTTTCTCTTCATTTGTATTTGTTCTTTAACCATTCATGAAGAAGTTCATTTCCATAATAACCGAGCACGAGCAACAAGTCTCATTCAGTTAAGTATTCCTAAACCGTCCCTTTATCAGATAAAAACTTAACAAACGAACATGAACAAATTATACTTGCTAAACTCTAATTAACCTAAACTAAACTCAAATACCTTACGTAAATCCTAGCAAACCAAATTGACCACCAAAACCACTCACCAATCCTCAACTCCTTCGATAATGAAACCGAGTAATCCCGAACCGCCTTCTCCGCCTCCAATTCCATATAAATGAGTATTATGTGATTTAATTTATATATAAACTAAACATATGAATGAAACATTGTTTGTGATCAATTCTATTCGTTCGTTTGTATTAATGAACAGTTCACAGACACGCTCATTTCCATAATAAACAAACACGAGCAACAAATTTCATTAAGTTAAGTGTTCGTAAACCGTCAGTTTGTCCGATAAAAGCTTAACAAACTAACATGAACAAGACCTCACCAGTACAAAATTACACTTGCTAAACTCTAAGAGCATGTTTGAAATTGAATTTGAAAACAGCTTACTGGCTTATTGGCTTTTTCAAAAAGCTATTTAGTAGCGTTTTAACTTATTGGCATTTTGGAAAAGCCAAAAACCCAATAAGGTGTTTTCAAACTCAATCCCAAACATTAATTAACAAAAACTAAACTCAATAACCTTACCTAAACCCTAGCAAACACAATTAAGCAACAAAACCACTCACCGATTCTCAAGAAACTGCATTCGATTAACTAAATGAACGAACACGAATAGAGGCTATGCTCATTCAATCGTGTTTATAAACGTTCGATAACGTGCTTGTTTGTTTATGTTTGTCTGCATCACAAACAAGTTCAATTCCATAACGAACAAACACGAGCACAAATTCCATTCAGTTAAGCATTTGTAAAACCGTCCACTTGTCCGATAAGAGCTTAACAAACTAACATGAACTAAGATTAACCATAATTAAACTCAATAACCTTACCTAAACCCTAGACAACACAATTAAGTAATTATTAACCAATAAAACCACTCACCGATTCTCAACTCCTTTGATAACGAAACCGCGTACTCCCGAACCGCCTCCTCCGCCTCCAATTCCAGCTCATCCACATCCAACTCCTCCTCTCCAACATCTTCTTCATAATCCGACTCCAACTCCTCTTCTCCTAACTCCTCTTCAACCGAATTAACCGAACTACACAGTCTCACACTCGTTAACCGCTGACGGTTACGAACAGATATTATCGATAGATTGGAATTGGAATTGGAATTGGAATATGAAGACGGAGTTATAACGGAACGTGACGGAGATAGTTTTGAAACCGGTGAGATTAGAGAAACTGAATAATAATTGAGAGATGACATTATTATTATTATTGAATGCTGATTCAGTTTGTTTAATTTGTGTGAGTGTTTTGCTAACGTACGCCGGTAGTGAAGAATGAAGAAGATGAAGTTTGGCGGGTAAACGGATACACAGGGTTTATCAGTTTCTGTTTTGCTAACGTGCGCCTGTGAAAATATCTGGTTTGCTAACGTGCGCGTGTAGTTTTGTATGGGCTTAATAGTTTTGGGCCGGTTGAGTTATGAGTTAAAACTTAAAAAGTAGGCCGTGTGAATGGATCCGAGTAATTTTTTTTTATAACGACGACTTTCTCGTATTTAGGCTAGCGTGCTCTTTAAATTGGAGAGAGAGAAACTGAATAACTGAGAGATGACATTTGATTTGTTCAGTTTGTGTGTTTTGCTAACGTACGCATGTAGTGAAGTGAAGTGAAGTGAAGAATGAAGAAGATGAAGTTTGGCGGTAAATGGATACCAGATTGAGTGAGGGTTTATCTGTTTGTGGTTGTGGTTGCTAACTTACGCCTGTGAAATATCTAGTTTGCTAACTTACGTGTCTAGTGAAGCGACGCTCGACTCGACTAGGTTCGAGGACGGCTCGTTTAACTTGTACTGAGCTCGAGCTCGGCTCGTTTAACTTGTACTGAGCTCGAGCTCGACTCGTTTCAAGCTCTATTTTCAAAGCTCGAGTTCGGTTCGTGAGTAGATTTTCAAGCTCGAGCTTGGCTAGTTTGCTATATATCAATTAGTTTTTATATAATTATAATTATTTTTATATATTTTTTTCTATTATAATTTTATGTATAAAATAACATATATTAATGAGTTATTTTAATTAATTTTTCATAACATGATATGTATTAATTAATAATTATTAAATATATTTTTTTAAAAATTATATAAATGACATGCTCGTTTAGGCTCGCGAGCCGGCTCGAGCTCGATAAGTGAAGCTCGGGCTCGGGTTTGTTTATTAAATGAGCTTACTTTTAGGCTCGAACTCGATGAAGCTTGGCTAGATCGAGCTTTTTAACGAATCGATCTCGAGTAGTTCGTGAGAAGCTCGGCTCGTTTGCACCCATAGTGAAGCGAATTGAAGGTCGGTAGATGAACTGAACAGACACGAACAAGGGCATGCTTGTGTTTGTGTTCGTGTTCGTGTTTGTTTATTTAACTTTAAATGAACATGAATATGAAAACGAACACTTAATCGAATAAATATTTATGTTTGTGTTCGTTCGTTTACGAAATGAACATTTTATGTGTTCTTTTATGATCGTTCATTTAAAATCTAAACGAGCATTTTACGAACATATGTGAACATACGTAAATGAATGCAAACCAACATAAATGAACATAGATGAATGCAAACGAACAAATATAAAACAAAGAGTATTTAAATATTTTCTTTTAACATGTAAACGAACGTAAATGAACATAAATGAACACAACCAAACATACATGAACGAACGTAAATGAACATTCACGGAGATAAATGTACGAACGAAACATACACCCCCATTCTTCATTTAATACAAACTTTTTGTTAATGTTCGTTTGTTTATTAAACAAACAAGCTTTTCGTCGAACGGTTCGCAAACAGTTCAGTGTTTACAGCCCTAGTGAAGTGATCTGTTTGTATGGGCTTATAGTTTTGGGCCGGTGAAGTTTAAAGCAGGCCGTGCAATTGGATCATTAGTTTTCTTTATAAGTCCAGTAATCAAAAGAAGATAAATCTAATCTAATCTAATTATATATCAAAGCAACATGTTTTTTTTACATGGCATCATTCTAAAGTTTTCACATAGGATGCCACATCGATGCCATGTGAGCAGTTTCCTATTTTATCATTTCTTCTTCCAAACACAATATGAAACATGAACCCGTTTAGTTATGTTATAACCCATGACCCGGTTTCTCTTCAAATACAACCATCTTCATATGAAGACAACATTTTGTAAAATTTTTAAAAATAAATTATTGTGTGATACAAGTCTCGAACCCAATACCTCATGTTTGAAACTAAAGATGCTTAAGTAGTTATTGTGTTGAATTTCTTGACTTCTAAATGATATATTGTTAATTCACTTATAATTAATGTATTACATATAACAATTTATTATTATTATTATTATTATTATTATATTTTTCACCCGTGTGAAACACGGGCTCTAACATAGTATTATAGTAACGTAACATTTTTTTTAATAGTTTGTCCAAATGACAAGTTTTTCATGAAATAATATAAAGAGTAGTTGGTTTATATAGTTTATTTTTTGTTGATGTAATTTTTATTTTTAGTTTATGGGGCTTTATTATATTAAAAACAAAAGGAAATAGTTTATTATAAAAACTAACTTAATTTGTCGAAGGTGAACGTAAAAATAGGTGATAATGTGAAAGTATAGTTGTATTAAAAAAGGACGTAGCCTTTAAAGAAAAGAGGAGGTTTTTGAAAGATGAGTACAAATATGATGTGGTGCGGTTGGTGTTTATAGTGTTTAGCGTTGGAGGTGTTTTTATCTCCACGATTTGTAAAGACACCATAACATACTCATTTCTATGAATCAATAATAAATATTATTTTAATTACATGTCTATCGTTTAGACCTGCGAGTCTAAAGAAATTAGGTGCTTGAAGTTTTGAGTATAAGCTCACTTACTACATGAGCTCCAATCTGGATTTGAGTTCGACTCAAGTTTGGGTTTTTAGAAGCCGATCTCAAATAGTTTATGAGTGATTTAACCACTAAAAGTAAATAAAAATGCATAAAAGAAACCATATAAAAAAATTAATAGCTCAAAAACCATTGGTATTGTGATTGAAATAAAACATAAGACCATTGTTATGTTGATAAGCTGCAATTACCTAAACAAGTCTTCGGGAGTGTTTGGGATTCCTTATTTTACCTCCTTATAGCTTATAGCTTATAGGTTATAAATTATAAGATGTTTGAAAAAGTAAGATTTTGTGAATGTATAAGTCATAAGTTACAACTTTATAGCTTATAACTTATGACTTAATTAAGCCATGAGGAGGTAAAATAAAGATTTTTTTTCTTAAAAACAGAGAACTAATCTGGATCCTTAATAAAATCAAATCGATGGTTAAGATAATGGGAGAGTGTCACTATGAATTAAAAGAGACCAGAATGGCAAAATGAAAAATATAATAATAATAATAATAATAATAATAACATTTTTATGCATAATTATTTATTTTCTAAGTTACATCATACAAGAGGACATTTTTATCCTAATTTGAATATAATATTGTTACATAAAAAATTAAACATTTTTGAAATTGGGTGTGTATCCGTGTAATGATTTTCTTTAACGGTGCAACATGATTTCTACCGAGTTTTATATTTGAAAAAATGGGCATCTTTACCCTCAACGCTTGGTTGTATCACGCAAACGCTTCCTACCCTTCTCCACCATTGTATATAAAAAAATAAAGTTTTATGAAATTATATCTTTAGTTGAAATTAGGCATACCATTATGAAAAGTAATGTCTTCATAATTATGTAGGAGAATATATAATTATCATTAAGAAAAAAAAGACGTTTTAAGGTAAGAACAAGGGCATGGCAACAACCAAGTCAATGGTACTTAGGACATCGTTGTCTCCTTTAATGTTCTTTATAATTAGTTATACTCTAATGTGGATTAGTATCTCATTAAGGTTTAATTCATACAACTTACAAATTACGTTTAATCAGTAAATACGTGTGTATAACATTTAACTTGGATTGAAAAGTCTACTTAATTTATCTTTCGGCTCGTAGGTCTCATTTTTGTGTTTGGTGATGTGGATTTTCAAAGCAACTGTTCATAAACTGTCGTGTACGTTGTGTTAATGAGGCGTGTCGGTACAAACATGGTGTCACCAAACAAGCATTAGCATGTAGTTGCATGTTAGTCAAGTGCAGATTTGAGAAGACGAAGACGAATTTGTTAAAAGTACATTTTGGTATATACGTGAAGATGTGACGAGCAAACAAAAAGATAAACTGAATGAAATATCTATATCCAAGTCTAAATGTTTATATGCTTTATCTTTATGTTTACGTGTCATGTGTGATTTATTTTAATTTGTTTCAAGGCCAGCCTGAGGCAAGGCGAGCATCTACTGCTGTCCAGGGCCCATTATCGCCGGGGCTCAAATTTTTCAACATAAGTACGCATATACATACACACACGCACAAACACATATTATACACATATATATTTAAAAAAAAAACCCTCTCAATTTTCAATCCTACTTGATTTCTAAACTCAATAATAACAAATTAGTGGGTCCAATCATAGTGACAGTCCAAATAACACCTTAAATACCTAATGGGTCTCGCTAACAACAAACTAAATGTCCAATATTTTTGTTTATTGTTATCGCAATGATCGTGGATATATATATATATATATATATAACTTTGTTTTGTTTATTGTTTATTGCCCATTTTTTAATACTCGTCTAAGGGCAATCGAAATCTCGGAGAACAACCTGGTTTGTTTTGTGCTGTTTTGAAATACAAGATGATGGTATGTAATTGTGAAGAAGGGACCAAAGGAATAAATTTTTTTGACTTTTCATGACTTCTGAATTGAAATATCACCCAAAAAATGACAAGAATATTTATTTATGACTTACATATCAATATTTATATAGAAGATAATTGAAAACTAACCATTGTGTCAAAAACTTATATATTGTTGTAAAAGTTTTCCCCTAAAAGCAATTATATTAACTTTTATGTCATATAGTATATGATGACTTTTGAAAATAATACTTTTAATGGAAAACCTAAATGATATATCATGACATTTGAAGTTGAAACATTAGCAGAAAAAAGGAATCTTTATTTATGGCCGGCATTTACTGTGATCCAAGCTAGGGTAGTTGGTTTAAATTCGAGCTTGAAATTATACGAGCCGGCTTGGCTTAAAATATTCTATTGAAACAGGGCGAGTTATTTTATATGTCTCTAGGTGAATAATTAACAGACTTTATTTGTATAAGTTTAATATTCAAGCGAAGTCAACTTACTTTAAACCAGACCTGAAACTTATACAGGCTAGCTCAAAAAATGTACGAATCAATTTCGAGCGAGTTTTGAGTCACGCTATTTGAAGAACAATAAATCCCATGCATATTTAGGATTTTGATTTTTTTTAATGAACTCAAAAGCCAATGATTGGTGAATTGTTTTAAAGAAAAAAAACTTTCTTTGGTCATAATTACCCTTCAAAACCTATAATCCTACATTTAGCTTTCTTTATTAGGTAATTAACTTTAAAATAAGTTTGCTTAGTTTGAGGGGTATATGATCAATGTGGGCAAGTGGACAAAGGCTTGCACAAATAGTGAATGAAAAGATATGAAAAAAGTTGATAGCCTTTGGAGTGCCTTCCAAATGACCCATCCAACTTTTTCTCACACCTCATAGTTGTTATAAGAATATATAGTGTTATTTTTTTAGCCATAGTTAGTATTATAAGTTATAGAAATGCCATGATTTAGGAAATATTTATTAAAAAAAACCCAACTAACAATTAAATTAGCGGTTTTGATAGTTAGTCAGTTAAACTGAATAACTTGATCTCAGGCACCCGTGGTTTTGCTTTATCTTAAACCGGTAGATTCATTTATGTTAGATCCGTTAACTCATAATCGAACATTTGGCAACTACAGTTCTAGTTTAACTCGTTGGATACTTGGATTGGTCCGTCCAGTTTTCAAAACATTGATTCGATGATCTGAAATGATTTATAGTAATACAATAATAATTTATCGTACAAACTTTTAGATGTAATTAACTGGGAATATAAATGGTTGTTGCTAAATAGCTATATTTAGGCGTCGGCATTAACTGTATATAATAATGATAGAATGTCATAATCTATAAAGTCAGGATGAATTAGTATAAATTTAAGTTTTTAACTATTGAAAATGATAATATCAAAATAATACTAGTTGGCATAGGTCAATGATCACCTAGACTTAATAACAAAAACAAAATGAATGAACATACCTGATAAAATCTCATTCACTGGTAGGGTTTGGAAAGGCTTTAACGAGGGGGTGATTTGAAAACAAAAGAAATTAGCAGTTCAGCGAGCAAAACACATTAAATCAAACAAATTATTTTTTGTTTCATATGCATAACTTATCAGTTCTTTTGTTAAAGAATGAGATGTTTACGTTCTAGTTTTGTTACGCCTGAAATTTTAGACCAGTAAAGAATAAAATAAACAATCGTAGATAGCTAGTAACATATCACATTAGCATTCTTAAGGGAGTGACATAAAGGCAAACATCTCATGAAATGTCCTCCCATCCACTTTGAGGGTTTGCGTGGTTCTTAATTGTGTCGTCACATGTCTCCCCTTCATATCGCTCTTATATTATATTCGAAATGTGCAACACCCCAGACTACTCTGGAAAAAACTTTATTTCTCATTTGGTCTAATCTTATGTGCCTATACACCCAGATACCAACACAATATCATATGCAAAAAAGTGTCCACGGTGGGATGGCTTCATGGACCGACTTTGATTCCTTATATAAGATTACTACAACAAGAACCAGACAAATTCTTAATAAAAACAAATAAGCAAGGTAGAGATTACATCGAAACAGAAGGCAAGTGGGCAACAAGTTGCGTCGCTACCCCCTTTTAAATTGTAAAACCCAATCTTTTAAAAACTACATTTACTGATCTTGGAGTCATTACATTACTATGCATGACCCGTTGAACCCGGCTAAGTAACTTCACAGCTTCAAACATGAGGAAACCAAAAGTGTCAATGCAGATTGCTGGTGAAGGCCCATAAAAAAAGAAGTATGCATCCTCCACCAACGCTCGGGCACTGGTTCTAGCACTGTCATACATATCCCTAAGTCTCTTGATATATCTCAACGGAATCCCTTTTTATCAAGATTATCCCAAATTATTTTATGAGGAATACTACTGTAAGCCTTTTCAAGGTTAATAAACACCGTATACAAATCTCTCTTCATACACCAAAACTTTTCCATCAATCACTTTAGAATGCTTATCAACTCCATAGTAAAATGGCTTTGGTATAAATCCAAATTAGTCTATAGTTCATTATAGTAACCTTATTTTCTCCAAAATCTTATAACATTTGTTGGCGTTTCCGCCGAAATCAAATATTTTTGAAAGGGAAATGAATTATCAGTTCAATATTTTCAAAACTTGAATCGTAATTTAAATCGGCCTCATTTTTCTTCAAATTACATGGATTATTTGATTATTCAAACAAAAACATGGTAAAGGGGAAACACATCACGTCGAAATTACATATTAAGTTGTAGTTGGAGTGTTTAGATGGAGAGATGGAGTCGACGGAGATGGGGACAACGAAGGGGAATCGTTCCATATCGTTTCCACATGTAATAAATGTGAGACTAAAATGTAGAACTTAGCCATCAATGAAATAGATTGGGAGGTTGAAAATAGGGTTCTCTTATGGTAAGGATGTTGGTAAAGAATGACTTATAATTATTTCACCTTCTTTGTATCAATTGTTTTCAAAGGTGTAAACCCTATATTGAACTTTAACGTGGAACATGATTTTTAAATATTTTGAAATGATTTTTTAGTAGTTGAGTTGCATTCAAAAGAGAAAAAAGATAAAAAAGACTTCTAGAAAAAGTTGAGAATATAATCTAATACACATTTACCTCATGTGGAGCTTTGTTAGACTTTTATTTAATATAACTAATATAGATTCCAACAATATCATTTGAAATCAATAGCTTATAGTTGAAAGGTCACGCTTCCTTGTTCCCAAATCTTTCTATATTTCTCAACTTGTCCCTCTCATTGCATGATATTCAACAATATTATTCAATAAAATCTCCTAAAATACACATTGAATGATACATTACATGCATGTCAATATATCATAACATGCTTAAATTGTCTTCTTTATCTTTTAAAAAGTATTATGAATTATGATCACCTTTTTTAAATATAGATTATATAGGAAACAAACTCCTATAGGCTATAAGTATATATGAGTGTGGACCAAGGCCAAGAGCATCTTCTCATGAAGAATTGCAACATTATTTCAACATATTAACATTGTAATAGTTGAACCCTATACAAAGGAGTTTGTTTGGTCTAGTTAACTTACGGATTAGATCTTCGGTTTCATGGAGAATACATTTCCTTTGCATAAACTTTTTCGTTTTATCTAATTATTGATTGCGTATAAACACGAAATGTTATAATATGAAAGTGTGTTACTCACAAACTAGAACGCTATATGGAAATTCTAAAAAACATGAAACCTACATAAAATGCATGCGTAATCTAACGAGTGGGTTTTGCCACGCATTGCAACGGTTCGGATTGAATAAAATGTATGTCAAGTGCCGCGATGCTATATTCGTGCCGTTAATACGGTACCTAAAATCGATATACTTTACGACAAAAGAAATACATTAAAGTTTTAAACAAAAATTGATTGTTACGGGGCATGTACTAGATTAAATATATTTTTATAGTCAAATAAGATAAAAAGATATTTGTCATAACGGTATATTTGAAACTTTTTAAAACATTATGTTTAGAAGTTTTTTTCTAAGGGTTACTACTACTAGTAATAATAATAATTTTAAGACCACACTCTAAATAATTCGAAATTGTTGTAACTTGTAAGACTATATATGTTGCAACAGAAATTCTAGTTAACAACTTGCTTAGAAACATTGAATTTTACGGAAAAAAAAAGTTCATCATCAAATTATAGTTAGAAACATTCTACATGTATAATTTTAGAACTATAATGATATATATAAGTTTCATCAAGAAAATTACAGTTTTCTTTATCATCTTTTAGTGGTGGACCGTAGAGACATGTTAAGATTCAGTGTCTTAAAAGTTAAAACGTTTCGGTTCAGACTCATTGACAAACGCAAGAGATGCGAACGCTCTTGCTATACTGAGCTCGTGCCTCGCGGAGTGTCAACTGTCACTTGGTTCACGAAGGCTTTGGTGCATGCCGACGATGATGATGGCGTTGGGTTCTTATTTTTGTCACCACCATCAATGCCATTGTTTCTATTGTGAGTGTAGGCTAAAATAATAATAAAATTTGGGAGTGGTTGGGGTGAATATATGACGATTGTTCAAATCATCACGTATATTAATAATACCACGTTTTCTCGCATAAATCGTGTTAAGTAGAGAGTGTTATCTTGCCAACTAAGAATCGGAGCTGGTTTCAGGTGTTTAAACTCGGTTACTACAGGGGGATAAATGTAATAACCAGTCTTTAATTGCGAAAAGACTAAAATACCTCTAAATTTAACGGATGCTAACAGAAAAAACTGACGGATGTAATCACATTAGCTTGTCCGGGTCACAAATCATAATTATCGCTTTAACAATATTATACATCTCATAGAGACAATTGATGTTATAGTACATGCTGCCCGTTTTTCTCTTT
Organism: Bidens hawaiensis; assembly: GCF_021521415.1. NCBI lineage: Eukaryota > Viridiplantae > Streptophyta > Magnoliopsida > Asterales > Asteraceae > Bidens > Bidens hawaiensis. The sequence continues at coordinate 202,491 of NW_027492920.1, forward strand.
TGCCACAACCTTTATATAAGTACTTTTATGATGAAATTTTTTCAAATATTGATAGATAGGGTTACCTTTTGTTTCATTTTTCACTTGTCTTGTCTCTAAATGGTATGATATGTGTCCCCCACATATTGAGTCTTTTCTAACTTTTTTCCTTCTTTCTTTCACAATAGATGGCTTAAAAGTTTCAACCCAATTTTTATAATTTTATATTCGTTTTTCTTCTAAATTACTTTTCCACGTGTAAATATACTAATACTTTATTACTATATAGCATATGATGTCAAATTATTCTACAAAGCTGGACAAAAATAAGAATGATGAGAAGGAGTTGCAGTCATACAAAAAACCCATAAGAAATAATTAATAAAGAAAATAATAACTCAAAATTTAATAGAAAAACAAAAAAAGTAAAAGCACAAAAATGTTTCCATTATTTTCCTCATTTCTAAAAAAAACAAACACAATATTGAGGAAAAAAGATTATTGTGTCTTTTTGTTTATCATTGTGTTTTGTGTTTATTTTCGTCATTGATTATGCATTTTTTCCTTGACATTGTTTTTTTTTCTTAATATTGTGTTATATTTATCAACATCGTGCTATATTTTGTTCGGCATTATGTTATATTTTATGATCTATTGTGTCTTTTTTGTTTATCATTATGTTGTTTGTTCATTTTCGTCATTGTGTCTTTTTTCGGGCATTGGGTCTTTTCGGCTTTTTTTTTTGAACGGGAATGACAGAGAAAACACTTTAGTTTTTAAAATTTTTTGATTTCTATTTATATTTTGAGTTATGATTTTTTTATTATTATTTTTTGAATTTCCTTTAAGAACTTTTTTTTTATCACAAATCCTTTTCACACTTCTATTTTTGTATTTCTTTATATTTTAACTTTTCTCATACTATTATATATATATATAGTAGTATAATATATAGCTACTTCTTGTCTTCAACTACACGTGTATTATATATTATAGTTATATGTAAAGATATGTTTATGTGTAGTGGAAGCAAAATGCCTTAGCTTCGTGACAAACAAACCATCGAAGGTTTCTTAATTTCCCTTACCTTCTCATAACTAACAATTAAAATAGTCATCATTCATTTATTGTATATTTCTATATATTATAATCTCAACATACACACTTCTTTATATATAACTAAAACAAAATATTTATTCGCCTTCTCATAACTAACAATTAAAATACTCATCAATTTTATTCTATATTATTATCTCAACATTCACACATCCTTATATATAACTTAAACAATATATTGAAGAATCTTATGTTATTATTATTTTTAAGTTTAAAGTATCTTTAGTTTAAAAAGTATCTTTAGTTTAAAAGTATCTTCTATATTTGTGTTATTTGTTAATTATACTTTCATATGCTGGTATGACTGCCAAAATGAGATAAGGTACAAGTACCAAATTGGACTACTAAGAAAAGAATATTGTATTTAGGGGCACGTACATTTGTCCTACGTAAAAGTATATAATGACAATGATTTTTAAAAAACATTTTCAGTACTACAAATATCTTGTCGCGTTGTTGAAAATTGAAATGAACAAAAAATTTCAAAATTCAAAACTCACGTAATTATTTTAAATCGTTACATCTAAACCATATTTTCCTTCTAAAAATACCCGCCCATCCGAACATACGTACGGTGGGCTCGTAGGGGAGTCCAAAACGAGCGCCACCCCTCGTTTTCTTCTTTGTATTGGCTTGGTTCGTTGTGTACACAAAGGTGGTGGGATATTGCTTGTCCAATCAATTTTTTTATTTTTAGTTTATATTTATGTTAATTTTTTTTTAAAAAGTAATAATTGTGTAATGATTGAAAACAATTATGGAGCATTTTACCAGTACATTACTTTTTGCAAAACTAACCATTGATGACTAAGACGTCATGTATCACAAAATGACCTTATGCGTTAAGTTACCACCACGCATGGTCTTATAACATACTAAATTTATTCTTTTCAAAATGAAGCTTCATTTTTATGTACGTTCTTACCCATCTAAAATCATCCATAAAAGATGTGAACATAAGTAACTATAAATATCGAAATCACATAAATTTTTCTTTAGAAAAATAACTTTTGTTGTTTTTTTAACCGTAATTTAGATAGTTGACGAGCCATTGTCATCTCTATTCCTTGGATACGGAGCCATGAGTGCTAGAGTACTAGCACATCTCGAAGTGAAACTCGTACATTAGTTCGTCCCTATCTGTCCTGACTCGGAGACCACTCTCATGAGGAAGCCCATAGTAGGTGAAAACCCCTCCTAGATGTCCAATGTAGAACCCCTATTTTATCACATTTGAGACTTAATAATTTAATATACATAATATTGGTTATGTACTTACGTATATGTAAAAGTCTTATATTTTGGTATTTTATTTTTATAAAAATAAGCATTGAGAGATAAGACTATGAGTTGATGTTAGTTGTCCATGACAATAGGTTTACAAGCTCTAGTTGTTTCTTTTCTTATTTGCATATTATTAAACTAATTAATTATTATATATTATATTGATTAGCAGTGAAGGAATGATGCAAAAGGGAAAACACAACGTATGGAGTCAAAAGACAAAACAACCAACTCTCTTTCTCCCGACCGTTTCTCTATATATGTTTGTTTATCTAACGACCACCGCATATTACTCAAGTCTTTTCTCATGTCACTCTTCTTCAATACTTATATATACATACATAAATATATCTACACATAACACAAAATATATTTCAAAAGTAAATAGGATAAATTTATTTGATTGTTCGTTATACATTAAGTTATGTGTAGTTAATATAAGATACATGTGTATAGATAAACAATGCAAAACAAAAACAAATTTGAACGTGTTGGTTTGATTGTTTTTTATCTATATAACATACACATACACATTGTACGTGAGACATGAAACTCTAAAAATATGAACAATTGATAAAAACGATTTAGGTTTTTTGAATTTACTCTAGTATTTAGTGTTTTATAATAATTACACATGTATTTATATTTGTATATGTATATGTTACATATATGTAACTTTTTGAGCTATATATTTCATTTATTTTTATGATCATGTTTACATTTTTAACTTTATAATAAAAAGGAATTGAAAAGAAAAAATATTAAAAATTGAAGTATTGGTCGAAGAAATATATAGTAAACGAGCAGGCATACCTACGCGATGCTATGGGTTTTATTGCCTCTGGTAACCATTTGCAAATATTGTAGACTAACACTTTCAATTTTTATAATTAGAAATGTTACCATGCACTTCATCGTGGTTAGTAAAAGTAGGTTTAAATTTAGAAAAAAAAAATAAAATTTAGAAGATGAATTTTTGTTTAAAAAACCAAAGAAAAATGGATGATAAAAATGTGCAATGAAATATATAGTGTACTACAAAAACAAAACAACACAAAGAAGATAAAAAAAAAATCCTTTTATAGAACCAAGCACGGGCTTGCCCCACCTGGTTAAAACTTTGGTGTTAAATCATCAAACTCGAGTTCGATCCCTTAATAGGTCCGACAAAATTTTCTTTTGGAAAAAATGAAATAAAAAGATAAACCTCGAAACCAAAGAGCCCAAGATCGTCGAACCCACATATACTTGGGTAGTCAAAAGCACTTTCGAACTATACATGCATGATGCATGTTGAGTTTACATTCATTTTCAGATGTATATACGTTGATGGTTAAACGGGAAAATTTTGAAATATTTGATGTCACGTGACGTCCATCTATTGGTCTTTTACCGCTCACAAACGGCCAATCAAAATTACGACACCATTTACAAAATTTCCTAAATGTTATATGTAATAAAATGATTAATCTTAAAGTCTTCTCTCTTTCACTAGAGCATGAAATGCTAATAAAAAATATTTTGTAATATCACTATTAATAGGACTAATATATTTACATTATAGAATTGTACGTTCATATCTTGTATTATTTATTTAACTAAATAAAATTAACATAATTTTCCTCAAAATATCATATCTGCCTAAAAGAAAGATTGAAACCTAATTTCGTTTTAAGTTCTTAATTAATCATCTAAAGTCAAACTTAAGTGATGAAACATTAGTACATAAAGAGAATAAAAAAAAAGAAAGAAAAAAAAACAAGTGTCTATATTTTATTGGCTTAAGTAATTATCAAACCATACCATGTATGCCACCGATTACTTAAATCAAATCTATTCATGAATATTCTACCAAAAGTAACCATTTTTAATTTTTTAAATCTTTTATCCCATAAACCCTAATTCTCTCTCTCTAAATTAATTTCTATATTATTTCATGTCCCCATTTCTAAGCAAAACCCCACTGCCGTCATCATCATCATCACCAATCCTATTCAATAATCAAACACAGGTGCATTTGGCTGTTTATAAAGTAATCAACACATATATAATATAAAGAACCAAACAATATAGTTCATCTCTCTAGCTTTCAACATACATACACACACATTGTGTGTGTAGTACATATAAACAATAAACATAAACATAAACATAAACATACACATACACATACACATACACATACACATACACATACACATACACATACACATACACATACACATACACATAAACATAAACAATATATATATAAAGGAAATGAGGAAACCGATTAATGAGGCGAACGCGAATGGTATGATGACGACGACGACGATGAAGATGAGAAAAGGGTTGTGGTCACCAGAAGAAGATGAGAAGCTGATGAACTATATGGTTACAAATGGCCAAGGGTGTTGGAGTGACATTGCTCGTAATGCAGGGTTGCAACGATGCGGTAAAAGCTGCCGGTTAAGGTGGATTAATTACTTGAGGCCGGATGTTAAACGTGGTGCCTTCTCTCCTCAAGAAGAAGAGCTTATTGTTCGTCTTCATTCTCTTCTTGGTAACAGGTGCGACTCTCATTCTCCATATATCATCTCTTTTGTATAATCTTGTTTATCTCTAGACGATCGTCCACTCTTGGAATAGACTGTCGTCCAGGTTGAATTACTCAACAATTGTTTATCATCATCAACGGCCGTCTGTTCTATGTGGCGGTGATGACAATATGGCATACACCCTTGTATACTGCATGGTCTATTTTGGACGGTTGTCTGCAGACGGTATGAGATTAGATGTCAGACGGTGTGAAAAAAACTGACGCTTTTGTTATATATTGCACGGTTAGAAGTTAATTATGTATTTATTACATTAATCTTACTATTTTAATTTTGATTTTGGTTTAAATGTTTATTATTATTTTTTAATTTTAATTTGACCAAGTTTATGTATATAAGTATTTTAAGTTTTATTATAACATATAGTGTTGTTTTTTCTATTATAGCTAAATTTTGAAAAGTGGAGTTTTTTTAATGTTTTTATTATGTGTTATTCATCCTAATAACGAATTCAACAACCAATATATTTTATAAAACTACATTTGGATTATAATATTTGGGGTTGTTTGACTGTCTACTAAAATTTATAATATATCTTAGTAAATATTAAATAAAAAGATCTTTAAAGCCTAAGTGAATATATAACAAGGAAATTGAGAATTTTGTATATAAATTTCCAAACAAGGTTAGAATTTAACTCATTCGTAAATTTATCAATTTCAATGGACGCACGACAATTTTTTAATAATAATATGTGTATACATGAGTAATTGATCATGTATCCAACAGAAGATGTGAGTTTTACACATTACAATTTAATCATTGAGGTGTGAAACATTACTCTTACACGATGTCAATCAAGACACACGATATGTATCACATATTTAATACATATCAATAAAAAGGATTGATATATAAGTAAAGTGATTGTGAAGTTAGCATGTGATCAAACAATAATCCCACTAATTAGAAATATTGCAAATTAGGCACTACTATAAAATGGAAGGCATTTACCAAATATTATCATACGTTATAGTTCTACTATAATTGTAAAATTAAAGTAAGACAGGAAATGGCAAATATCTCAACCTATAATTTGGCTTATTTAATTTATATGTTTACTTGTATAGCTTGTACCTTAGGCTTTCTTTTTCTGTATAACACACACATATATATGTGTATGGTTTGGATCAAATACAAATAAAATTAACGTGCTAATTGTGAGAATCAAGTAGATTTCATTTGTACGTTAACTTTTCCTATACACACACACATAATTACTCTACTTGATTATCACAATTAACACGTTAATTTTATTTGTACGTTTTTTCCTATATATATATATGCATACATACACACACATACATATATAGGTGCATGAACTATAATACCCATTGTTAATTATATAATTTAGCAAGTAAAATGTAGAAGTCATGGTCACATGATTATAGTCACAACTTATGATTCAAATTTAATCTTTGTGTTTTTGACTTCAACCGGTTAACAAATCATTAATGGAGAATTGGAGATCATAATAATTATCCTTCATTATTGAACCAAAGAAAGAGTAATTTGACATAATTATAACATATAACATGCATCACACACTTGTACTAATCAATACACAGAAACCTTCATATTTAGTGTGACTACTTGTTGGAAAACAAACTAATACACATATTATATAATACATAATTTGAGGTTACCATATATATTTATCTACGTAAGCAATATCCATATTGAATTCTTCTTAAATAAGTTTTCAATTGTATAATGTATTTTGTTAGATCGCTAAAAGTGAAAGGGATGATTGAGGGTGTGTGTCCACATATAACCTTTGAGTTGAAGACACTCCACTGTCTATTTCAGTAGTTTGTTTACAAATGAAGCCAACCTCCATGCATTTCATGCATTCATACCGTATTTAACGCATTTTATTATCATATTTGTATGAAATATTTATTTTTTTAATTTCCTTAATTTGTAGGTGGTCTCAAATTGCAACAAGATTGCCTGGTCGTACAGATAATGAAATAAAGAATTTCTGGAACTCAACCGTAAAAAAGAGAATGAAAAAGTCAACCTCAAACTCCTCGTCACCTAACACAAGTAGTTTTGATTCATCATCTTCCGAACATAGGGACGTCATGGCGGGACTAATGTCAATGCATGATTCTAGCAACTTCATGGCTATGTACATGGATGCAACACAAAGATCATCATCATCGTCTTCATTGCAAGCCATGAACATAAACCAAATGATGGAACGATCTCCACTGACTGGAGATCGCGGCCCAAACATGCCCATTTTGCATCCATCACACTATGATGCAACACAAGTTGGCATGGATGGTAATGGAATTAGTTACCATGGATGTTATGAGATCTTTGGAGGGAATTTACGGTTAGAAGATGAGATTTTTAACATGCCACCATTAGAAAACATGACAAATAATGATAATCAAGGTATAAAAAGTGAAACACTAGATGATATAAACTCCATGATCACAACAAACAATATGAACAACATCATCATGAACCAATGTTACAACCCCCAAAACTGTTGGGACGGAGGCGATGAACTAAAGGTTGAGGATTGGGACTTTGAAGAACTGATGAGAGAATCCGGCACGTTTCCTTCGTTCAATTAAATCGTTTAAAGTAGAGTTTTATTAATTTTCCTCAATTTCTTTTGCCATTTTGAAAATTGGATCAAACCTCTTTTAATTTCCATTGTTTATAGTGGTAAAATGCTCAAGATTGTAGAATAAAATGGGATTGGATACATATAGGTGTAATGGGGCTATTGTGCAAAACTATAATGTATATATCGATATATCAAAGTATACATATGCCTTATCATGGAAGGACAGTTTGTCCTCATGGTTGGCTAAGCTAATAACGTTCAAAAGGTATACTTTCTTGTAGAAATTCGAAACACCATATGTGAATTTTGATATATACAGACAAGTTATTCAGAAATTATGATATTTTTTTTCGTTAGTGGAATATTGAAGTGCCAAGTGTTCTTAGATGAGAAGGGAGGATGAAAAAGATGATGGTGTAAAGGTATGAAGATTATGATTGATTGCGTTTGATTCATTGATTCTAAGGTTGGATATGTAGCCAACTATTCCAACTCTTTAGGAGATAAGGATAGACAATTACAACATGTATTTGATTAATACAAATAAGGCATTTGATGTGATATTGTCTTTTATTGTTAATACGCCCGGAAAGATGAAGGATCCCTTAGTGACTCCAATCTTGGAACATAACTTGAGACACGAGCCCTGAGTAAGTGGCTTAGTAAGTGCATCGGCTAGTTGATCTGGATTATTGATATGACGAAATTGTTATGATTAATTAGAAATTCATTAACAAAGTGATAATCCAATGCAAGTTGTTTATGCGCGAATGATAGACTGTTTTAGCACATATATAGGTATGTGGCCCCTAATGTTGTCACAATAGAGTGTTGGTGACTTGGATATAGAAATACCCAACTTTGTAAATAAAGTTTATACCAAAGATACCTTCGTTAACGACCCCTATAGCAACTCCACCCCAGTTGAAATAAGAGAAACACATGAGTATGAGAGGTGAGGACCGATGAAGATAGTTACCATGATGGAGGGTACCTTATAGGTATCAAAGCACACATTTTAGAGCTTGTAGTGTTGTGAAGAGGCATGCATGAACCGAGAGAGATTAATTTAAGCAAAACAAACTTCGGATTGAGTGAACGCTGGATATTGGAGCGAATCCCCTAGCTTTTCATTAAGGAGTGGGATCCACCGAATGGGAGCCCTCTAAAATCGGGAGAGTTTCAAATGAGCCAAGTCGTGTGTGTGCTTCTTTCACCCCCACGGTAGCGGTGCACAAATCGGGTTTTTCGAATACCCGGGTTCGGGTATGGAATCGGGTTCGGGTATGACCGAGTATTAGAAAATCGGGTATTGGCAATACCCGGGTCGGGTTCGAGTCCGGGTATGTCTCTAAAAACCATACCTTGTGTCTCGGGTTCGAGTCAGTATAGAACCGGGTATTCTAAAATAGCCTATTTGAATACCTATTTCTAGGTATTGAAAAAACCCTATTTTCAGGTTTTTTCAGGGTTTTCTCTGGGTATTTTTCGGGTTAGGTTGGATTTTTAATGGAGTTGCACTTTTTAGGGCTATTTATTAGGTATTTTTCGGGTATTTGAAAAACCCGGTCTCTGTATTGAAAAAACCCGATTCCGGGTATGGAACCGGTTCCGGTTTTCGGGTATTACCGGGTAAAATCCGGGTCCGGTTTGGGTACGGGTTTTGGTACTAAAATGCATACCCTATCCGTACTCTACGGGTAGGTCGGGTACGGGTTCGGGTATTAAAAACCCAGGTATAAAAAAACCGGTTCCGGGTTTTTGTTTCGGGTTCAGGTTTTTTGTTCACCTCTACCCCACGGTGTGGCGTGAGAAACAAATCCATAGGTATAAAGATAACCTAAATGCCATGAAAATGATGGAGCGTTATGAGGTCCTTGATTAAGAACCGAGTAACTAAGATGGAAACAAATTTTTATAAGAACAGGCTCTTTATCCTGGTGAGAACAATGCCATCCACATATACAATGAACTAACACATGATGGTTTCACTATTATAGACAAAAAAAGAAGTATCAACAAGTGATTTTGAAAATCGAAACCAAGGAGGAAGTTAGCTAATTCAATCTTTCATGCGCAGGGAGCTTGTTTGAGCCTGTAGGTATTTATTAACTTACATGTGTGATCAGGAACTTACGGGTGAACAAATCATGTGGTTGCACCATGTAAACCAACTCATAAAGAGTGTCATGAAGGAACACATCATTAACATCAAGTTGCTAAGTTGGGTAGTTTTTATAAAGTAATTAACATTTCAATGTGTATGGTCAGCGATTCTGTACGGGGTTGAACATATCAAAATATTCCTTCTCGTACTGTTGGAGAAAACCCATAGCCATGAGACAGACTATGTATTTTGCAACCGACCATTAGGGTTTCGTTTAATCTGGAAAATCCACTAGCAGGTAGGAGAGGAGTTCCCAAGTACGTTATGCATTAGGGCATCTAAAAAATATTTTGTTTCTGAAGAAACGTGGATCTACTCACTGGTAGCAGATCTACTTTCCTCGGGTGTGATTATACTATTTCACCGATGGTTCTTCTGGGTCTGTGTTCTTCCACCTACAAAATGAACAGCGCCGTTACTTACCCCTCAGAAAGGGACAGAGGGGTCCTCTTTGGGGTAACCCTCCGGCGTGAGAATCAGTATATTGTGGAGAAGATGATAATGAGTGTCAAAGAATCTCAAGAGTATTGATGAATAGCTGAATACCCTCTGATTGTGAGACTGTCTGTTTGTATGTAACTGATTGTGAGTGAATGTAATTCAATATGATTGAATGTGATATCACTGCTTGTAACTGTCAATGATTGAGTATGAATATGTCATCAAAGTGGAGTTGATGCTGTATTTATAATGCTAGGATTTCCACTGATTGGGCTCAACCTCGCTGGCCTCCTCCAATCGCACTGCGCCACGTGTCCTCTGGGACACCTGGCGCTTTCTCGTTGGTTGTAATCACGTGGTAACACATGTGTCATGCTGAGTTGTCGACCTTTCATTTGGCAGCTGTCAACATCAGCATATTCTTTCTCCTTAAAAAGATGCCTTCTGGAAGGTTGTCTGATGTGCACAATCAAGGTTGCCCTAATCCTGATTTGGATAAGGACGAGGTTGATTATGTGCACGTATGATATGCGCCCACCCTGACGATGCGCGAGGTCTTCTCTATATTCTCACGCGCAGATATTTCATGCGCAGATGTGATATGCACGAGCATGTGATATGCGCCGCGCGCTGATGCGTTGCGCGCATATGTGATGCGCGAGCATATGTGTGCCTGGGCAGATGTGATATGCACGGGCATGTGATATGCGCCGCGCGCTGATGCGCCGCGCGCATATGCGATGCGCGAGCATATGTGTGCCTGGGCATATGATGCCTGAGCATGTTTTGTATGCGCCATGCGCATAGGTTTTGGCTTTGTGCCTTCATAATGTCTTTATCTTGTGGGTTGACCCGCCTTGCTCGGTGTTGAGGCGGGTACATACCTCTTCAAGCCCCCCCAGTCTAATGTGTGTCTTATCTCGCGCGAGCGCGGTAAGATAGATATTAGACTTACTGATTTGGTCTTTTAAAAGGTGTTTTGTCGTTTTCTTTGTTGTTTCCATCGTTGCGCGAAGTTCTATCCATTTGGTTGAAAACGAAGGGTCCAAACACGTGGTTAGTTGGTGGTGACGTGCGCCGTAAACGTGTCAGACGTTTCGTGTGCTCGAGGTGCTACAGTTGCCTTTCATGTCCCCTCACACAGCTGTCCTGAACACGTGTCGCGCTCGCATTGGTTAGCACCTGCGAGTGGGGGCGCGTCTCTGTTCCGTGGCAGGTCGGTTACATTTTTATGTCCCCTCAACAGTGTTAGGGACACGTGTCGTGCCCTCGTTGGCTTGCACCCGCGAGTGGGGGCGCGTGAAATCCGATCAGCTGCCACATTTCTCTCTCCTGGGCCTATAAAAGGAGGCCCTTAGGAAAATTTTTTATCTTCATCTTCATTGTTGATAATTTTCTAGTTTCTGCCTTTCACATTCTGATTTGAGTGTTTTCATCTTTTCGATTTCTCGATTATCTGCTGCTGCAGTTGTATGTCTGATAGTTCAGACTCGTCTAGCCCCTCAATCACCTCTGTTGCCTCTCGAAGACGCCGTGTGAAATCTGTGGTGATGTCGACATTGAAGCAAAAGGGGAAAGGGAAGAGGGTTGTTGAGACCACATCGGAGGAAGTAGGGAGGACCAAGGCCACCAAAAGGTGGAATGAAATCCTCTGCAAATTGAAGCAGGCCGATCTCGACAACCTCATCGCCTCTCAGGGCTTTCCCACCCTGTTTGGCTGCATGTTGCCTAGGTCCGGGCAAACGGCGGCGGACCCGCCTGCCGGCTATATATCCCTATATAGCCACTTTTTCACCCACTGCAACCTTCGTCTCCCGATGACAAGGTTTGTGGGTGCATTGCTGAAGTTCTATGGGATTCATATATCCCAAGTCCATCCGTTTGGACTCGTGCGCGTGACTCACTTTGAGTTCATGTGCAAATCCCAGCGCGAGGAACCCACTCCTCGGCGCTTTCAATATTTTTACAAGCCCAAGATCCAGGACAATTGGATCTCTTTCATTCCTCGCAGTCAGAAGGTGAAGTGCTCCACTGTTTCATTCAAGAGCCTTCATGACTGGTCTGAGAGGTTCTTTTACATAAGGGCTGGTGTGATCCCCATCCGTATGACCATGCGCTCTATCTCTTCTGCGCCTGCGGATGAGGGTGTCCTCAAGAACCCAACTGGCGCCTGGGTTAAGAAACTGACCGCCGAACCATCCCCCGCGAAGAAAATTTGCGAGGAGGCGCTGGTGGGGGTCGGCATGAGTAAGCTTTGGGCCGACAGCGCGCTTGAGCCCGTTATCCAAGTCGACGGGTTGTGTAAGTTTATTTCATTGCTTTATTTATTTTTTCTGCGCGAACATAATTCTTTTGCTGATATCACTTGACTTGTTTTTGCGCAGTCACCAAGGATTATGTCCTTGCCGCTTATGATGAACAAGTGGAGGGTGGCTCCGTCGCGCTTGGCGCTGGGGAAGTTGGTTTCCCAGATCGCTTCGATGACATGTTCATCCCAGTGGATCTGGAATTTGACTTTGACAGTGACGCGCCTGGTAAGCCTTCGCACTTATGCTCATTCCTTTAGAATACCCAAGTTTATTAACAGTTCTGTTGGTTGTTTTTGCAGATGCGCTTGAAAACTACGAGCTGGAGCTCGCGGAAGAGGAGGAGGAGGAAGAGGAGGCGCCCCTACTAAAGCGCAAAGCTAAGGGGAAATCTGGCGCAGGGGCCAGTAAGAAACAGAAGAAAAATGACACCCCTGTTGCTCATCCCCATGCTCAAACGAAGGGACCTAAGGAAACCCAGGTGTTTACCACCAAGGTTTCTTTAGCTTCCCTGCCTGTGAGAGTGGGCAGACCTCCTGTCCACTTGAGGTATGGTGGCGCCACCTCCTCCGTTCGCGCGGCTGAAGAGAGAAGCAGTGCCGCGCCTGCAACAGGTATACTTTGTTTATCTTCATCTGGCTGAATTGTTATTAAACCTTTGCTCCTTTGAATGTTTGCAGAACCGGCGACGGTAGCAGATCAGCCACAGGCGCCACAAGGTGCTGAGGCTGCGCCGGGGGCTGCTTCGGAGTCCCCTGTTCTACCCTCTGAAAAGGGTAGAATGAACTTTATGGCGATGTTCGCCGCGCGAACAGAATTGCGCCAAGGTATGCTTTGCACACTTGTCTTCTTTATTTTTCTTTTGGATTCAGTCATAAACCATTTTTCCTTGTTGATTTGTTCATAGGAGTTGTAGCTGGCGTACAAGTTGCTGGCGACACTCCTGGCGCCGTTGGCGGCGCCGCTGGTTCTGGTCCTGCTCCTGCTAGTGATGATTCTCCCCTTATTGGGGTTACAAAGGAGCAGGAAGCCGTATTGCGCGCCGAACTGGCGGCGTCGAGACCTCCCTCGCCTCCTCCTACGCGCAGCCCTCTCCGCGAGGCTGGTTTGGAGCCCCCCAGGTCGCAGGAGAAGAGGCCTATTCAAGAAGATGAGGAGGATGAGGGGGCTCAAGCTGAGGACTCCTTGGGAGACCGCGCCAGCCCTGCAATGCCACAAGCCTTCGCAGCGCATACTTCTGGTGGGGCTGGCGCTGACTTTTCTGCTTCATCCCCGCAGGTATGTTTTAATTTGTTGCTCCGCTGCGCGTACCTCCATATAAGTATGTTTATGACTTAGAACATTTCTTGTGTTTTGTAGGAAGGTGACCACGTTTATCGCCCGAGATGGAATATTAATGAAGACAGTTCCTTCCAATCCATGGGCGTATGCGAGGACTTCTGGGCTCATGCCGTGCCTCCTACTGAAAGGAGGTATCAGGAGGAGCGCACCCGCGCTGACTTGCTCAACGATCACATTTTCGCTGGGTCAGCTTTCTTTGCTGCCTCCCAAGAGCTTCATCGCGATTATATTAAAGTACGCGATGCTCTTGTGGCAGCCCAGCAAGAGGCTAAGGTGGCTGCCTGGAACCTTTCTGATGCTCGCGCACGAGCTGAGAAACTCCAGGCGGAGCTCAGCGAAAACCGAGCAAGTGCCAACACCGCCTATATTAAGCGCGGGCATGAGCTCCAAGCTGCGCGGGAGAAGCAGCAGTTGGCGGAGGCCGAAGTTGCCAAGTACGCGCGTAGAGTGCGTGTCTTGGAACAGCAGGCTGAGGCGCGTGACCAAGCTATCGTCCAGAGTATCACTGAGAAATCATCACTGGAGAGCGAGGTTGCGCGCCTGAAGAGGGAGTTGGCGGCCGCGCAGGCCGATAGAGATGAGGCCCTAGCGACGGCAGCGTCCAGCCAGGAAGCACTTGGTGCTGCGCATGCGGAGAAAGAAAAAATTTTGGCGGCAGCAGCGTCTGATAAGGAGGAGCTAAAAAAGACCAAGGAAACTGTTGAGTTATTAAACTCCCAGGTTCCTGCCCTCGAGACGTCTGTTGCTGGCCTCGCGCAGGATCGCCAATGGCTGGTGTCACAGGGCATGACTCGTTGCGCTTTGGCGATGAAATATTCCGCCGAGTTTCAGGCCCTTGTGATGGACTGCAATGCCGCTGCACGCTTGGTGGGCCGAGCTGAAGGGTTTACGGATGGGTATGAATATGGCATGCTGAAGAAGAACCCATCCGAGTACCCTTACAAGAGCGACGCGGCCTGCGCGGACATGGCCGCGGTGGGGGAAAAGTATATGAATACTCCCATCCCCATCCTTATGCAGGTACCTTGACCTTAATGAGTTTTACTTGATTAATTTTCCAAGTGTTTTGTACTCAATACTTTTCTATTGATTTTGCAGATAGCTGCGCTTGCTGACCAGCCCGACCTCGGCGCGCTAAAGAAGTTGCTCGATGAATGCGAGAGGGCTGGTAGCGATGATGGTGGCGCGGGGGATGTTGCCCCTGCCAGCGGCTCTGGCGCTGCGAATAAATCTGCTCCTGACACCGTCGTGATAGAAGACTCCAATGAGGAGGAAGAACTTGACTATGGTCAGTTCGGAGATGAGGAGCAGGCCGCGCCAGATGCTGCGGGAGATGATGAAGGTGATGAAGTGGCTGACGTCGACGTGGAGACTTGAGAAGCCCTTCATCAAATTTTATATATTTTATTTTTTTATACTTGTAATTTGTAACTCATCATACTTGTAAATTTCAATGCAATGGAATGAAACTTGTTTTCTCTTTTTCACATCTTGCGCATTTCCATTCATCTCTTCATGTTTGCTTGTATAGATATAAGATATGCTTGCACGTTAAAATAAGAACAAGGTTGTAAGGAAATTATTCACTTAACCTCTGTTCTATTTTGTTTGTGGTTTCGCAGTATCTTGTTTATGCTGACATGCGCGCTATCTTTTCATTATTCCTTTTTTTTTGCGCGTCGTTGTCGCGCGGTTTTTATATGGAAGTATGAGTTTAGCCATTACATGTCAGCGTGTGTTACTCAGATATCCACTATGATTCCGCGCGCGACCTCGACCTGAGACCTTAACATGATATGGCATGTACTTTGCCTTAGTTGTGTTTAAGAATTTTTATGATCAGGCTGCGCGGGATGTAAGATGGATGTTTGTGAGTGTTTTGAGCTAAGGCTCTTTGTTTTGGGCTAAGGCCCTGACGTTTTTAGAGTTAAGACTCATTAACGTGTTTGAGCTAAGGCTCGTAAGTTTGGGCTAAGGCCCTGGCGTTTTAGAGTTAAGACTCGTTAACGCGTTTGAGCTAAGGCTCGCGCATGTATGTTTTACTTCGCTTTATTTTGCTTTGAAGTCAATATAGTGTTGTCATATTGCTCCAAATTAATAAAGGAAGTGTGAAACATGTATGCAAAGGTAATAGAACAAATATTGAAAGATAGCACGAATCATCATTCATGATGGCTTAAAAGCCTTGATTACATATTTGAACATTTACATGAAGCATTTTCTAAGCTGTGCCGCGTTCCACGCGCGCGGTATCTTTTTTCCATTCAAATCTTTTAAAGTGTACGCGCCTTTCCCCAAATCTTCTGAAATTTGATAAGGTCCCTCCCAATTGGGGGACATTTTTCCTGGGGGTATCGCGCGGCTAGCTTCATTGTTTCGAAGGACAAAATCATTTTTCTTGAAGTGGCATTCTTTAACGCGCTGATTATAATATTTTTCCAGCTTTTTCTTGTATTTGGCTTCATTGATGATAGCCTCTTCTCTGCGCCCTTCAAGCAAGTTGAGGTCCAATCTTCTTTCGCGCTCGTTATCAGTCTTGCTCATCATGAGTACCCTATGGGATGGGCATCCAATTTCTGCTGGGATCATAGCCTCTGTCCCATAGGTTAGGCTGAACGGGGATTCGCCGTTGCTAGTTTTGCTTAATGTCCTGTGCGCCCACAGGACATTAGGTAACTCTTAGACCCAAGAATGGGATTCTCCCTCCAATCTTTTCTTCAGCCCATTTAACAAACTTTGATTCGCGCGCTCCACTTGGCCATTCCCTTGAGGGTGGTAGACCGAAGTGAAGATTTGGTTGATGTGCAATTCTTTGAGCCAGCTGGATATCTTCCTGTCAGTGAATTGTTTGCCATTGTCGCTCACAATTTCCATAGGAAGGCCAAAACGACAAATGATGTGGCTCCAAATAAATTGCTTCATCGCCTCAGCTGTGATTTTTGCTAGTGGCTTGGCCTCAACCCATTTTGTGAAATAGTCTATCGCCACTACCAAAAATTTCACTCGCCCTTGCGCTTGCGGCAGGGGCCCCACAATATCAATGGCCCATTTGTGGAAAGGCCATGCGGAGGTCACTGGAATCAAGTTGTTCTTTGGACGCATGGTGTTTGGCGCGTAGCTCTGACATGCCTTGCATTTTTGGATTTCTTTTAGCGCATCCAAGTACATGCCTGGCCAATAGTAGCCTGAGCTCATTGCCTTGGCAACCACCATGCGCGGACCAGCGTGTATTCCACAGATTCCTTCATGAATCTCCCTAATCACATAGCTTGCTTCTTCAGCATCCAGGCATTTCATGAGCGGTCCAAGATAAGAGCGCCGATATACTGTACCATCAAGTAGTTCATAATTCTGCGCCTTGTGTCTTATCTTTCTCGCCTGTGCGCGATCGTCCGGTAACTTCCCCTCCTTCAGGAATTCCATTATTGGAGTTATCCAGGATGAAGGGGTTGTATGAATTACAAGAACAGATTGCGTTTGCACTGACGGGTTGCTCATCACTTCCACCCTGACATCTTTGCCAAAGTGATCAAAATTAGTTGAAGCCATCTTACTCAACGCGTCAGCAGACTTATTTTCGCTGCGCGAGATGTGTATGATTCTGAAGAAATCAAACTGCTCGACGAGCTTTTTTGCCTGCTCTAGATATAGAGGCATTGTGTTCTCCTTGGCGTCATATAGGCCGTTGACCTGAGCAGCTACCAAGTAAGAATCAACATGGGCCTCTAGCCTTTTAACTCCAAACTTGCGTGCAATGCGCAGACCAGCCAGCAGGGCTTCATACTCAGCCTCATTGTTGGTACTCTTGAAGTCCAACATAATAGCATAAGTATATTCATGATTATCAGGGTCCACCAGTTTGAGGCCTGCGCCGGACCCTTCGCTGTTGGAGGCTCCATCAGTGAATAGCCTCCAAACATCTTCTTCATCGTTTGCTCGCGGAGGATCTACCTCGCGCTGAGCTTCTTCAATCTTTCCCTCTGGGATTTCCGTGATGAAATCCGCTAAAACTTGACCCTTTATTGCTGGACGGGGCTTATAGGTGATCGTGTGTTCACCTAATTCCAGCGCCCACTTTGTCAGCCTTCCGGAGAGCGCGGGGCGTCGCAAGACTTGCTGGATGTTGTAACCAGTCAGAACTTCAATAGGATGACCATTGAAGTATCTATGGAGCTTGCGCGACGCGTGTGTTAGTGACAAAACTAACTTTTCCATGATGGAATAGCGCGTCTCAGGGTCTGTGAGCACTCGACTCACATAGTATATTGGCGTTTGGATCCCCTTGCGATCCACCAATAATACTGCGCCGATGGCGCGATCTCCAGCTGACAAGTACAATGTAAGGGTTTCGCCAGGAAGTGGAGCCGTGAGCGCGGGCAGCTTTATGAGACATTCTTTTATCTCAGTGAAAGCTTGCTCAGCCTCAGGCGTCCACTTGAATTGGCTCTTCTTCAAGCAGTTCCTCAAAGTGTTAACGAATGGAGTAGATTTGCTGGCATGGTTCGCTAGGAACCTGTTGATTGACACCAGTCTACCATTCAGCTTCTGAACCTCTTTCATGGTGGATGGTGAAGGCATGTCAAGGATGGCTTCCACCTTTTCAGGGTTCACCATGAAACCATCCTTAGTGACCATTACACCAAGAAATTTCCCCTCTTCCGCGCCAAAAGTACATTTGCTCGGGTTGAGCTTCATGTTAACTTCCGTTAGGCGCTGAAGAGTTTCCTCGATGTCTTTGAGCATTTGTCTCTCCTCCCTGCTCTTGATCACCAAATCATCAACGTAGACTTCTAGATTTCTTCCGATTTGTTCACTGAAAACCGAATCCATAAGTCTCTGATAGGTGGCGCCCGCATTCTTTAGACCAAAGGGCATTTTTGTGTAACAAAAAACACCCTTGTCGGTCCTGAAGGCCGTCTTGTCTTCGTCTTGTGGTGCCATTTGAATCTGGTGATAGCCTTTGTAGGCATCCAGGAAACATTTGAGCTTTAATGGCGCCACGGAGTCCACCTTTGCGTCGATGTTTGGGAGGGGGTAACAGTCTTTCGGACATGCTTTGTTGAGGTCCTTGAAGTCAATACACATCCTCCATGACCCGTTGCTTTTCTTTACCATCACAGGATTGGCTACCCACGTCTGGTATCGGATCGGGCGGATGATGTTTGCGCGCAACAGGTCCTCAACTTGCTCATTCATGGCCTTCGCCTTTTCGTCCCCCATGATTCTCTTTTTCTGAGCAATTGGCTCCACCGACTTGAACGTGTTAAGAGAATGTTGCGCCAAGTCCCGCGGGACCCCAGTCATATCGGAGTGTTGCCATGCGAAGACCGACGTGTATTTTGTGAGCAACCTTTTCATTCTCAATCTCGTTTCGTCTGAAATGGTAGCGCCAATTGTGACCGTTTGGTCTGGGAATTTTGGGTTTAAAATCCACTTCTCTGGCGCAGTGTCGTCCATTGGAAGTTTCATTCTCCCTTCCCGCGGCGTACTTTTCACTGCGCACAAATGATCGCGGTAAACAAATGTTACGCCTGTTGGTGTAGGGAACCCCAATGCGCCGTGCGCTGGCGACGGTACAGCATTAAATTGGGCAATTGTTCCCCTGCCCAGGATCATATTGTGGCATGACGTGGTAGGCAAGACCAAGAAGTTGACAACTTCTGCTCGCTTGTGCTCATCATCCCCCATAGTTAGTTCAAACTGAATCTGGCCTAGGGGATGGATGATTTCATTTGAAACACCACAGATTGGTGCGTTCACAATTTCGAGCCGCGCTTGGTCTGCCGGGTCTAACTTTCTGAAACATTGCTCATACATGATGTCAGATTCGCTTCCAGTGTCCACCAGGACTTTTGACACTTCGTAGTGAGCAATGTGTGTAGTGATGACGAGAGGACTGCTTATTGAAGGGCCTCCCCTGATTCGTGGGAAGATGACTTGCTGCTCGCGCCAATCCCCGTGGATTTGCGCGCTTCTCTTTTTTGACGTCTGCCCTTGTCGTCCCCCCTCAGCCACACAGATTCTTTTGTATTTCTTGCTGGCAGAGGCTCCTTCCGGTTGCTCATCTTCTACTCTTTGGTTTTTCACCAAGTGAGCCAGCCTGCCTGACTTTACATCCTTCTCGATCGCATCCTTTAAATGATGGCATGCGTCGGTGTTGTGGCCCGGGGACCTGTGAAATTCACAATATTTGCCACTGTTTTGCGGTCCCTTGTAGTGTAGTTGCTTGGGGGGCTTGAATTGGACATTCTCAGTACTTAACACCTGTGAAGGTGTTTTAGTGAGGGGTGTCCATATTCTTGGCAGAGGTCTGCTAGGATCTCTGCCGCCCTCCCTCTTGTCACCCTCCCCGCGATTACGAACCTCTTTTTGGGGCTGGGGTGAGGTTGGTTGCGCTTGTTTTTCCGCGGAAGAAAAACTTGTTGGCTGCAACCTGGACCATACAGAGTTCTGTTTGGCCCTCTTCTCTTTGCTGCGCGGTGATTCTGCCTGATGCACTCTTTCTCTTGCCCTATCTTGGGCAATCTGTTTCTCATTTCTCGCGAAAACTCGCGATGCCTCCATTAACTTGGCCCACGTGGTGGGCATACCATCTTTGCTTACGAGAGCCCGGCGGAGTTGATCACTGCGCGCGCCTTGTATAAAGGCCACGCGCAGGAGCTGCTCAGTTATACCCCCGATTGCCAGGGATTCCTGATTGAAACGAGTGATGTAATCTTCAATCGTTTCATCATTCCTGCGTATGCAGTGCATGATGTCATCAGGATCGCGCGTGTGCCTGCGCTGCTGTACGAAGTGGGCTTGGAACTTTTCTAATAGTTCCTCGAACCCATCAATTTGCCCTGTCGGCAAGCTCTCGAACCATACCCGCGCTGCGCCCGTGAGGCAGCGAGCAAACATATGACACCATGTTGGCATCGTCCAGCTCTCTAGGTTTCCCGTGTTATAGAAACCTTGCAAAAAGTCATCTGGATCTGTTGTGCCATCATATTTACCCAGACCACTTGGCATCTTTGTCTTGTGCTGGATGGGAGCCTGCGCGATGCGCGCAGTAAACTTTGAGTGTTTTACCAGGATGGCTGGTCTGTAGGGCGTGGTTACGTCCACTTGCCCTCTGACCGGTGGGCTGTACGGCATGTGCAGATCCAGATCTGCTCTGGCTCCAGGCGCCATGTTCACAGGCGCGCGGAGCTGTGAGCCTCCTGCATGAGTATCCCGTGTCTTCCTCATGCTATGCACTTCTTCATCACTGAACTCAGTGTGTGCAGTGTGAACAGAATGTCCTTCTTCCGGCGCGCGCGGCCTTTTTGTAGTCTGCTTATCAAAAGCTTGCCTTTGTGTTTGGTCGGCTAGCTTTTTCTGCTTGACCATTTCATTGTATTTTTCCATCAGACGCCGCTGCTCGTTTATGAGCCATTCATTTGGATCATTTGTTTCTTCTTCTGGACCCATTGGTCCTTTCAGTTTCGCGCCGGCCATATTTTGGAACGTGAGATCGTCTGGAGGAGTTTCAGTCTGGCCGTGAGGGGTTGTGACGAAGGGACGGTTGCTGGTGGTACGCGTAGAATCACGCGGAACCCTCAGAACCTGCTGTCCGTCGTTAACACCCTCACGTTCAATATCCTCCAGAGCTTGATCAACGTTACGAACTCCAGAAACCATGGTGACTGATTTTTTTTTTTTTTTTATAGATCTGATGAGATCTGATTGCCGTTTGTAACAGTGGATGGCGCCAATGAAGAAACGTGGATCTACTCACTGGTAGCAGATCTACTTTCCTCGGGTGTGATTATACTATTTCACCGATGGTTCTTCTGGGTCTGTGTTCTTCCACCTACAAAATGAACAGCGCCGTTACTTACCCCTCAGAAAGGGACAGAGGGGTCCTCTTTGGGGTAACCCTCCGGCGTGAGAATCAGTATATTGTGGAGAAGATGATAATGAGTGTCAAAGAATCTCAAGAGTATTGCTGAATAGCTGAATACCCTCTGATTGTGAGACTGTCTGTTTGTATGTAACTGATTGTGAGTGAATGTAATTCAATATGATTGAATGTGATATCACTGCTTGTAACTGTCAATGATTGAGTATGAATATGTCATCAAAGTGGAGTTGATGCTGTATTTATAATGCTAGGATTTCCACTGATTGGGCTCAACCTCGCTGGCCTCCTCCAATCGCACTGCGCCACGTGTCCTCTGGGACACCTGGCGCTTTCTCGTTGGTTGTAATCACGTGGTAACACATGTGTCATGCTGAGTTGTCGACCTTTCATTTGGCAGCTGTCAACATCAGCATATTCTTTCTCCTTAAAAAGATGCCTTCTGGAAGGTTGTCTGATGTGCACAATCAAGGTTGCCCTAATCCTGATTTGGATAAGGACGAGGTTGATTATGTGCACGTATGATATGCGCCCACCCTGACGATGCGCGAGGTCTTCTCTATATTCTCACGCGCAGATATTTCATGCGCAGATGTGATATGCACGAGCATGTGATATGCGCCGCGCGCTGATGCGTTGCGCGCATATGTGATGCGCGAGCATATGTGTGCCTGGGCAGATGTGATATGCACGGGCATGTGATATGCGCCGCGCGCTGATGCGCCGCGCGCATATGCGATGCGCGAGCATATGTGTGCCTGGGCATATGATGCCTGAGCATGTTTTGTATGCGCCGTGCGCATAGGTTTTGGCTTTGTGCCTTCATAATGTCTTTATCTTGTGGGTTGACCCGCCTTGCTCGGTGTTGAGGCGGGTACATACCTCTTCAGTTTCCACCTATCACACCACCACATTTAACATTGTCACAATACGTAATGTATGCAACTTGATAGAAAATGTGAATGTCCCTAGTGCTTACATGGCGTACATCCAACTGGTGAACTCATATTTCCTATAACACATAGCCTTACAAGCAAAATTCTTTTTTAGTTGAACAGGTATATAAATATCTTTGTATGTATTAGGGTGATATTGTATACAAATGATGGAAGCATTTGAAAGTTGCATTGTGATTATGCTGTTAGGAAAATGCAACAATATTGTTGATTTGTGAAAGGATGATTACTATTAAGAGACAAAACAATGTTGCTAATTTGGTGAAAATCTTTATTAGTGGAAAGTAAGATGTGGTCTTGTTCTTGCGCATTACCCAGTCAATATGGAGTTTGGTTAATTAGTTGTTGTCGTGTCATTTGTCTTAAGTAATTGAACGCCATTAACATTTTCTAATCATGAACTTCAAGTACCAAAGATAATTCATCATTTAGTTCTTTTAAACTTTGACTTTCATTTCACGTGCATAACACCTTTATTATTTTACATGTTTTATGAAACTATATTTATAAGTTGATTTAACATTTGTGTTACTAAACATTTTAACCATTCATGGTGATTAAATTGCCCTTATTAGTATTCAGTAACAAATTCTTAAGACTCATGAACCAAAAGATCAAGTCCTTAGTTTAACGCGACGATTAAGACCCAAAAAAAGACTGTTACCAAAATAAAATCTTGGCTATTTGTGTAAGAATTGTATACTAGATCGTACATTACATATCTTTTGCTGCGAAAGAAAAAAAAAGCTTTTCGGGTCAATAAGAGAATTATGGTACTTAAAGTTGGTTATAATGTTATTAAGAGGATAAGCATATGTTTCTTAGTGTAGTTTAATAGTTTTATCTATCTTGTGACACATATATTAATAAATTACTAGAAAGTATATCAATATTTTTCATTTTCTCCAAACACATAGTATTTCCTTGGATAATAAATGCAAGATAAATAAATCATAGAAGTAATGCGAGCATTTCAATAGCACAAATAATTAATTATTAACAATAATAATGTGTTTTGTTCTATATGTATATATGATGGCTATATGTTATGTTTATAACTATTTTCTTCTTCTTCTTCTTGACAAACCGTCACTAAGGGCTATAAAAACACCGATCGAATCACATAAGATTAAAGTAACACCAATCTATCCAAGAGACCCATTTAAGTTTCGGTCTATTACAATACCACATAAACCCCAAGACCTTTACATCCTTAATAATTTCTTCTAAATTAACCGGTTTGTTTTCAGTGATCAACTCGTTTCTAATTTTTCAAATTCTCCAACAAGCAATGAAAATAATGCTTTGGAACACTTCTTTTTTCACCTAAGGCAAAGCAGCAATGTTGTGAAATTTCACCAAATCTCTAATGAAAAAGCCAGAGCCGATGAATTTTGCACCACGACGAAACCCAACTCCACACCATGGCCGCCACACCGCAACCAGCAAAGAGGTGATCAACTGTCTTCTTAACTGAACCACAAAGCTGACAAATATCCGACTCCACCATGATGTTCCTATTTTAAAGAGCCTCCAAAGTAGGGATACAATTCAACACGGCTCTCCAAATGAAATTTTGGCATTTCCTCGGAACCCTTTTAGACCAATCAAGCACGTATCTGTTACTCACATCCCGATCCTTCACAATTAAATTTCTCACAGCAGCCACTGTAAAATCTTTCCCAATATCCCCTCTCCAAACCCAACAACCAGCTCCTTCAGACCCGAGAACCACACCCAACATGCCAAAAAGGTCCTCTCATTCTAAAAGTTCCTCCTTCGAAGCTGGTTGTCTTCTCCACTCCCACAACCACTCAATCAAGATGTATTTTTATCATAGTAATGAGATTTAAAGAGTTTTAAGACTCATTTATGTGTTTAATCCACACATGTACATATGAGTCGAAAATGTTTTATCAAACAAAGGTTTAATTTGCATATAAGTTAACTTCAATTCAAAAGAAGAAAAAATATTTACTATGTTATTTGCCTAAAAGCATTACCACTAACACATAAAATTTCATTGGGTGAATAGTTGACAAAAGAAAAATTAATGATGAGTTATAATATGTCTACTACAAATTCGTTATCTATCGAATATCAAACCTTCAATGATGGTTCTAGTTAGCCATCATCTTTCACTAAGTGTGCATCATTCATATAGAGTTCTAATAAGTTGTCATTTTGCTCTATGTGTGGGTAATTTTTTCCTATATTACCTCAAGTTTTAAAACTTTTTGCTAAACCAAAGTAGGAACATACAAAAAAAGCGTAAAAAAAACGAAAAGAAGCTCTTAGTTAATATATACCTCCTTCTACTTATTTATTTATCTCATGCAGTTTACCAAATCGAACTATCTCAATTATGGTAGGACAACTCACACGAGCTCGGGTGGGGCGAGTTGGGTGCCCCGCACAGAAACTATCTTAAACAGTGATAAATTTTGGAAATACATATATTTGTCACCTTTTTAATTTGTCACATAATTGGTGCAATAACATCAATAATCATTATGTTCTAGATATATTATTTTGTCGAAAATATATATACCTCATGATACAAAACCCAGATTCATGACATGTGTAGATCTTGTAACCTGTGACACATGTATCCAAAATTTGTCCACTGATTTCAACCTCGTATGCTTACGATAATAATTAATTTTGCGATAATTTAATTTAATACTATGATACAATTTAAATTAATATAATGTTAGAAATATATTCAATAGTTTAGACTAAGTTCACATAGATTAAATATTATTAATATTAATGGGGTTTTGTAAAAATTCAACTTTTAACAATTTAATATATGTGTTTTGGTTTAATCCGATTTTAGCATCAGCAACTTGATTAACTCTGTAGGTCCCGAGGCGGGTGGATCTAACAACGTTCTTGGATCAACCTAACTTAGTACTAGCGGAAATCACACTAAGCAACCTAAGAGGTCTCGGATCTTGAGATGTTATTTTCGGGTAGAGAGAGAGAGAGAGAGAGAGAGAGGGAGATGAAAGAGCTTGAATAGGATCTAGATCTTGATAACAACGATACACATGTTGATTCTTATACAATTAGGCTTGCATACGTTATGTGTGTGTAGTGTGTATGTTGAGTGAACAATTCGACAGAGTAACGAGAGAGAAAATGGCATCAGAACTGTTGCATTAATAATAAGTTACATGGTATTTATAGGGGATGACCACATTCGTTAAGTTAACACTTAACGAATGTGTCATTCGTTACAGATACTTTAACGAATAAACATACTTATTCGTTATACGTTAAATGATAGTGAATGGCCCTCATTCGTTTAACGAATGAGCTTACAATTAGACGAATGTGTTACATTCGTTACGGGGTAACGAATGTAACTTACATTAGAGCGAATGGCATATTAGTCATATTTACATTAAGACCCCTATACTTTAGACTTATTACATTAATGCCCTGATAAAGACCGAGACGAACAAAACATGTATCAACAAACTCCCCCTCGTCTCGAGCTTTTTATCTACTTTAACGTTGGAACATCTTTGTCTTCCAGTCAACGCAGCTATGCATAACAGATTCTAACAACCTTCTGAAACTGCATAGCAAGTTCATAATCTCTTACATTAGCAAATCTGATCTGACTTGTAAGTAACGCATCGTTGTCAGACGCAGATAGGTTGACTAGCCACATTGGATCAATCACACGTATTGTCTTCGTGTTAGACCCGTGACCGTATATAATAACTGCTTCACTTGTACGATTGTCGTAGTACCAATAATTAAATGAGGTGAAAAGACTCTGAGGAAATATCTTCATGGGAACCCTCTTCATAGTCTTCGGCGGTTTGACTTGTAAAATTAACTTCCTCCAGCCATTGCGAGTATCAATCTCATCAATGTACTTATGAGTTGGCACCTGAGGCTTGAAGAACTTGAAACCAAACCGGGTTTCATGTAATAACTGCTTATAGAACCAACTAGCCCATTTATCTTCCCCATGATTCACAAACGGTCGATTGGCTAGGATTCTCACATCCCATCTGGGCATAGATAAGATATCGTGTGGGCGTTTGAAATAATAAATACCATGCTCCCACTTCACGATATATACCTTAAGCTCTGAATCATACTGCCATGCTACCATATCACCTCTCACATCTTTAGCTGGCTTGTACTTCTTCATCTGGTATGCTGACGTTCGAGCTTTCTCAATTTTCACTTCTTCACGTTCATAATATCTGAAAGTCTCGATCATCTTGTTCATCTTCTCAACATTGTGTTCAAACATACCATCCAAAGCACGTTTCCGCTTTTTATCAGTAGTAGATACATGACTTGATTCAGCAGCTTTAAACTTATTCTTTTCTTCTTGTAACCGACGTTCTGCTGCATCAAATTGCTCAGTAGTGAAAAACGGAATACCCGAGTCATTGTTATTATCTGTGTATAACTCTGGATATTCTTCAGCAGTAACATCTTCCACTTTCACTTCTTCAAAATCAGGTACATTCCCGTGAGGAATACCTGTATCAGTACTATCTTCCATCTCCACATCCACGTTCTTACCCAATTCCTCAATCTCATCATCATTTAGATCCAGAAGCAAGACAATTTGTTCTTTCGTTAAATAATGATCAACAAATTCTCCTTCTTCGATCTCATTAGCATTCACCATACTGTATACGATCCCATCCATTCCTACAAACAGAAGCATGTTAGCCGGAATAACATCTATTGACTTGGCTCTCGTGTAATCTTTATATGGAACAATCTGTAGATTACTAGTTTTAGACCCACCACCAACACTTGCATCAGTCTTATTACCCGCCGACGGTGTAGAACTTCCGCCCGGTTGCTGATCTACCCCACCCCCTGCACCATCCTGATCATCTTCATTATTCTTCCACTTCTTTAATTCATCTTCTTTGCATGTCAGTTGAAGAATAATCTCATCCTGCTTATCTAATCTCTCCCCCTGAGCAGCAATTAGGGCTTGAAGTTCCCTATTATCACGTTGAGCCGATAGAAGATGCCTCAGCAAATTCCGTTGTGCTAGCTCATTAGTAGCTCTGTCTGCTTGCATTTGATTTTGCTGTAAATGCAACAGATTCATCATGTGAAACCATTGAGCATGAGGAGCCATGTGATAGAAATTAGGATGCACTGGTTGCATTGGACCCTGAGGACGATTGAATGTCATAAACGAATGCTCAGGCCTCGGCAACGGTGTTGGAGTAACAGGAGTAACAGGAGTAGTTGGCTGTGGTGTAGGCATCTGTGCCAATACAGTATGTAATATGTCTCTAAAATGAGGATCAGGCCTCACAGTAGTAGCCAAAGTCAGAGTAGGAGGCATTGGAGAAGTAGGCATATGCACAGGTGTTGGAGAACGAGGAAAATCTGTCATTGTAGTAGGAGTAGGAGATCGTGGAATCTGTGGAACTGGAACTGGAGAAGTAGTAGAAGAAATAATAGGAGTAGAAACAGCAGTAGAAGGCACAAACGGCTGACTCGGTATCTCAATTCCCGAACCCCTTCTAACTCGTTGTTTCTTGGGTTTCTCCCCCTTTTCCGTCATCGGTTCTTTACCTTTACGCTTACGCTTCTGTTCATAACTTAACTCGGCTTGTGGTCCTGGACCACCATCACCACCATCATCTCCACCATCACCACCTTCACGTTCTGAATCAGAATCGTCATGAGCCCAAAGATCATTAGGTGGCGCGACATAATCAATATTCGCTAGATGACCAATCAAACGTTTAAACTTTGGTCGATCTGCCAAACTCTGACCTCTGTACGATCTCAAACGTCGCATCATCTCTTCATTCATCTGATCGAGCTTCATTACATCTGCTTGATCTTTTTCCAAGTCAGGCACCAGATCATTTATCATCATTTGTAAAAATCTGGGATACATTAATAACTTATGTCTGTTGGTGATGTTTTCTTTCAAATGATAATAAACCAATTCTGAGAAATTGAATGGTTTATTAAGACAAGGGCAACAAATGCAGATTGAAGCATCACTCGGCACTCATCAAATCCACCCTTACGTTCACCGAGACAATGAATCAATACGTGAAGCAGATACTTGTATTGTTCACACAAGTTCGCTTTGTTGTACATAAATCTGCCCAAATCACCATTATACTTTACACGGCCAAATAATCCTCTGATCAATGCTCTATCGAACTCACATCTGTCATCAATTGTGTCATTAAATCCTAGTGAGTCTCTGATCACGCCAATATGGATCACCACCCGTTTTTCTTGAATAACCGCTTCTATCTGATTATCTTCTTCATTGAACTTAGAAGTATTCCAGAACTCTTGTATTATCTTCTGATAAACAACTGTACTGGTAGAAATGGCCTTGTAGATTCTCGAGCGAATCAGAAAACTAATCATTCCCCCGAATATAGGAGAATCTTCAAAGATCGGTTCAAGATAGGCACAAATATTATGGCTCTTGTTCCATGACAGCATAACGAGAGCTTGAACAGGTTCAGCTTGAATTTCAGGCTGTGGCTCAGGATTATTTGCTGGTTGTTGCTCGGGAACAGGGTTTTGAATATTCTCGTCAGCCATATCTGTTAAATACGAGCAAACATTAGTAAAATATTCAAACATAATAATCAGATTAACAAATGTCAATCTCATTCGTTAAAAGGTTTAAACGAATGAGACATTCATACATTAAATGGTACATTCGTTACAAGTAACGAATTACCCTTAATCGTTAACTTATTCGTTACAACTAACGAATCAAGTTCAACATTCAAACGAATCAGCTAAGATTCATTACTCTCCATTCGTTATCAAATCCTTTAACGAATCAAATCTGATTCGGTATAAAAAATAACTTATCCATTCGTTACCTTAATGAATCTGATAGTTATTCGTTAACTTATCAACAAATTAGACTATCATTCGTTAAAATGATAACGAATTTGATTTGATCCTTTGTTAAGTGAATAAGGAATCAGTTTAATTGATATATTTGACTAAATCAAGTCAACTATTCAATTAATTTTGACTCAATACTGTCAATGACAACGAGTTTCATCCGTGAATCCTTTGAATTCCCAGCTATTTTCACAATTAAACCCATGATGATAATCGGAAACATGTTTAAACCATCTATCAATGATCATTATTTCCAATATTCATCAAAATATAAGTTTGATAAGTTGTTAACAGTTGATTTTGTTAATCCATTAACAATCAATGTATTAACCCTAAACAACCGATAACTTATCACCATTCTAAGATCATTGATCTCGTCTTTACCTATGGAATACAAAGATATCAGTCAATCTATCTGAAAAGCAGGTATAAGATTCTAAAAAAAATTGACAGAGTTTCGTTTATGGAGTCGATGAAATAGTGAGAAGGATTGAAGAGTCATTCGTCTGTATTTGGATTATAAACCCCAATAATTTCACAACGCCCGAGGTCATTCGTTCAAATTTTGAACTAACGAATGACCTCATTCGTTAAATTATAATCCTGATTCGTTAAACCTTTCAACGAATAAGATTCTCATTCGTTAAAATTTTAACGAATCTTATATTACATTCTTTTATTCGTTAACATTTTAACGAATAAAGAAGTTATTCGTTAATCTTTAACGAATGATACATTAAACATTCTATTCGTTAAATGTTTAAATGAATGACCTTCATTCGTTATGCACAACGGAAGCGAATGTCTTTATAACGAATGAGAAACTCATTCGTTATGTTTTAAATAACGAATGGCTTTACATGCATTAAACATTTTAACGAATCACTCAATTTTCCTTAGCAAATGAGATTCAAATCTCTTTTAAGGAATTAATTAATATTAAAACCAATTAGGGTTTTAACAATGAATTAAATAATCAATTAAATCCAATTTTTAGGGTTTAATCGCATACATTAAAAATACCCAATCAACCAAGGATCGGTAATACTTAACTTAAACGGATTTTTATGTTAAAAACCACAACTAAAACCAGTTGTAAATACATTAAGCACGATTAACTTAAAACTTTTAGGGGATCAATTTTTTTTATTTTGAATTTATTCTCTAGCTTGGTAAATCGAAACTAAAGCAGAATTGAAAAGAAAGAAAAAAACTTTTTGGATTTTCAAAACTTTTCAAATAACAAATAACGGAAAACAATAAACGACTAAACTATTAAAGCAGTACATATTTTTGTGAGTTGAGCAGGGAATCATATTGACGAAAATATCACTAAGTAGCACTTCAATTTCGATGATTATTATACGCTTAACCCAATGATGATTGCAGATATAATTGTCCTCTTAAACTTTTCACAGACTTGTCGGAAACTTTACGATATGCTTTAATTTGGTTCAATTAGGTACAAAACCATATGTGGACCCCATCAATCAGATATAACATATCTCTTGTACAGTGAATATCACATGTCCGTTTTTCTTTTGATTTTCCAAATTTTGATTAACTGTGACTCATGCAAAAATAATAAAAAGAAAATAAAGCAGAAGGTCAAACTTTACCCTTAAGGTCGGTATGACTACACGCAAATAAGGTTCCATTTCAACAAAAATAAAAAGATAAAAATAAGTTGAAGTTGCATAAAATCTTAACCCTCAACTTGGATAATCCCGCATTATCGCGCGGAGAAGGTCCAAGATTTTATACGAAACACCAAGAAAAATAAAGCAGAATACCCAAATATTAACCCTCAGGCCGGATAATCTTATCGCGCAGGAGAGGATCCAATATTTGAATAAAAATAAAGAAAAAAAAATAAAGTTGAATTTCTTTGCAAAATAAAATAAAAACAAAATAGAATTTTCTTCAAAAATGAAAGCATGCACACACCGTAATCATTTTGACTTTTGACTTTTCTTTAAATCAGATATAGTAACAATCTTTCAAGATGTAATTCCACTAGGTTCGGCATTCATTATCTTTATATCTTATCAGTTCCTATATAGTCTGTCAAGCCTATCTTTGCATATCATATTGCTGGCCTTACGGTAATTTTTAATCTAGTTTATCCATGTACTAGATCAATCCCGTCAATGTACTATCATTTTCCCTTTTTGCTTTAAAACTCATTTTGAGGAGCATTTTTCAATGTTTTTGAAATTTTTCAATATTTTAATGTTTTTGAAGTTTTTAAATTTTCTCTGTACAAACAGAAACCACAATATTTTTCATCTCTTCCACCGTTTCATTTTTCATCAAAATAAAATTTCGAAATTGAAATTTTACAAGAGTCTTTTTGCTTTCAAGAGTGTTTCCCAAACTTCTTGTTTTCAACGTTGTGAACAACGAAGCACAGACTTTGATAGTACTGTATTGATGAAAAATGTGTTCTGGTAAAGCCATGGTAAGAGTTGAGTATGCTTTTGTTTCACTTTCAAAATCCTTAAGTTCTTGAGTCTCATATTCTTTAAATGGTTTCGGAGTCCATCCCGCATTGTTATTACCAATCAATGGTGCTGAATATACATCGTAGAGAAACCGGACACTACTAGGATGCACGGATCCCAAGTGAGCACGGAACCTCGATTCCCAACGAGCAAAATCGACAGTTTTAACAACTTGGGACATTTGTTATGACTTCCGATCTCATTATCCATGGTTAGCATTTGTTGCAGTAATATGTTCTGAGACGCTAACGCATAGTAAGACGCGTTCTGTACAGCCATAATGAACCAACTGTTCAAACTTCAAGGATAAAAGTTGTCAAATCTTCAAAGTTATTTGTCTACTGTTCACACGAATGGACATAGGAACGAATGAGAAATAAGATTAATGAATTACTTTAACGTATGATTTATTCGTTAAATGTGAGTTACTTTAACGAATGAGATATTCGTCAAAAGTGGATTACTTTAACGAATGAGTCCTACCGAGCAAGACTAGTGAGCAAGACTTAACGAATAGACTTTAGCGAATATGACACGAATGTGGCTTAAAGAAAGAGGTTTAGCGAATAGGATTCAGTGAATAAGGTTTTAACGAATGAGATTGAGATTTAACGAATGAACGAATAGGTGGTTTATCCTTTAACGAATCAATCTTCAACCTAACGAATGAGTCTTCATCTTAACGAATGAATCTTCAACAGTTCAAACTTCAAACTCGTCTGAATCACACCGAAAACACCTAAAACTTAGATCAAACTAAGCCTAAACCAAATCCGAACCTCACTAACCTAGTCCGAACTCACAAATTCATAACAAACAGGTTCAATTCTTGTTTAAATAGTCTCTGTTTCTCAAATTTCCAATTACCTTAAGAACTCAATCAATTCATCATGAAATGCATCAATTGAATACGCTTATATCACCTATATCAACGAATTGTATCGTAGATCAGATCCCTAGGCTCTGATACCACTTGAAAGAGCTTGAACAGGATCTGGATCTTGATAACAAGGATACACATGTTGATTCTTATACGATTAGGCTTGCATACGTTATGTGTGTGTAGTGTGTATGTTGAGTGAACAATTCGGCAGAGTAACGAGAGAGAAAATGGCAAAAAATCAGAGCCTTACATTAACAATAAGTTACAGGGTATTTATAGGGGATGACCACATTCGTTAAGGTAACACTTAACGAATGTGTCATTCGTTACAGATACTTTAACGAGTAAACATACTTATTCGTTATACGTTAAATGATAACGAATGGCCCTCATTCGTTATCTCATTCGTTAAACTTGGTTAACGAATGAGCTTACAATTAGACGAATGTGTTACATTCGTTACGGGGTAACGAATGTAACTTACATTAGAGCGAATGGCCTATTAGCCATATTTACATTAAGACTCCTATACTTTATACTTATTACATTAATGCCCTGATAAAGACCGAGACGAACAAAACATGTATCAACAAGAGACGAGAGAGAGAGAGAGAGATATGTGTGAGTTAGATAATTTTGGCAAAGGTTTTCTATTAATGAACAACCTATCTCTCATGGCATGCTACCTATTTATAGGGAAGCATGCATGAGAAGTAAGTCACATTAAATGCCCAATCAACGTTATTTCCCTTGGGACTATACATTCAACACTAACAACTAAAACCCAAAACATATAATTACAATACAAAAGACTAAAACAAAATGGGACTAACAATCTCCCTCTAGTCTTTAGTATTGGAACCCGTCGGAGTCGTAATCCAGCCAGCCATCCTCGGGTAGTGGAAGTTCCAACAACTATTTTAACAAACTTGTTGAAGGCTTCAACTATCCGGTCTGTGTTTTGACGACCGATGTTCTCAACGGTTCCCAGGGGTGAATTGTAGAGCTTCTTGATGTCTTCTATGTGAAGCCCCATTAGCTCGTGCTCGTCAAATACACGAATCTCAAGTAGATCTTTGCAGTGTATGACGGCCTCCCCTGTCGTGTTGTCGAATTCCTAGCCAATGAAGTCTCAGAGGATGTTAGGAATAAAGGGCTCACCATGGTAGATGATATGACAGTTCTTTGGTGCCCTGTATCTCCACATTGTTCGTGGCTCTCCGGTGGCTGGGTCTATCTCCCTTGGGTTCTTGTACTTCCGACCCTTTTTCGGCTCAAAATCTTTGTAGTCGACCCTCGATTGACGATGAAGATAATCCGGAATCCAACTTTCCAACGTACTTCCAACCGCACCATGGCCTAGAGCTTTTCGAAGATAATTAATGTCAAGCTCTGGTAACGACTTCAGCTCGTGGTGGTTGAGATAAATAAGATCACCACTATATCGTCTGATAGCCCAACACGCGTTCTCCTTATTGTATTTCGCATAGACAATCAGCGAATCATCGTGGTAAGGGTAGATGAGCTCGCGTGCGCATGCACGACTTGACACAATATGATTCTTTCTCTTCTTCTTTGGTGGTTCCTGTGTCAATTCGTCAGTTGGATTGGAGATGTGATCAGCGGCAGGTGTCTCCGAAGCTTGAACCTGAGCAGGAGGAGTGTCTATGGATTAGGTGAGTAGTTGATGTAGTCATCTTCAACCTCTTCCTCTGTATTCTGTTCAATAAGTTGCTCCAAGTTCTTTCTCGCATCAATAAAGTCATCCATAACACCAGCAAAGTCATCAGGAAATAAATCTTTATACATATCAGTAATCTCTGTGTCATGCTGCCTGACTTTGCCGGCCGAGTCGTGATCAGCAGGGTCTTGAACTTCATATTGAGCGTGTGGAAGTGATTGAGTGTTAACTCCACCTCCACCTCCTACTGATTCGGCTCCTCCATCTCCTCTATTCCCACTATCATCATCACCATCGTCATCCTCATCATAGCTATCATGAACGTCAAATCTTCATCATCATCATCCTCATTCTCTTCTTCGTCATCATTATCATCATCACTGGTTTGGTCCTGAGGTTGTGCTTGTTGTTCAGGACCCAAGCTTGTACTAACTCCGCTAGCGGCTTGGCCACCCTGTTGTACCACACAACCAACAGTTGCCTCACCTTCAGATGCCACAAATCTAACTCCTCGCAGGGCCACACTCGGACCTGTGGTAGGCTGCGAACCACCAGCCTGAGAAGTCTCACCAGACCTTCTCCAACTTCTGAAAACTGTATCAAGTCGATCCTCCAGATCGTTAAAGTCATCTTCATGAATACCTATAAGGTCTGAGGCCGCTTGATATTTGCTCACCAACTCTTCGTGTGTCTTCAGTTGAAGCTCATTAAAATGATCATGTTCCTTGATCTTTTCCTGAACAGCCTCCATTTCGGCTCTGAGTGTATCGAGGGAAGCGGATGAAGCGAGCTGATTTTCTAAGTTTGTGACTCTGGAGTTTGTAGCTTCATTCTCAACATCCCATCTTCGAGTGGCATCCTAAATCTTCTTGTTGAGAGTAGTTCTGAGAGCACTTTCACTTGGAAGGCTTTTCTCAAGAGTAGCCAGTCTGTCAGCAAGCCTGGAATGATCTGCTCGTAGATTGGCATTTTGAGATGCTTCGTTGTTCAGTAGCAGTTGTTGATTCTGGACTCTGGTGTGAAGCGTGTTAATCAACAATCTTTGGTTTTCCAATTGAGCCTCGTTCACCGCTTTCACTTCCTCCAGAAGCTGAACCCTCTCCTTCAACTTCGCCTTCTCCTTCTCATCTGCAACCTCCTTTACTTTCAAATCCTTGATAAAACGAAGAATGCCTATCTCTCGTTCCGCCCTTTTTACGTTAGATTCCTCCAGTGCGACGATCCTATCGAGGATAGGATCGGCGTATACTGGAGGTGTCGACGATTTCCCTCGGGCAATGGGTTTGGGTGAAATGATAGTGGATGGTGATGTGAAGGACAATATGGGCGGTGAGGTTGTTCGCAAAGGTAGGGTGATGGGTTGGGTAAGGATTGGTGAAGTTGTAGTGGTGGGTGGTGTTGATAGTGTCATAGGTGGTGTTATGGTTTGGGTTGGGGAAGTTATAATGGTTTGGCTCCATAAGCTGGTTGTTTGGATAGGTGAGCTGAAGACGGATGATGTGAATATTGAGGTGGTTGGTTGGGTAGGTGGTGTTGTGATTTGGGAAGGTTCGGGTTCGGTTTGGGTTGGTTGTTTGATTGGAGTTGTAGGTTGGTCTTGAGGTGGTGAGGGTGGTATTTGGGGTAGAAAGGTAGATATTGGTTGGGCTATTGGAGTGGGTTCAGGTGAGGATTCAGGTGAGGATTCAGAAAGTAAGGTTTTGGTTTTCTTGGATTTGGCTTTCTTTCTGGTCTTTAGCTTCTTATAGGTAAGGATTTGGATTTTGGTTACGTCTAATGCTTTGAGGGCTTTGGCTAAGGCTTCTTTGGTGATCTTGGGTTGGTCAGATCGTTTCTCTCTTGAGGGAATCTTGACGAGAAACTTGGATGACTTCTGGGAGTCCCCAAGTTTCCTCAGACGCTTTAAAGGCGGCTGGTCTTCTTCTTCATCCTCAAATTCAACAATCTTGCCCTTCTCAGTCTCCTTCCTCTTTAAATCGTGCTTGGCCTTTGTGCGGTCCTCAAGAGGCTCATCAGATGAATCTTGTGCTGCCTCGACCTCTGGCTCAACATCCTCTTCACTTTCAACAGACGCCTCATCCCCAGCAGGCTCTGTTTCCTCAAACAAACCAAACTTAGGACCCGGCCTAGGTCCCTCATACTGATGTCCCCTCCCTTTGGTGCTCAACAACACACCAAAAATTGACGTCTTGATTTCATTCACATGATTGGCTCGGGAAGAGATTTCTTGTCTTTAGCCTTCTTTGACCCCGGCCTTGGAACATTTGGGATCAAATCATCCAGGAGCATCTGTACGAATCTTGGGTACATAAGCCATGTGGCTCCACTCTATATATTCCCCAACATGCACAGGAATATTCGTCGAAAGTAATTGAACTTCTCTCGAGTCGTTAATGCGAACATGATCCTGACCCAGTCAATACTCAGGCTATCAAATCCTCCATGAATATCCGCAAAGCAATGAGTGACTATATGGAATAGAAATCTCCAGTATGGTGGGAGATGTTTCTTCTCGAGGCTCTTCCACTCTATGTCATATCCCATATAAGCAACAAAATCAACGAGCTTCTTCTTATCTCCCTTCTCATATGCATAATCTGGCTCGTCAGCAATCTTCAACACCCGTCTAATGTCTGCTTCAGTAATCGTTAACTCCTTTCTTGCAACCTTTGTTGTGAACGATAGGGAATCATCTGCAATTTTGGCAAATGCCTAGAAATCCAAAACCTACTTGTAGTAAATAGCTGGATCAGCCGATATAGCATGTGCAAAGGGTGATTGCTTAAGTCCCTTGACCATAGATGTGAACGCTTTGTCCTTTCTAGACTTTGGAAGCTCAAGAGCACAAAATTGATTATGTCCCTGAAATTAATACCACAAGATCATGAGAATCATTATTAGATAAAAGCATAAACGAGATAAGTTTTATACATATGCCTTAAGTATTTACATATTACCTAACTTAGTTAACTTTACAATAAATTAATTTTTTTTTTACATTAT
Organism: Bidens hawaiensis; assembly: GCF_021521415.1. Lineage (NCBI taxonomy): Eukaryota > Viridiplantae > Streptophyta > Magnoliopsida > Asterales > Asteraceae > Bidens > Bidens hawaiensis. The sequence continues at coordinate 240,118 of NW_027492920.1, forward strand.
AGATTTTATTTATAGGTTCCAAATTCTAATATGTACAAAGTTCAAGTCCAAAACAGTCTGTGAATCCAAACAGTTCAATAGTTCAATATAGTCCAGCGGATATTAGTCTAAAAAAAATGCTAAGTAAGACTTTTTCGCATGGACTTATTTCGCTTCGCATGGACCCAAGCGAAGTGAAACAGATTTGTTTCACTTTGCATGATCCCAAGAGAAGCGAAACAGAGACTTCATTACGCTTCACATGAACCCAAGCGAAGCGAAACAGATTTGTTTCGCTTCGCATGATCCCAATCTAAGCGAAACAGTGACTTTATTTCGCTTCGCATGAACCCAAGCGAAGCGAAAAAGCTTTTTCATGCGAAAAAGTTTCACTTTGTCATTTTTGATCTTTTGTTCATTTCGTGTGTGTCGCCTAGACCCGAATTGGGTTTCTAGAAAGTTTGAACCTGAAACACTTTGGTTTACTTGGGCAATTGAACCTCAGAACCCATGAACGAACCGTATAACTACAAACTGTACAAAATCAAATCTAAAACTAACAAATAATGATGATAAACATAAATCTAAGGTCCTAAGAACATGTTAAGACCATGAGAACACCAAAAATCATGAGATCTGTCTTAGATCTAGCCGACGGTTCATAGGAACCGCCTTCTTGATCCAAGAGAAGCCAGAAACACATATGAAAGGATGAATTGAGATGTTCATGATGTTATACAGAAGGAGCATGATCTGGATTCAAAGGCATAATTGATAATGAGGGTCGGATCGTTGAAGAATTTGAAAAGTTAAGGGTTTGAAGGTTTGAAGATGAGAGAGAAGAGAGAGAGAGTGAAAAGTAAAAGTGTTTGGTGAATAGTGAAAGATATTTTAGATTCCCTCTTATATAGGGTGAGCCTATTTCGCGATAAGGTCAAAACATCGCGAGTATTCACCGAAAATACACTCTCAGACCTCGGTTTTAAAAAGATTTTACATTTTCAAACCCGAAGAACATTTACTCACCGAATCCAAACACTTGTTTAATTTTTATAGTTTTCTTTTGTCGGTCCGTTACTGTTAAACTTTGCACTAACGATCTCTTAACATAAGCATAAATATAGAATAAAATAATGATAAAAATAAAACTAAAAATGAAAATGAGAATAAAAATAAAAATAAAATTAAAACTTAAATATTTAAATGTACAAGTACTTAAAAAATTTAGAAAACAAAAACAAAATAAACAAAATAAACAAAAACTTTAGATGAAGATAATATTAAATTAATTTATATAGTTATTTTCTTTATTTAATTTACAAAGAACGATTTTGAAATGAAATCATATTGATTTGCAAAGCCCTAGATCACGTCTCCATTTTGAAGTTATTGTGACACAAATTTATCATTGACTGTAGATATTGTCCGTTTGTTTAACTTGACAAGTGTTTTGATGCCAAAGTGATACGTTTAAAGTACAATTAGGCACGGTGCTTATGTGGTCCCCACTTAATCAGACATGTTACTTATTCCATCATATCTCGGGCTTACTTTGTGTTAACGTATCACCTCAACTTGACTTAAACCTTTCTTAGTTGATCACAGTACTCTAATTAACATACTTGACTTATTGTACACTGTACACATGACACTTTGTGCTTTGCACACTTGACTTGATCTATAAAGATTAAAATAAAGCAGAAGTTCAGGCCATAACAATCAGGTCGGATAATACCATATTATCGCGCAGAGAAAGTCCAAGGCTTGAACAAAAGAAAGAAATAAAACAAAGCAGAAGACTCATGGCCTTAACAATCAGATCTTGTATGACTACAAACGTAGAAAGTCCAAGGCTTGAGTCGAAAATAAATGAAGAAATAAAGCAGAAGTTCAAATTTCTAGGACTGACTCTTTTTCTGACTCTTTTTCTTTTGTTTTTCTGACTCTTTTGTTTTTCTTTTTCTTGCTTTTCTTGACGTTTTACTTGACTCTTTTCTTGACTCAATAAAAATTAAAATTCACACTAACTTTCATAAGACCACTGTGATCAGGTAAAGAGAGGCTTGGGTATGACATGTGTAATTACATTTCATCCTTCATTAATATGACTTAAATGGAATTATGCAACCGCTTCTTAAACGTGTAGCCACTAGCAACGATAGTAGTTTAAGTTTATATTGTCCAACACTTACTTGTTTGTCAAGCCTATCTACATATCAATGAATGACTTTGTAGCCTTTTGTTCTATTCTTTTGAATTGCTAGGATCAATATATACCAATGTACTATCACTTTCCACATGGTCGGATCAAGTTCTTAATTTTAAAATTTTTTTTCTTTTTTTAGCCGACTCCCTCTACAAAGGAGATCCCTCTAAGTGGGACAACACTTTTAGAGTTTTCTTAAGATTTTCTTAAATAGGAGTAAAGATGAACTTAATATTATATATAAAATTAAAATCTTTATGTTAAGTTAAATGACTTGATTTTGTTTTGCTAAAAGTAAATTTAAACTCTTTCTGGTGAGTTAAAGTTAACTCATTTTCTCCCTCTAAAATTGTGACATATTTGAAAAATATTTACTATTTTAAAGACAAAGATAAAATTTACTCAAAAGAAATCATGCCCAATGACTCAACGAGAAACAAAAATCGAGCACGACTAAAAGCTTTCGTAAAGAGATCTGCAAAGTTATAGTCAGTATGGACCCTTTTTATGTTGACGAACTTACGATCATAACAATCACGAATAAAGTGTATTCGGATGTCAATGTGCTTAGTCTTTGAGTGTTGGACCGGGTTTTTAACAATAGCAACGGCCACCTCATTATCACATTTGATCGTGGATCCATAGAAATTCAAACGGTAATCCAGCAGCTGATGCTGGATCCATATCACTTGAGAGCAGCAGCTGGATGCGGCGATGTACTCGGCTTCTGCTGTGGAGGTGGACACGGTGACTTGTTTCTTGCACTGCCACGTGATCAACCGATCTCCCAGGAAATGACATCCACCAGATGTTGACTTTTTGTCCAAGTTGCATCCCCCATAATCACTGTCGGTGTAAGCATGAAGTTCCAAGAGTGACTCCTTTGGATACCAAAGACCCAAACGTGGTCTACCCTTTAAGTATCTAGAAATACGCTTGACAGCTGTCATCTGGGATTCTCTTGGGTCAGACTGATATCTGGCACACTGATAAACAGGGAACATAATGTCCGGTCTGCTTGCAGTGAGATACATCAGGGAACCAATCATTGATCTGTAAAGGTGTTGATCGACTGGTTTTCCCGATGGATCAGGAGCGAGAACAGGTCGCGTAGCGATTGGAGTCATGAAAGATGCTAAGTCCTTGAAACCAAATTTCTGAACAATGTCGTGAACGCACTTTTCTTGGTGAATCAAAGTCCCGTCCTTCTTTTGCTCAACTTGTAAGCCCAGGAAGAAAGTCATCTCCCCTAAGGAACTCATTTCAAATCGCTGTTGCATAACCTCAGAGAACTCCTTGCACAGATTCTCATTCGTGGACCCGAAAATGATGTCATCAACATAAACTTGCACCAGAATCAGATCACCCTTGACCTTCTTGACAAAGAGAGTTTGATCAACGATTCCTCTCTTGTATCCATTCTTCACTAAATGATCGGCCAGTGTGGCATACCATGCACGAGGTGCTTGGTGAAGACCATAAAGTGCTTTGTCAAGTCGGTAAATGTGATCAGGATGATTTGGATCTTCAAAACCTGGAGGTTGACTGATGTAGATCTCTTCTTTTACTTTCCCGTACAAGAAAGCAGTCTTCACATCCATTTGATACACTTTGAAGTTCATGTACGAGGCGTATGCCAGAAGGATACGAATTGCTTCTAATCTGGCTACCGGTGCATAGACTTCATCGTAATCAAGACCTTCACGTTGCCAAAAACCTTGCACAACAAGTCGGGCTTTATTTCTAATGATCACCCCTTGTCATCTTTCTTATTTCGGAACACCCATTTCGTTCCAATCGGTTTCTTATTTTCTGGTTTCTTCACTAGTCTCCAAACATTCAGCTTCTTGAACTGTAGCAGCTTTTCTTGCATGGCTTCAACCCAGGAGTTCTCTTTTAGTGCAACCTTGTAGTCCTTGGGTTCCACCTGTGAAATAAAACAAGCAAAAAGACATATGTTAATGTTACCGGAAGTGCTGTGTGTTTGGATGCCAGCGGACGGATCTCCGATGATGTTCTCAGTCGGATGTCGACGATGAATTGGTAGCTGAGGAATTTGCTCGACATGCTCGACTGGTATGGCCTCAAGCTAAACGGTCAGGCTCTCTATGGGATGAAATACAACGGTCACATTGACAGGAGCATTTGGTTGAGGATCACTTGCATCTTCTTCTTGATCAACCAAGTATTCCTGTGCAATGGGAACCTCCCATAGGTTGTCGCAGAATGGTACAACAATTGCTGGAACTGAAGTCGAGTCGGTGCTGCCAGAAGCTCCATTCTGAGCTTGTTCATTCTGCACGTTTGCTTGATCAGTCTCCTCAGCATTACAAAGATTTTCTTCCTCATAGGGAGGTGTAGGAACAAATTTAACTACACTTGGTTCTGCTGGAGGATCCACCGGTTGATCAGTCTGGACATTTTCAACAAGTTTCTCCACATTGTCAGCAGACACATACGAATCTGTATCTGAATCGGAGGCGTCCTCGACAGTGGGCATCTCAGTAGAGTCTGCAGAAGGTTGTACTTCAATTATCAGGGCTGGTTGATTAGCCACGGGTGAAACATTAAGTACTGGTACAGGTGCATCTACTTGAACATCTTCCAGACCTCTCAAAACAGCATTCATTAAGATTGACTGATCGTCCTCAGCTTGAGCTGGTGTTGTCACAACGGTGGGAACAGGAGAAGCAGCTGGTACAGTGTACATTCCTCGAAATTGCTTGAACAGTCCTTCATAGTCAAACATCCAATTTGGACCGGTGTGTGCATTTGTAGGGTTTAATTCTTGCCAATAAATGTTGTACGACTCCAGGATCACACGTGTTTTCTTGTTATAGACGCGATAAGCACTTTTGTCAGCGGAATAGCCAACAAAGTAGCACTCATCCGCCTTTTCAGCGAACTTGGAGGTTGTGGCAACATTTGTTTGGAGCACAGTGCAAGGGCATCCAAACGTTCTGAAGAAATTTACCCTTGGCTTCTTTCCATAGAAGACTTCATACGGAGTCTTGTTCAGTCTTTGTTCAGAAGTACACGATTCTGGGTAAAGCAAGCAGCGTTGATGGCTTCACCCCAGAAAATCAATTGTGGTTTGGAATATGAGAGCATTGTTCTAGCGGCTTCCACCAACATACGGTTTCTTCTTTCAGCTACCCATTTTATTTGGGAGTGTAAGGTGCGCTGAGTTGATGAATAATTCCCTTGTTGTGATAGAATTCATTCACCACCTTGTTGCAAAATTCTGTGCCGTTGTCACTTCTGATACACTTCACCTTCTTGTCAGATTGATTTTCAACCAACACGATAAACCTGAGCAGAAACTGTGATGTCTCATCCTTGTGCCCTAACAGAAATGTCCAACTGAAACGCGAAAAGTCATCAATAATAACCAGACAATAGGCTTTTCGACCTATTGCCATTGGTTGAATGGGACCAAAGAGATCCATATGTAACAGTTGAAGAGTGGAATTTATGGAATTGACAGTTTTGAGTCTATGAGGGAGTTTGTGTTGTTTGCATTTTGAGCAAGATAAACATTTTTCAACACAATGAAATGATTTAACTAGAAAACCCCTCACATGGTCACCTTTAACTAACTTGTTCTAGTTCTTAAAGTTGACATGACCCAAACGTCGATGCCATAATGAAGAATCGTTCTCCGAGGCCTTGGACATCAAACAAGAAGCGGAACGCATGGAATAATTGCTTCTCATGTCCAGAATGTAGGCATCGTTGTGCCTCGGAGTACGCATCATAATCCATTGTTCAGGGACCTTAAAACCTGGTTTTAAAATGAGACATTCATTTTCTGTAAATAGGGTTGAGAATTTCTTATCACAGATTTGAGACACGCTGAGCAGGTTGTGGTTGAGCTGTTCCACCATATTGACTTCATCGAATCTCAAAGTACCATTCGAGACATTTCCTCGCTTTGTAATCTCTCCTCCAATTTCACCAGCAAAAGAAACGTGCCCGCCGTCGAATGGTTTGATGTCGAACAACAGGGACTCGTCTCCTGTCATGTGTCGGGTGCAGCCACTGTCTAAGTACCAAATACTGTTGACAGGCCGTCCTGGCTGACCCTACACACACGAACAACCAATTAGTGGAGGGTTTCCCGAGACGTACTTGTCTCGGGAAAATTAAACACAAAATCACCAAGTTTAATTTTATGATTTCTGAAAATGTAATCTTTTGGTGAGTCAGAATCTGAAGAGCAATCCCTCGAGGAACTTGAATTATGATTTCCTCTGTTTTGAAATGGTTTTCTTGATTACCTTCGTTTTGGTTTAGGTTTAACCACAAAATCTTCTTTATTTGCCTTAGTGAAAACTCTTGAAGGGTTTTTGGGTTTTTCAGCTTCAGAGCCCTTTGCTAACCGCTTCCTTTCCCTTTGGGTTAGCCAGAAAGGTTTCTTGGGTTTTTCGGTTCTTTTGGGTCTTAAATATGTCTCACTGGCTGAAGTGTAAGTTTGGTTAGGCATTTTCTTGGTTTGAGAATTATACTTAGGAAATGTCTGACCAAACTTACTGTTGAAGTCTCTTTGTTGCTTATGCCAGTTCTTGCAATGTCTTGCAAGATGAGACGGATTGCCACAAACAAAGCACCATTTTCTTTTGATGCAATTATAGATATCTTGATCACTGAGATATGTGGGATAAGGTGAAGTGGTTGGGTTAACTTGTTTGTAACCCGTATCTGTCTGATAATGATGAGCATTTGAAGATTTTGAAGCAAAATAATTTGAACGCCTAGCTTTCTGTTGAGAATAGTAATAGGCATTATCAAATTGATTATAATATTGAGAACTATTGTTGTAATTTGTATTTTGAGAAAAAGAGATTTTCTTTAGTGGCTCATATTTACTTGAAGTGCTTGGTTTTTCATTCTCAAAATTAGTTTTCTGTTTTCTTAAATTCTCAACATGATGATCAGTTGATGAGCAGCTAGAACTAGTCTGTTCGTCAACCTTGGCTTCAATTGTTTCATCATAAACTATTTCACACTCTGAATCAGATAAAGAACATTCACTTTCATTACAAGCATTTTTACAAATTTCATCACTTGAGGTTTCACAAAATACAGTTTTTGGTCCTGTCGTAAGACTTCCTAACATAGATTCACAAACTTTATTACAGACTGGATTGTTAATTGATTTTGATAGACCCACACAAGACTCAAAACGAGTTCCTAACTCTCCATTTAGCTTACAACCCTGATTAACCTTCCCACAATCACCATTGTTTACATCACCTGCTTCACAAGACACATCGAAGTTAGATTTATCAAATGATTGAATTGGAGCAGCAGTTTGTGACACTGCAGGGACAAATGTCACAGGTTTTAGTATTCTACCAACGCTGTATGACATTTCTTCCTCAGGAGAAGTATTATAGCTAAAGTGGGGCAAGCTAGTGTAGTTATCATTCATTGGTGGAGGGTACCGCTGAATGATAATATCCTAGCCCTGCTTTAACTTTAGTACTTCTCTAGGCTCCAATAAGATCATCTAATTGCTCAGATGATACTTCAAATCTTTCAACTTGTTTTTCTTTTTTCCTTTTATTAGAAACTTCAAGTTTTAACTTTTCAATTTCATCTTTTAAATCATTAATTATTTTCTTATAATAAATAACATTATGCTCTTTTTGAAAAATTTTAAGTTTAAGATTTGCAACATCATCGTGATGAGTCTTAATCTTTTCAACATAGATCTTGTTAGCCTTAACATATCCAAGATTCAATTGACGAAGTTTTGCATTCTCTTTCAAAACGTCGTCTTGAAGATATCTATAATATGTAACCTTATTTATGCAAGCTTCAGTGCAAAGATTTTGGTTTACCTTGTCGAGGGGTGATGCACCAGAACTAGTAACTGAAGATGAAGAAGCTTCATTTGTGAAAGCCATGCATACTTGATTGAGTGGGTTGTTCAGCTCCTGGAATTGATCATACCAATCCACAGTCTGGACCTCCGATTGGGAGACAAGGGCTCTTGAGGTTGAACTTTGATTGCCCTTGTGTGGATGACCTCCTATTCTTGCAGCAGAGCTGTCTGGCTTGTGCACTTCATGCTTCTTTCCTGCTGACTTGCAGTTTTCCTCATCGGTCACCTCAGTTACTCGAATATCGTTTGCTGGTTTAGGAGGATTTGTGCACTCCCTAGCAAAGTGACCCATTTCAGCACAGTTGTAGCATCAAAGCTTGTCCTTGTCAAAACCAATTCTCTTCTGATCAGAATCTTTGAAGTTGTCTTTCCCATACGTCTTCATGAAGTTGGTGGCTCTTTGCACAGCCATGGCCATTTGGTACTTGATGTCCATCTTCTCGAGATCCTTTTGATTAATGTCTTTTAAATCACCTATCTCAAACTATGCTGGTAGCAGATTTCCTTGCATCAACTCTTCATGACATGACAAGAAAGCTTAAACCAATGTTACGTTTGAGTCATTCAACATGGGAATAGCTTCACAGTAGCTTGAGCTTTTGCTTGTTTGAGGCTTTGATGAAGAGATTCCATGAGCCTTCAAAGCTTGTGCAACCGCACTGTAGACTGCCTTTTCAAATGAACTTGTACTGGATGGAACTGATTGGTTGCTGGTTGAGATGAATGCTGTTGATTGTGGAGGCATACTTGGGAAGTACTTAGGAGTGGTCACAGGATACACATTCTATTGAGTCTTGCTTATGAAGGCAGTTGGCATTGAGGATGCAGTACTCACCCCAGCTTGATTCAGAGAACTCAGATGATTATTCATTCTCATTTGTTCATCTATTTCAAATGATTTGATAGTAGAAATCAAATCACTGTTTGTCATGGCATTCAGATTGGTTGTTCTCTTGATTGTGATTGTGTTTGTACTCCAACTGTAGGGTAACGAATTCATCAACTTGTGATTTACCTCAGAGTTGGTGATGTTGACACTGGCAGCTCTGACTATAACCATCAGCTTCTCAAATCTCTTTACCAAATCCAACACAGCTTCACCTTGACGATGGTTGAACATATTGAATTCTTCCTTCAATAGAGCCTTCTTGTTTTCCCTAATTTCAGCATTTCCTTCAATCTTCTCAACAAGTGCTTCCCACAAACCCTTGGCACTTGTTTGTTCACGAAGAGTTTCAGTGATCTCATTTGAAAGACAGACAGTTAAAATGAGATAAGCTTTATTGTCTTGTGCTAATAAGTCTCTGTCTGCTTGATCATAGTTGTCAACAGTCTTAAGTTGTTCCCCAGCATCAATGCGAGTCACAGGAATATGAGGACCTTTTTCAAAACATCTCATTAGGTCAATTTCAGTCAATGAGATTTAGTTCATGAACCTCCATTTGAAGTCGGCAAAGTTGTCATCTAAGGTCATAAACTTAGGAGGCTTCTGAGGGGTTCCCACTTGGTTTTCTAACAAATATCCCTTTAACAGCTCAGAATCAGTGCTCGTCATGATTTCAGTGGTCTCAAACACTTAACAAACCTTAAAAAAAACTTAAATTTTAAGACAGTCAACTTTTTCGCACGAAACAGCTTTCAAGCGAAGCGAAAAAGATGTTTCAAGCGAAGCGAAAAGGTTAAGCAAGCGAAGCAAAAAAGTTAACAGTAAAGCGAAGCGAAAAACTTGTGAATAGTAAAGCGAAGCGAAAAAGTTATGAACAATAAAGCGAAGCGAAAAAGTTGTGAACAGTAAAGCGAAGCGAAAAAGTTGTGAACAGTAAAGCGAAGCGAAAAAGTTTCAGGCGAAGCGAAAAACTTTCATATGCGAAAAAGTTCAGCTTTCTAGAAGCAATCTTTCTTGGGATCTGTTTACCTAACTTGTCAGTACTATGTCAAAAGTTGGTACACTGATTTTGATGTCATGAGAAGCGAAAATCTTAACTTGTTAATTTTAACACTTTTCAACAACCCGTAAAACCAAAATTTTAACACTTTTAAACCTAAAACTTTTCGGATCTAGAACTTGTACACTTGATACTTTCATCAAGAACACTTTCTAAGACATTTTTATGAAGTTTTTGGCCGAATCTTTTTGTAATTTTCTTGTTTTGTGAGTCTTCTAGTCAAGAACACTTGTTTTCTTCTTCTTAAGATCAAAACCCAAGGTTGTGATCCAAAAACCTTCAACTAGTGAGCTGAAGCTCTGATACTAATTGTAGGTCCCGAGGCGGGTGGATCTAGCAACGTTCTTGGATCAACTAACTTAATACTAGCGAAAATCACACTAAGCAACCTAAGAGGTCTTGGATCTTGAGATGTTATTTTCGGGTAGAGAGAGAGAGACGAGAGAGAGATATGTGTGAGTTAGATAATTTTGGCAAAGGTTTTCTATTAATGAACAACCCATCTCTCATGGCATGCTACCTATTTATAGGAAAGCATGCATGAGAAGTAAGTCACATCAAATGCCCAATGGGCTTTACAACATTATTTCCCTTGGGCCTATACATTCAACACTAACAACTAAAACCCAAAACATATAATTACAATACAAAAGACTAAAACAAAATAGGACTAACAAACTCTTTTATTCTTTTGTTCAATATCATTTACTACTTTGATGAGGGTATAAACGAGTCGAGTCGATAAGGATATAAATGAGTCAAGTCAAGCTGAAGCTGAACTCATTATAAACTCTATATTCAAAGTTCAACTCTTACCCTCCTAGGCTTTATTCATGAACAATTCTTGGCTTATAACACAAGTTACTATACTTATATAAATAACATGACTATTTAGGCACACTAGTTTAATCAAGCTCAGTGAATGAAACTTAAACCCGAGTACACTTGTTAAATAAGCTTCAATTTAGACTCAAAGTCGATTAATCCCCTCTCTATATATAAGTAATTATAATTACCAAGTCAATCTAAAATAGCTTCATAAGTTTACCCGGATTTTTTTCTATTATTATCACCTTTCTTTTTGGACATTTTTTAACTGTTGATACGCTTAGTAATTTGATGTTTAATCAAGTATTATTTTTCATTCTATTTATTAAAATACTTGATTAGTTATGGAATAGGGGGCATCAATCACCTTTAGTTGAATGACATACAAAGTGGAGAGTGTGATATTGAATCATTTAGGCCTAAGAATTTAGAAGCCTTGATAACTAACTCTTTTAAGTTTATTATGAATTATGATAGTGATATGGTGACCGATTATTTACGTATATCTCTCGTAAAATTATCATGTTTCTTATTGATATGATGTTTGATTTTTACTTGGTAAAATCCTAAAACATTTGTTTAGGTGAAAAGTGAAAACTTATCCTTTGTTGATTATTAGAACATATATAAGCATTCTACAAATTTGAGCTTGCTAAAGGTTGATGCACAATTATGGTTAGGCTTTGATGATTAAAGTCTAATCAACACAAGATAATGGTTGAAATATAGTAAATTTTAAGTAACGGTTATTTATTAGCAGTCGTGATCGGTCATTTATTATCCAAGTTAACATTCGACATTCTAATTGATTATCTATACCATAAGGCTGGTAATTGTGAATGGGCTTTAAAGCCCAAGTTAAAGCAACATGTCACGTTAGAGTCTCACCCCTTAAACACTGTATTGTGGTTTTAAGCCCGTTTACCACTTTAAAGCTCACCTCTTTAGTATTTAAGTCACACCATGTGTTGAAAATAACCCCTTGCCGGCTGATAACAAATTGAAGCCCCTCCTTACCACTCCGCCACGGTGTGTGTGGCTTTGAAGCCATGTCACGTCAGCTTTTGAAGCCGAAGCCTCCTTTCACTCCCACAACGACCTGCCTAGCATCATACTCTTCAACCTATCCTCCTAACAGCATCTTCGATTGAGAGCTCCACAAACACCCCCCCTCCTCCCTCCACGTCTGTCATCCTCACGAATGATCATCTCTTGTCTATGTGGATGTACGTCACACTGACAACCTCTCTCTTGCCCGGCTATCCATCTAGTGTGTCACATATGACCAAACTCACCGCATTGAGATTCTCTATTAACATTTCACAATCATCCAAGCACCTAAAAGAGGGTTATATTTACTTTCATGCTATGTTATGATTTATAAATATGATTAGCATGTGATTATAAATATTAAAAAAAAAACGGAATAAAAGAGGCTATAGTAATTTTCAAAGATGAATAATTTCTGAATGTGTACTTTAAAGATTGTCATTGATTTTGCTACTTTTAATCACCAAAGAGTTTTCTCTTATCTTGTTGGTAATTATTGCATCAAGTGAAATATGATTTATTATATCTAATGCTTTCATAAGAAAAATCAGAAATTTTAGAAATTGTTATAAAGCCCAACCTTCTCCTTAAACCTATTTTAAAATCCTTTAATAAACCAAGCATATAAGATGTTGTATGTAACAACCCAACATCACCGCATCATGATGTTGTTCGTTTTATCGGGAGAAACCACTATCGCCTCACGGATTTAAATCGTGTCATAATAGTGTAAGAAGGTTTCGTTCTCCTCTCCAACCAATATGAAATATTACATTGTAAAAAGTTAAATGCCAAGTTAGAAAATTGTGTAATAATTCCATTTTATTACGTTCTAAATCATCATTACTAAAGTCGAATATTCATCTATGGTTTTATTTGCATGTGTATTAATTATATTGGTGATAATCAAAAGTAAGATTATATGTTACGAAAATGTTAGCACTTTTATACATATTTTGTCATATTGCATTTTTTTCAAGATAATAAAGTTAAATTAAAAAGCAAGATCAGTGTTAAACCGGTGTCTATGTGTAAACATATTATTGATACACAAAATAACATGATGAAAATTAGTGCTCATTATGTCTATCCTAAATTATCAAAAACACACTCAATTGAAAAGTGTGGTAATTGATAATGCATCAGTACTGATTGCAAGGGCAAACTTCTTTATATTCAATAATAAATCATTTTTAATGTGTCACATGCTAATGCACCTTAACAAAACCCATTTATGCATCAAGTGGTTTTAGCAAGTTTCGAAAATCGGATTGACCGGAATGTGTTTGGTTTAAGTTACAAGCTAATGGCCAAAGACGAGTAAATAAATTGATCTTGAAAGGACAAAACAAAACCGGTACAAATGAATGAGTTTGATGGCACAACGGTTGTTAAGACTAGGGTGACCAGTTGAACCTATGAACCGTCTGTCAAGTTTTAAAATATCAATAGAAAGTTTCAATGACAAATACGAGTCAAGTATATCAATATTTTATTGGTAAAGTAGGATGTTAATGTAATTTTATCATAGTTTAGGCATATACACTGGAAACCCACAAAAATAATAATTTTCAGCTTATGAATGAAAACTGAAAAAAAATGTAATTTAAAAATTTATACGTCTTAAATATGTATTTTAAGAAACAAGAAAACAAAAAATGATCAAAACCGAACTAGGCCCAAGTTAAAGCATATGAGGCCTGAGTTGGGCTGTGGCCTTCAGCCTCCGAATGAAGTATACAAGCCCAATAACGTCGTGTTAAATCGAAGAATAGAAAAGGTTATTTAACCACTCTGTTAGAGGTGGGCAAATCAGATATTTTAAGGAACCAGAAATCAGATATTTTAAGGAACCAAATCGGGTAGGAACTGATTTTGGGTATGGTCAACAAAAGTCAATAACCGGGTTAGGTAGAAATCGGTTCTGGGCATGATCAGGTATATGATCGGGTTTGCTGGGTTTTTTTCAGGTTTTGGCCAAGCCTGGTCTGGGTTTTGACCGGAGTTTCATTCTTGCGAATGTACTTCCCAACGGGATACTTAACGCTCTTAGCTACAACAATGCACGGGTCGATACGCACTGCGTCAAAAAAGGATCTTTCGTGTATAATCCTACATGGTAGAGGTGGAACAGGTTCTAGCGGGTCCGGGTGCGATTTTTTGATGATAAAAACTTAGTTTGTACCGGCGGATCGGGTAGGACTAGGTCTGGTTCTGTGTCGGGTTCAAAACTAGGTTTTTTCTCCACCTCTACACTCTATTTTAGGGTATCTCAACTACATATTTATTTTAGGATATTTTTACTATATTTAATCCGCCTATGTTTCTTTTGGGTTATAACTTATTAACCGATAATAAAAATGATGACATGTAATATAAGTACAACGATAATACGTTATTTTTTTTTCTATAAATGAATTATTAACATTAACTTTAATAGTTACAATTATTTCAAAAAACAATCAAGTTATCAAGACACTGATATAAGCATGAGCATTGCACGCAAATGTATAAAAAATTAAAATCAAGCTAAAAAAAATAGAAACTCGAACTCATAACCTTTTATGTTCAAATTACCAATAACTAAACATGTCTCAAACTCGACCTAGAGTACTAACAAGACAAATTCATCGTTAATCGTTAAACCGGTAAAAAAAAAATTATGTACAATGTCTCACATGCCAATAGATTTTCCTATCATTATTATTCATTCTACCTAGACATGATATCGAAACAACAATAGTCACATGTTTAATCCTCAATCACAAGTCTCCGAATCGGTGTCATTAGAGGATATATCACTGTTTCCATGTGCCGTTCTCGCATCAATGTCAAATTCTGATCCGACAGATCTTTGTACATTATAGCATTATCCACTTTCTAACACAACAAAAAATAAAGGAAAAAAATATGACATGAGAAATTGAGATACTAAAAAGTGAAACACTCAACCCGATATATACAGGGGCAAAGTTTAGTTAGGGGCCACCCCCTGTTCTTTTGCATAGTGGTGTAAATTTACCTGTTTTCGTCTGAAAATTTTTATACGTAGCGTAAATTTACCCCTTTTTCGTCCAAGTTTCACCACTAGATATATATTTTTGTAAAAAAATGTGTATTCTTAATGTTTAAACCCAAATACTCAATAACTTCAAACCCAATTTTTTTCCGTCTTCGATCATAAAATTTTTCACGATTCTCAAAGACGGCCCTACCTGTCACATGTTGATTTCTAGAACAACAAAAGGAACCAAAGGAAAAGAGTGTCTCTATTGAAGGACTAAAAATTACAAAACCCCAAACGTTAATGGACTAAAACTATAAATTCAAAATAGTTAAAAAAAAAAACCCATTTTATTTTATCCACCTTTCCATTGCTGTGTAAACCCTAATTCTTCCAAAACAGATTTATTGCTGAACAGATATCATGTTTTAGTCTTCGATTCTTCTTATTAATCTTATTATTATTATTACTAATTTCTGTATACGTTTATTATTACGAATTGACTGCGTCATTTAGGGATACTGCTTATGTTACAAATTGATTTTATAATAACTTGTTTTATTGCTTATTATTTGATTTTCTGAAGCTTGATCTGGATTAATCTAAACATTTATATGAATTCTATGAAAATTTAAACCTAATTTGTCTCAAATATAACTGTCCATGAGCTTGTTCCGTATCACAAATTGGAAACTGTTTTGGAACGATATCAAAAACAGTAGCGTTTAGGGACGTGAACGAGCCGAAATAATTATAAAAAAGATACAATGGCCTAATTAGGGGTGTAATCGAGCCGAGCTGAGTCAAGCCCAAGGTCCTTTAGGCTTGAGCTTGGCTTGTTATAATTTAAGAGGGCTCGAGCTCGAGCTTGGCTTATTTAAGGTTGTATTCCTAAAGCTCGAACTCGGCTCGTGAGTAGTTTGTCGAGCTTAGCTCGGGCTCGGGCTCGGCTCGTTTAGTATTTATTGATTATATTTAATTATTATAATATTATACTGATATGTATTTATAATTATTTACATATATATTTGTAACTATAGTTTTTTATGTGTAGTAATAGTTATTATGTAAAAAGCTTGTTTAGGCTCGCAAGCCAGCACGAGCTCCATATGTGAAGCTTGGGCTCAAGCTCATTTACTAAATGAGCCTTTATAAAAGCTCGAGCTTGGCTCGTTTTATTGTTTATGGTTGTTTAATTGTTTTGATATATTTTTATATTTGTTTACATATATATTTATAGTTATAATTTTTTTAGGTAGTACATTAGTAATAGTTATTATACAAATATGTTAAATAAAAGTAATTAAATTAAATGGTCCTTTAAAAAACTCGAGCTCGTTTAAGCTCGGCTTGATTTGAGTTTCAACGAAACGGGACGATCTCGAGTAGCTCACAAGCAGCTCAGCTCGTTTACACCCCTATATAAGAACATGCTTATGCTTAAATTCTGCAGCTGCGTATTTTTATAATGATGCTAAAACACATTATATACAGAAAGAGATTCGTAATTTCGTAATTTCAATCACTGCTTTTGATAATAATTAAAATTCTCTATTGATTATCCACCTTTATATGGTTTAGAATAGACTTTAGTACTTGGTTTTCTTGTTCGAATATTCAGCAAATTTTAGTCATACACCGATGTTCTACAGTATACTAACATGATTATTATTATTATTATTATGTGTTAATCTTATTAAAGGAAATATGTGGCATCTGGTGATGGGCGTGAAATGGGTCTAAAACGACAGCGTGTAATAGATCAGGGTTCATCATATTACAGTGCACCGCCCGCTTCAAACTTCCTTTACAACCCGCCCGCTTACTCATACGTGAACCAACCACCCTCTTTCCCGGTTGTTAGACTGCGGGGCCTACCATTCGACTGTTCAGAAACCGACATAATCGAGTTTTTCCACGGTCTTGACATGGTAGACATCCTATTTGTCCACAAATACGGGAAGTTTGTAGGTGAATCGTTTTGTGTACTTGGGTACGCTTTTCAAGTTGAATAAGCGCTTCAGAAAAACCGACAAAATATCGGGAAACGGTATGTTGAAGTGTTTAGAAGCAACCGACAGGAATATTATAAGGCGATTTGTAATGTGGTCGCTGATTCACGTGTGGTCCGTCCGCGGTCTCCACGCCGTTCGTTACCGAAACGCGATCCGTCAAAAGATAATGCACAGCATACAGGTGTGATTCGGTTGCGGGGTTTACCGTTCACGGCTAATCGCGATGATATTTTGGAGTTTTTTAAAGGTTCGGTTTTGTTAGACGATTCAATTTATTTTATGGTTAATTCGGAGGGTAAGGTGACTGGTGAGGCGTATGTGAAATTTGAAAGCCCGGAAGATTCCAGATTAGCTATGATGGAGGACGGAACGTGTATTGGGAATCGTTACATCGAGCTGTTCCCGTCAACACTCGAGGAATGGGAGGAAGCGGTTTCAAAGGGCCGGTAAATATACTTTTTTTTATATATTTTTGCTTTTATATGCATCCTGCTTTATATTTATTGTTATTATATGGATAGTTATGATTTTCAAATTCGTTTTTTTGATTGATCATTTAAGTCAAGCGGCGTTTGAATTTGCATATTTTAAACTGGTTATTTGATTATTCGTGCAATAATCAGTTTTTTATATTTGGGTACCAAATTCTTGCTTCTTATTATTTTGCGTTCAAACAATAGTCAATAGGTTTTGGCTAATTAGTTTTACTGGTTTAAACGACTTATTATCAAAGGGTAAAACAAAATTACCCAATGACCCCTTCTTTGTAGGACTCTAAACGAACAATGAAATGTAAGTTTGTTTAATACACAAACGAAAATGAACAAAATTTTTGTTCATTTAGTTAGTGTTAAACGAACGAACATGAACAAGTCTCATTCATTCAATTATGTTTCTAAACGTTTGTTTATGCTCGTTCTTTTATGTTCATTTATGTTTGTTAGTTTTTTCTTGTTCAAGTTCGTTGTTTATATATTCAGTTAAATTTCAGAACTGACTAGAAATATTTAGTTTATTTAGTTTGGGCCCGACAGAGTGATGTATACATTTTATCTTAAATGGTGTTTGCTAGGTTATTGTTCACCTATGTTTATTTATGTCCATTCGTTTATGTTCGTGAACCGTTCGTTAATACTATTAACAAACAAACAACATAAACAAAAACGAACGTGCATGTGTTTCTTAAAGAACAAGAACACAACCAGAAAATTCTGCAAGTTTAATTGTTCGTGTCCAATCATTTGTTTGGTTAAAGTTAAACGAACGAACACAAACATGCGTCGTCTATGTTCGTTCAGTTCGTTTACAAGCATACTTTTTTGGTCTAATTTGGGTGACTTTTACTCCAATCTCACAAAATGTTGTTTTTGGTCGTTTATTATGTTATTAATATCTCAAATATTCTGTATTTTCCAAATGCTCAATTACCATTATTTAACATCACTTTTCAAACTCATATCCTTTAGATGTGACAATATCTTCATCAGACTTTAGAGTTGACTAGCATCGATGAACTTCTAACGAGTTACTTGTTGGGTGCTAGACGAAACGTGCCAAAACCACCAGAAGAAGATACGAACGTGTTGCGCATGAGGGGATTACCATATTCAGCTGGAAAAGAAGATATCCTCGATTTCTTCAAAGAATTCGCGTTATCTGAAGAAGCGATTCATATAACGTTTAATTCAGAAGGAAGGTCAATAGGAGAAGCGTTTGTGGAATTTGCAAATTTGGAAGACTCGAAAGCTGCGTTAGCCAAAGATCGGATGACGCTTGGCAGTCGTTACATTGAGCTGTTTATGTCGTCACATGAGGAGATGAGAGATCCTGTTTTAAGGGGTTGAGGATTTGTTCGTCTTTTTTTTTTACGCAAAAATAATTACTCGTTTATTCGACTTTTGTTGTGTTGTGATAAATGATGTATGTACTTTGGATTTCTGTTATGGGTATTGTGATGAGAAAAAATGGTTGTTATTTGAGTGACAAAATATGTTAAATCATGGGAAGTAAAAATGCATAGGCAGCTGTTTGTTTTGAAAACCAGATGTGATTTAGATCTTATTACTGCTGTGGTAAAATTGGCTTTTAACATAATTTATGCTAGGAACTTTAATACGGGAGTTAATTACACGGATGGTTCATGTAGGGTGCATGTTTTGCAAGTTTAGTTTCTAACTTACAAAAATTATGCGTATGCTTCCCAAAACTTTGAAACGGGTTTTTCTAATACCAGATTCTGGGTATGGAATCGGGTACGGATATGATCGGGTATTGGGAAATCAGACATTGGCCATACCCATGTCGGGTTTAGGTACCGATATTGCCTCTTAAAACCATGCCCTATGTATCGGGTTCAGGTCGGGTATAGACCGGGGATTTGAATACCCTATTTTCGGGTATTGAAAAAACCGTATTGTCGGGGTTTTTTTTAGTATAGATTGGATTTTTTAAGGAGCTGTACTTTTTTGGGTATTTTTCGGGTATTTTTGGTGGAAACTTTATAGACAAATTCACAACTTAGGTTAAACAGTTAACAAACAACTTATTTGCAATTAAATGACGGAAATTAACCCGTCAAAGCCAAAAGCCATCTTTTATAACCAAAGATCTTCACATACATTACATTTATAACAGAATTTGAGCTTTTAAGTTGCTTCACTTAACATTCAAACTTGTTTTTTAATCTGATAAGGGGGTCAACACAACCTAGAAATCATCGACATTTAAACTCTTGTTAAAGGGAAATGACATTAGACGGCTCCGTTGTTTGATGATGAATGGTGAAAAGATGATGCGCGAGAATATTTTTAACAAGAAATTTATTTCTTAAGAGTGGAAATGTGACCTTTGTCTCGTGTACTCCTACCTACATGTGTAACTTCTTATTATTATTATTATTATTATTATTATTATTATTATTATTATTATTATTATTATTATTATTATTATTATTATTATTTGTGAAGGGGACGGCACCCCAGCAAACATTTCATTAAAAAAGAAAAAGAAATAAAAAGTGATCGATTACAAACTCGGAACATCGTTTCGAGATAAGTTTTACATCAATCGACTCGCATTCTCATTCCGATCATCATTAAAAAGTCTTTTATATTAAGCTTGTCAGCTTGAAGCCCCAAAGACCACTTGAAAAAAACATCCCGCAGTTTGGTGTTCGGTTCAAAGTACCTATGTGCCTCAAGTTTTCATCCAAAGCATTTAACGTGTTAGACACCATAACACCTTTTCGTTTTTTATCCACTATAACCGGTTCCAAGATTGGGCCAGATCTAGGCCCAAAAGTAATTCTAACAACCGAACGGGAGCCCACTCCATTATTCACCGAATTGGATTTACCTGGGCCGAAAGTGTTCGATTGGGCCATAGGCCTAATTGAATTTTTTTGCAAATTATTCTGTTTTGGTGATGAGACGTTAATCATTGCAATCCACTGTTTCTGCATTTTCTTAGACCAGGTGTGGTTGGAGAGAAAAGGTGGCGACAAGGGGTGATTTAGGGCGAGAACACCGCCCCCGGGTAGAGGTGCACAAATCGGTTTTTTTGAAAAAACCGGTTCGGTTATTAACCGGACCGGTTTTTTTTATCCAGAAAAAAACCGGTTCGGTTAATAACCGGACCGGTTATTAACCGGTTTTTGTCAATGAAAACTCAAACCGGCCAAACCGGTTTGGACCGGTTTAGAAACCGGTTAGAACCGGTTATTAAACCGGTTTTTTTACAACCGGTTTTTAATAACCGGTCTAACCGGTTAACCGTTTTTTTTTTTTTTTTTTTTTTTTTTTTTTTTTTTTTTTTTTTTTTTTTTTTGCTTTAGGGTTTAGGGTTTCGTTGTTAGCATTCTTTGCTTGGAAGATTAAAAACACATAACTTTCATTTATAGCTTTTACATTAAAAATACAAACATTAAATCGTTATCGCATATTCGTAACTCAAAAATACAAACATTAAAGAATGCTTAGACACGATTACATTAACAAGTTGATGTTTGTTACTCATTTTCTTCGCTACCCGATCCCGAGCTATTCCTTAGGTAATCGTCGTACGCGGCTTCTTCATCGGTCATTGGTTGAGTGTGTCCTTGATTGACCTCGTCTTCATACAAGGCCGCCTCATACTCCATTTCCCCCTCGAGTGAGCGTTGATGTTGTGCCCTATCTAAAGAGTCCAAGTAATCCTTGTAGCAAATCGACATCTCTACAGCTGGTGGAGTGAGTCGAGTCCTCCTAATCGATATAACCCTGCCAGAAACAGAAAAAGCAGACTCCGAAGCTACCGTGGAAGCTTGGACCGTTAGTAAATCTTTGGCCATGGCGGCGAGGATCGGAAACTCATCCTCCTTACCTCTCCACCAAGCCAGCATATCAAGACTTCTAAATTCATCCGGAGTCATGTGTTTCACAAAGTTGGTACCACCATACCTTCCAAGTTCACTGCTTGGGGTGTTTACCCTTTGACGTTTACCGGCGTCTTCCCAAATCATGTAGTACATCCCCATTTCAAGGTCGGTTTGGGATTGGGATTGGGCAACAGCTCTTAACGAGTCATGAATTTGGGAAGACGACCCGTGTTTTGTAAGGTAAACATCATACATGTTTGCCAAGGTGGTGTTGAAAGCATTCTTTAAAGTTTGGTTATAATGGGGGTTTTGATCGTCGTTTAACTCTAGCTCATCACAAATTTTTTCTATTAAAGCTTCAACACCACCAACATTGATGCAAGGGTTTAACGCAGCCGCACAGGTCAAAACAGCGGGTAGTTGTTGAAAATATTTTCTAAATTTTTCTTTCATTTTTGCACCCATATCAAAATAAGGTGCACCCCTACAATGAATTTCAGTCAACTTTGTGCACATGACAGCAATTTTTGGTAAAGCAATGGGGCTTGTTGGATAGTAAACCCCGGATAAACTAGTTGTGCAAGATTTAAAAATTTGAAGAACCTCCGTAACGATCTCAATCAATAACCAGTTTCTAGGATCGTACGGTGCACATTTACCCCTATTTGACAAAATTTGATGAAACGCAATTAACGATTGTTTTTGTTGGATGGCTTTCTCAAACATTTCACAAGTCGAGTTCCATCTTGTTGGACAATCCCAATTAGGCCCCAACCATTGACAGTTAGCTTCTTCACAAAATTTTTTGTATCTTGAAAATGTTGAATTGTTGCTAAAAACATCTCGTAACATTCTTTTAAAATTGTTTCTTTGCGTTTCGATCACGTTTAACCCATCTTGCACGGCCAAGTTGATAATATGTGCAATGCATCGGCTATGAAAAAACGCTCCATCACAGATAGGTTTATACTTTAATTTTAAATGGCCAACCGCGGCCGTATTGTTGGACGCGTTATCAAACGATATTGAAAAGATTTTATCTTCAATCTTGTATTGTCGAATGACTTTATCCAAGAGTTTAAAAATATTTCTACCCGTGTGCGGGTAATCAAACAATTGAAACGCAACGGTTCGTTTCATCATTTGCCACGACCGGGGGTCAACCCAATGAGCCGTCACACAAATGTATGAGTCGGGCGAACCATTAGGTACCGACCACACATCCGTTGTTAAGTTCACACCAGTTTGTAAGTTTGAAAAGTATGAAATTAGTTCGGATTTAGCGTTTTTCCATGCTTTAAGACAATCTCTTCTAAGGGTCGAACGACTTACGTGTTGGTAGCGTGGTTGAACATACTTTTGCATCATCTCCGTGAATTGAGGGTTGTCGAAGTGGTTGAAAGGAAGTGATTGTTGAATCACAAAGTTGCCAAACTGTTGACGTACCGCTTCAAGGTCGTACGTAAACACCGTTCCTTGATTCGTCATCTCCGGCTGCGAACTACTTCCGGATTCGTCCTTCAAGACCTTGCAAGAGGGCTTTTCTACATGAGCTCTTAAACTGGAGTTTGCTTCTTTGTTATAAAACTTCAAACAATGTTTGCATCTAGCTTTTTGGGTTCCGTTAGACATTTCGCATAGGTCGAAATGTTGCCAAATATCTTGGTTTCGTTTCGTGGGGATGACCCGAACGACGGTTTCTCCCGTGTTCGAGGCACCCACGTTGACCGATGAAGCAGCACTTTGGGAGGCCATGATAATCGACTACGAATTAAGAGTGGTATACTCGAGTATGAAATAAACGACTACGAAAGAAGAGCGTTTGGAGTTGTATAATCGCGTATGAAATAAACGTTTAGAGCGTTTGGAGTTGTATAATCAAGTGTGATCTAACCAATACCCAACCTAAACTATATATAGATGTTTGTGGGGGTAAAATGGTAAAAAAACAAAAAAAAAACGGCTAAAAAACGGTCAAAAAAAAAAAAAAAAAACGGCTATAAAGCCGTTTGGTAACGTTCGAAAACCGGTTTAACCGGTTAACCGGTTATTAAAAAACCGGTTAACCGGTTTTTTTTATAACGGTAATAAACCGGTTATTTTAAAAACCGGTTAACCGGTTTTTTAATAACCGGTTATTAAAAAAAACCGGTTATAAAAAAAACCGGTTATAAAACCGGTTTTGGCTCCAAAACGTATAACCGATACGTAAACCGGTTACGTAAACCGGTCAAACCGGTTTTTAAAAAAACCGGTTTTTAAAAAAACCGGTTTTTAAAAAACCGGTTTCCGGTTGAACCGGCCAAACCGGTTCCGTAACCGGTTTTTTTGAACACCTCTACCCCCGGGCGACAAGTTGGGGGGGGGGACAGATCCATGTCGCCGTGTGTATGTGTGTGTGTGTTAACATGGAGATGATGGCATGGCGATCAACTATAGGTTGGGGGGCCGATTTTTGGGCGACAACACCGCCCCCTACATATCGTCCACTTGGCCACGTGTCAAAAATCCTCCTCATTTTGTAACCCCTGCAATACACATATCCTTAGTTACCACAATTTCAAATCCATCCAACATTTTTAGCATGAACCGTTGGTAGTAGCCAGATTCGAGATAGTAGGAATTTACTTTTAAAGAGACTTCATATCATCTAATGACTGACTAACTTGATTTACTTTTAAAGAAACTTCTGATTGTTGCTATGAGATTTAATCTTTTGTTTTCAAATAATAAATTCTTAGTGAAGAAGAAAAATAAATTTGATTTAGTCAAGTATAATTTCTGAGTATAATTTATATTTTTTTGTATTTAAAATTCTTTGATGCCAAGGTTTACACAAAACAATTTTACTGGGAAGCAAAAAAAGAATTCCTGAAAAACACCAAACAAATCCCAAAAATCCAAGTGCAATGTGCACGTGTGTATAATTAGAATCTATACTTGAAAGATTGGGTATCCTAGGACTTATAACATGTCTAATGCCAATACATAAAATAAAATTTAGTAGTTTTAAAATGTGTTATATACTTAAAATTTTTTGAACGAATAACAAAGTCTGGCCACTTGGATACATTCATTGGCAAAAGTTCACCTTGCCCATAATCACACAGCGCTGCTGACCTGACCCGCCAACAATTTGAAGAAAACCCACCGCCAGAAGACCCACTCTGTTAGAAGCCTGGCTCCCCATGATATGTTGTCACAAACGAGACTCAAACCTACACCCTCACATATAGAAAGCATAGAGCTACCATTAGATCAATTGGCCTTTGGTATATTTATATACTTAAATACTAACTTTGTCTCTATAGAGTATACATAGATTTTTTAAGTATATAACTAATACAATTTTAATGATAAAAAATAGAATAAAAACTTGATAAATGATTTTGCAGGTAAATAATTATTTTAGATAAACAAAAGTACAAATGTGGAAATAGTTTTTGGTGCATAGAATGTATTTTACAAGAGATTGGCTAAATGTACTTTACTCTAATTTTAAATTTTTATGGTAACATCCCCTTAAAAACACATCAAAAAATTTTATTTTCTTTATTTTAAATTTATTTAATGTTAAAGGAGAGTGCAGCAAATAAACAACAAATGCACCCCAACACTTTGTGAAACCTAATCAATTGATTATAAAGGAGTTGGGCTAACCACTCCAACCATCTATCATTTTTTTTAGTTCAAACAAACAACAAACTTACATGGTGGTCATTCTAAAAACTTGGGTCCATCGAAAAACGACAGTATACGTTGGATACAAATAACTAGAAATAAATGATCGCTTCATCTGGACCCTGTCCGTCTCTGTTTGAATAGTTTTTTTTTTACATTACTAAATTTAACTTTGCTTTTATAACAATTTTAATTAGAATATATTTTAGATATTCAATTAACTATAAATAGAAGTAACAACCAACTTAATTAATACATAATAGAAGAAAGTGTAAACCAAAAAAAAAAAAGAAATTAAAGAACTCTACAAACTGCAAAGTCCATAGCCCAGAAGGAAGAGATTATGACGGGCAACATATTTTAAATAAACTCATACGATAAATTTATTACCTATAACCTATATAAAATGGTTCTTTCTTAATTATATAGAAGTCATATGCAGTTGCTGACTCAAGATGTTATCCCATAGTGATGGGTTGTCTTTTTTATGGTGTTTTTGGTGAAGTCAGGTATAGAATGTCAAAAACGGCATAAATAATTGACATCCCGTCCCATAAATTTTTATTTAAGTATTAGGGATGATTGCAAACGTCTTAAAAATATATTTATTAGAAGTCATGGAATTATGTGCCCTAAACAAGGGCAGTGGTATCCAATAATTTCAAATTATTCCGTCCATGTGATCTTAAAATCAAACATCAGACCTTAATTAATTAGAGTAATTAAGATAGATAGATAGTGTTAAGTTAAACATATAATATAATAATTGAATAAATTGGCATCTAAAAGAGACAGAAAGCAGTGCTGTCATTAGAAAACACAATATTCTTTCATAATTATTGTGATAGATTTTTACTATTTGTCTCTTTCTGATTTCAGACCAAATACACTTCATTTGTAATGACTCATCTTGTCCCTAAGTTCTACAATAAATATGGATGAGGTTTTAGGTGTCATTTTGGATCCAAAGGTGAATAAATAATCTTGAAAATCCAATTAACTTCTGGACATTAGGAAGGTTGTATCGATCAATCTTGTGCTAAACTAAGAAGTCTGACCGATTAAGAGGTACCTCTGAATCATTCAGCATGACTTTGAAACTTACCCGTTAAAAGATGTCTTTTAAGTGAACTAAACATACTTTAACTTTGAGAGGTTCAAAGTTTTCTTTTAAAAAGATCATTAAGAAGCTACCAAACATTTAATCACTTATCAGCACTTAACCAATTAAAACTAGTGAATAGGAGAAGTAAATGCTAATTAGGTGTCCATAATACGTTCCTTAAGATGGAGAATTAATTGGAAACTTCAATCTTAAAATGTAGCACATGAATTATAAAAATATTATTCTGAATAATATTTCTTTACACTAAATAATAATTAGCAAACTTTTGATTAGCTTTGTATAAATATCTTTTTTTAATATATTATCCTGAATTCACCACTAAGTCATATTCTTATAGTATTATACTATTATCAAAACTACAAGTTAAGATATTTACCATGTATCATACAAATCTAAAAGAAAAAAAAAAGAAAATAGTTAATCACAGCTCTTTAAAGCTCAAAGAAATGCAAATGTGACCCTTTATTAGAGGTGGGTAAATAACCGATTTCCCTAGTTGACCCGAAATTGAACAAAACCGAACCAGTTTGAAACCGATTATATAGAAACCAGTTTGGAACCTATTGAAATCGTAGGTTCGGAACCGACTTGTAATGTTCGCCAAAACCAGTTTACCGAACCAAAACCGGTCAAAACCCGAACCGAGTAACCTGGCCCTTCAACCCGAACCAAAATCGATCATAAACATGTTTTTGACTTTTGTTGACCAAACCTAACCGGTTTTGAATTTTAAACCAGTTTGTGCACCTCTACCTAGGGCTGTTCAAAAACCTCGAGGCTCAGGCTCGTGGCTCGCTCGATAAAAGCTCGAATAAAACTAGCTATAAAAATTTGATTTAAAAACATCCTATAAGCTGATTTGGATCATTTTTGTAACCGAGCCAAAATCGACTCAGGCTTGGTTCGATGCTCGATCTTAAGCTCGTTTAAATTCAAAATCGAGCTAAAACCTAGCTAAATTGTCTTGTTTAATTTCGAGCCCGAGCTTAATACCACACTGACTTGACTCGTGAGCAACCCTACCTCTACCCTCTGTTGTCCTAAAAACACATTTAAATCAATCAAATTCTACTAACCCTTTGACCACAAAAGAAAAGGAAGAAAGGTAGAGTAAGTTTTCCGGGCAGCGGGCAGCCCACACAACTGTTGTATATTTCTATATATACCCACTACCCACAACCTGCCCCTCTCTCTCTAGGGTTCCAGATTAATATTGTTAGATCTTCTTACCTCCTTTCTCGTACTTAAGGTTTCTGTCTTTCTAACTGTTTCACCAGTTTTAGAACCAAATCTTTGTCTTTGTTCTTCAAGATTCTATCCTTTCTTTACTTTTTTCAGTCAAACAAATTTGGATATTAATATTTCTTTCTTTCAATGGCTCCATCAAGAAAAAACACAAGATCAAAACCCTTAAAGAAGAAGAAGAAGCTTAATAACAACTCATTGTTGATCAAAAAAGATGAGATTACCAACACAGGATGTACAACTCCCAAGGCACAAAAGTATCAAATACCACAAATCCTAACATGTCCACCAGCTCCAAAGAAACACAGGCTTGTTTCAAGCACTTGCACGTTAAGAAGACCTATATCTTTCTTTGATCCACCAGATATAGAACTCTTCTTTGCTTCTCATTTGACATCAATTTATAATCATGTTCATACCACCCATATAAGGTGATGTATCACTAGTTAGCAGTTTGATTTAATTCTCTTAATGTTTTTGTTATAAGAGAAATTAAGAGAAGTGTTAGTGTGTTGTTTTATTAAAAAAAATCTGTCTTTATTTAGTTATATTTGAGTTTGTGTGGTAGGGTATGATCATTATGAAGTTAAGCTAGCTAAATATTGTATTTGCTAACCTTTTAAAAGTTTGAGCATGAGTGCAATGTATGGTTGGATTATATTTATATAAAAATATTGGACTTTGATTTCAATTCTTGTTCATTTTGTGTGCATATATATTTGTTTAGTTACTCAAATTTACTTACTCGCGCCATTTATCGCATAACTGCATAAGAATTTGCTTCAAAACTATGTTAATTTCCTCTCGATCACGCATAATTATTTTGGTGTGTGCCATGTGTTTATATTGTTCCAAAACGTGTTGTTCTGGACACGCAAACCGGCCCACGCCAGACCGTCCCAGCCCATCACGTGAGTGGTAAATCAGCCTCACTCAGCGGCAAGGCGATTGGCGCTTAGGATCGGTTTCGAACCCACGACCTCTAGGTTATTGTTCCAAGTCTTACGGCCCCCTTAACCAACTAAGCTACACGGCGGAGACGTCATGTGTTTATATGTGTATGTCTCATATGGGAACCTGTTTTCTAGTGATGAATCTTATTATAAAACAATATTATAAGTTGTGTGAGATGCTATGGATCATATATTGTACAAAGGATATACAAAAATCCTAATGTTTAGTGAACTTGCATAGGCATGTGAAGAATTGAAACCGGCTTTTTCGATATAATTAAAACATCACTGATCGTTGCGAGTTCAAATATAAACCTATTCAAATCATTAAAATCAAATTGATGCATATGTATGTATGCAATATACATGCACTTGCTTGATATAAGGGCCACCATGCACCCCCAAGAGAGATATAAGCAATGGCCCCTTCACAGAACTTTTGAGGCTTTAATCAATGCAATGAAAAAGACTTACACAAAAGGAGTTTCTCAATTCACTTTTGCAGTATTGAGTTATGAAAAAATAAACATTAAAAGCTTTCTCTCTATCTCTTGTGACCACTCCTCTCTCCAATATTGCCACTTGACTTTGAGATGCTCTTCCAAGGTAAAAGGGAGTAAATGAAAGTGGGGCGGTAAATTAGTCCGTTTCTATAAGGCTATGTGTAGTAGATGGGCTACAAAATGGGATGATTTTTGACACGTGGTCAAGGAGGGGCGATATATAGCTCGGGGACGGTGTTGTAGCCCACAAATCACCCCACCCTCCAGATCACCACGTCATCATCACCGTAACACAAGCAGGTGACATGTTTGTCCCCCTCCCCCCCTCCGGTCGCCCCTCTTATCGCCCAGGGGGCGGTGTTCTCACGCTCGTCGCCCCTTGTCACCCACATTTATAGCCCCACTACACATGGCCTAAAGATTAAATTAAGGGTGGGGTCAATGGACTTAATTGGGATGTTGTTTTCAATATGTGTTAAGTTGAGGTGAGATCATGGTGTCAGGTTGATGCTTTCTGTTTGTCTGTGTTTAGGCCAACATGAACTATGGAATCCAAGAAGGGCTTGTGTTTCCAACAGTCTTTAAGAGAGGTTAATGCCTTAATGGCCTATTTGTGTTTTATTTCATAAAAAACAATATGTATAGTTTCATTAAAGTTTTTACTGTAGTCGCCAAACGTCTTCTAGCCCAATAGCATCAAGATATTTATTAAGGTGGATGAGCGTTCAAGTTTTATACTCTACAACAAATGATATAATTATTTGCCCAAGTTTTATACTGAACAACAAATGATATAAGTATAAGAAAGAAGATAATAAAAAGGCTAACATACATTAATTAACACTAAACAATTACAAAAGGCGAAAATATGATATTTGTGATATAGAAATAATATCTATTCTTTCTGGAACAGTGAGATGAGTAATATCTTTTAATTCATATGTTTCGTTAACAATGATATAATAGTTTACTTGTCCCGTATAGGACATGATTTGAATAGGAAGGAGTATTCTTCTCACCAAAATGGTGAGGGTTTGTAGCGTTCACTAGTTAGATCCTTAAACTGAATGAATTTTATCTTATCGCACTTTCGTGCCTTTGGACGAGTGTTCACGGGTGTTGGCTTAGGTGAGGCTTTTCTCCGAATCGGAACGATTGCATCCCGATATTATGAATTTAGTCAGTAGTCCACTTAAAGGATTCGTTGACCATTTAAAAAAAATTATTTAATTAACGACAGTCTAAGGTCCAACTTTCACCTACTTGGTTATAAGATTCATGTTGAGTTATGCAAATTCCCAATTACAAGACTAATTAGTCCTAATTAAAGTTTTACAGAAATCATGGTACTAATTAATTTCCACAAATAGGCTAATATAAAGTTTTACGCGTTAAGAAATTTGCAATGATATTGTGAAATGTAATTATTGTCTGTCAAGTCTTCTTTTTTTTCCAAATTTGTCTTATGAAATGACATCTTATGGACTTGACACGGAATAATTTTTCATACATTTTAACTTTTTGGAACGAAGTAATTATTAAGGTTACTTTTTCCAAATTCACGTTACAAACTAACAATCCATATAAAACCTAGCGAATCTGACCTGGAGTCCTTTACCGACGGCATGTCGTTCGTATACCCTATATAGGTCCCTATTTGGTTGGATCTAACAACGTTTTTGGATCAACCTAACTTAGTGCTAGCAGAAATCACACTAAGCAACCAAAAGGTCTCGGATCTAAAGATTATGTTCGGTTGAGAGTAGAAAGAGAGAGCCGAGAGAAAGAAAGAAAGTGTGTAATGAGTTTTTGGCAAAAGGTTTTCTCTCATGGCATGCTCCCTATTTATAGAGAGGTATGCATAAGAAGCATGATTTATATTCACTAACGCTCAATGGGCTTCTTTACAATGGACCGTGGCCCAATACATACAAAATGACCAATCGGCCTCAAATACATAATCGAACCAATACAAAAGACTAAAACATACAAAACGGGACCTAACAATCTCCCTCTAGTCTTTAGTATTGGAACATGTCGGTGTCGTAGACGAGAAGTTCTTCATCTGATAGTGGAAGTTCAACAAGTCTGCGCACGAACTTGTTGAAGGCTTCAACTATCAGGTCGGTGTTTTGACGTCCCGAGTCCTCGACGGTCCCTAGTGGCTTGTTGTAGAGCTTCTTCACATCCTCAATGTGTAGACCCATAAGCTCATGCTCGTCAAACACTCGAATCTCGTGCATATCACGGCAGTGTATGACGGCCTCACCGGTTTTATTGTCAAACTCCCAATCTATGAAGTCTCGGAGAGTGTTGGGAAGATATGGCTCGCCATGATAAATCTCGTGACAGTCTTTCGGCGCCCTGTATCTCCATATAGTGCGTGGCTCTCCGGTAGCTGGGTCTATCTCCTTTAGGTTCTTGTATTTTCGACCCTTGTTTGGCTCGAAATCTTTGCAGTCCACCCTTGATTGACGATGAAGGTAATCTAGGATCCAACTATCCAAAGTGCTCCCAACCGCACCATGACCTAGAGCTTTTCAAAGGTAATTGAGGTTAAGCTCTGGTAGTGACTTCAGCTCATGATGGTTGAGATAAATCAGATCACCACTATATCGCCTAATCGCCCAACATGCGTTCTCCTTATTATACTTTGCATATACAATCAGCGAATCATCGTGGTAAGGATAGATGAGATTGCGGGTGCATGCACTACTTGACACAATATGATTCTTTCTCTTTCTCTTTAGTGGTTCCTGTATCAAGTCATCAGTTGGATTGGAGACGGGATCAGCAACAGGAGTCTCTGTAGTCTGAACTTGAGCAGGAGGAGTGTCTGGATTAGGTGAGTAATTGATGTAGTCATCTTCAACCCCCTTATCTGTATTCTATTCAATAAGTTGCTCCAAGTTCTTTCCCGCTTCGATAAAGTCATCCATAGCAACTGCAAAGTCATCAAGAAATAAATCTTTATACATGTCAGTAATCTGTGTGTCGTGTTCCCTGACTTTGCCAACTGAGTCATGAGCAGCAGGGTCTTGGACATCATGTTGAGCTGGTGGAGGTGATTGAGTGTTATCTCCACCTTCACCTCCTGCTGCCCCGGCCCCTCCGTCTCCACCTTCTCCGCCCTCATCATCACTATCATCATCTTCATCAAAGCTATCATGAACCTCATCATCGTCATCATCTTCTTCCTCATCATCATCATCTTCTTCATCACCATCATTTCCACCACCAACACCGCTAAACTGGCCGCCCTGTTGTACTAACCGACCAACAGTCGCCTCTCCTTTAGATACTACAGCCTGAACTCCTCGCATGGTCACAGATGGACCTGCGGTAGGCTATGAACCACCGACTTGAGAAGTCTCACCAGACCTTCTCCAAGTCCCAAACACTGCGTCAAGCCTATCCTCCAGATCATGAAATTCATCTTCTTGAATGCCTATGAGGTCTGAGGCCGCCTGGTACTTACTCACCATGTCTTCATTCGTCTTGAGTTGTAGCTCATTCAGACGATCTTGCTCCTTTATCTTTCCTTGTATGGCCTCCATTTCTGCTCTGAGTGTATCAAGAGAGGCGGATGAAGCAAGCTGATTTTCCAAATTTGTAACTCTAGAGTTTGTGGCTTCATTTTCAACATCCCACCTTCTCGTCGCATCTTCGATCTTCTTGTTTACACTAGATCTGAGAGCACTTGGTAAGTCTCTCTTTCAAGTGTAGTCAGCCTGTCACCAAGTCTTGAATGATTTGCTTTTAGATTAGTGTTCTCAGAGGCCTCTCGGTTCATTAGTGCTTGTAGATTTTGGATTCGAGTGTGGAAGGTGTTTGTCAATAATCTCTGATTCTCAGAAGAGCATCGCTTGCTTCCTTTTGCTCTTCCAACACCCTAATCCTTTCCCTTAGAGCTCTCTTCTTCATCCTCCAACGCCTTTTGTTTCATCTCCTTAATGAACTTGAGGAGCACAATCTCTCGTTCCGCCCTCTTAGCGTTGGATTCCTCCAGTGCGACGATCCTTTCGAGGATAGGATCAGCGTATATTGGAGGTGTTGAAGACATCCCTCGGGAAATGGGTTTTGGTGAGATAATGGTGGATGGTGGGGTGGTGGACATTATGGGTGGTGAGGTTGTTGGCAAAGGTAGGGAGATGGCTTGGGTAAGGATTGGTGACATTACAGTGGTGGGTGGTGTTGGTTGTGTTATAGATGGTGTGAAGGTTTGGGTTGGGGAAGTAATGACGGTTTTTCTCCATAGGCTTGTTGTTTGTATTGGTGAGCTGAAAACTGATGAGGTGAATATGGATGAGGTTGGTTGGGTAGGTGGTGTTGAGACTTGAGAAGGTTCGGGTTGTTGTGTTGGTGAGTGTGGTAAGGATGGTATTTGGGGTAGGAATGTTGAAATTGGTTGGTCTGTTGGTGAAGGTTCAGGTGAGGATTCTGGTGAGTCATGGAGTAGGGTCTTGGTTTTCTTGGCTTTGGTTTTCTTTCTGGTTTTTGGTGTCTTGTAGGCAGGGATTTGTATCTTGGTTATGTCTAGTGTCTTGAGGGCTTGGGCCAGGGCTTCTTTGGTGATTTTTGGTTGGTCGGATGGTTTGTCTTGGGAGGGAGTCTTGACAAAAAACTTGGTTGACTTCTGGGAGTCCCCAAGTTTCCTCAAGCGCTTCAGGGGCGACTGGTCTTCTTCCTCCTCCTCAAGTTCTATAACTTTTCCTTTTTCAGTATTTTTCCTTTTTAAGTCGTGCTTGGCATTTGTTCGATCCTTGGCCGGCTCATCACTGGAATTTGGTTCTGCTCCGACCTCTGGCTCATCCTCCTCTTCACTATCATCAGATGCTTCATCCCCAGCAGGCTCTGTTTCCTCAAACAATCCAAATTTAGGACCCGGCCTTGGTCCTTGATACTGATGCCCCCTTCCTTTGGTGCTGAGCAACACACCAAAGATCGACAACTTGATCTCACGTACATGATATGGCTCAGGATGAGATTTATTGTCTTTTGCTTTCTTTGATCCCGGACTTGGAACATCTGGAATTAAATCATCCAGGAGCATCTGTACGAATCTCGGATACAAAAGCCATGTGGCTCCACTCCTAATATTCCCCAATATGCACAGAAATATTCTTCGAGAATAATTGAACTTCTCTTGAGTAGTTAAAGCATACATGATCCGGACCCAGTCCACACTCATGCTATCAAGCCCTCCACGTATATCAGCAAAGCAATGAATCACTATGTGGAAGAGAAATCTCCAGTATGGTGGGAGATGCTTCTTCTCAAGGCTTTTCCACTCGGTGTCGTATCCCATCTGAGCAACAAATTCAATCAGCTTCTTTCTATCACCCTTCTCAAACTTGTAATCAGGCTGGTCATCAATCTTTAACACTCTTCTAATGTCATCTTCAGTAATAGCCAATTCCTTTCTAGCAATTGTTGTTGTAAACGATAGAGAGTCAACGGCAACCTTGGCAAACGCCCAGAAGTCCAAGACCCACTTGTAGTAAATGGCTGGGTCAGCAGATATAGCGTGTGCAAGGGGTGATAGCTTGAGCCCCTTGACCATGAAAGTGAAAACTTTATCCTTCTTGGCCTTTGGTAACTCGAGAGCACAAAACAAATTGTGATCCTGAAATCATATCATAAGATCATGAGAATCATCATTAAAATTAAAACAAACAAAGCAAATAAGTTATACATATATATAAAAAACCTTAAGTATATACAAGTTACATAATTTAATTAATTAGTAGTAGTTAAATAATTATATATATTATATATGTTACCTAATACAATATACACAATTTTTAATTCCAAAACAGTCCAAGTGTCCAAACAGTTCAAATTTTCAAAACATATCAGTAACTGACATTGTTAAATTTTTCAAAATTCACCAAGTTTGAGTTTTTCACATGGAGAATGGTTTCGCTTCGCATAGGCATGCGAGGCGAAAAACCTATTATGCGATAAAATCCCACTTGTCAATTTTTGTTTCCTTTTCCATCCATTGAAGTCGCCTAGCCCTGAATTGAGTTTCTAGAAAATTTGAACTAAAAACCCTTTGGTTTTCCTGGTCAATTGAACCTTTGAACACAACAGTTACCCCTAAATCTACAAAACTTTACAAATTAAAACTATAACTAATTAACAATGATGATAAACACGATCTAGTCCAAATAACAATTCATAATACAAATATCAACACCATATATGAAAATCTGTTCTAGATCAAGTCGACGGTTCATATGAACCACCGTCTCAATCTTGGTGAACCCAGAAACATAAAGATGAAAGGATTGATGGTGTTCTGAAGTTATACCGAGGGTGGATAATCTGGATTCAACGGCATGGTGGAGAATAATGAGAAGGATCAATGAAGAATTTGAAGAGAATTTAGGGTTTGAATGTTTGAAGATGAGAGAGAAGAGAGAGTAAAAGATAAAAGTGTTTGGTGAATAGTGAAAGATATTTTAGGTTTCCCTTATATATAGGGTCAGCCTATCTCGCAATAAGGTCAAAACATCGCGAGCATTCACCGAAAATACACTCTCAGTCCTCGGTCTTTAAAATAATTTGCATTTTCAAACCCGAAAAACATTTACCCACCGAATCCACACACTTGATTATTTATAAGGTTTTTCTTTTGTCGGTCCGTAATCGTTAACATTTGCACGATCGATCTCTTTCGTCAAAACAAAACACAATAAAATAAGACACTAAAATAAAGACAAAAATAAAATTAAAATTAAAATAAAATAAAATAAATAAATTAAATTAAAAATTAAAAATAAAACTTAAAATATTAAACTATGCAGATACTTAATATTTTAGAAAACAAACCAAAATAAATATAAAATAAAGAAAATATAAAAAATTTAAAGTTAAAAACAATAATATTGAATTAATTTACATAATTCTTTTCTTTAGTTAATTTACAAAGAACAATCACGACATGGAATCATATTGATTTGTAAAGCCTTAGATCACGTTTCCATTTTGAAATTATTGTGACACAAGTTCATCATTGACCTTAGATATAGTCCTCCTTTTTAACTTGACAAGTGTTTTGATGCCAAAAATGATACGTTTAAAGTACAATTAGGCACGGTGCTTATGTGGTCCCCACTTAATCAGACATGTTACTGATTCCATCATATCTCGGGCCTACTTTGTGTTAACATATCACCTCAACTTGACTTAAACCTTTCTTAGTTGATCACAGTACTCTTATTAACAAACTGACTTATTGTACACTATACTCATGACACTTTGTGCTTTGCACACTTGACTCGATCTAGAAAGATTAAAATAAAGCAGAAGTTCAGGCCATAACAATCAGGTTGGATAATACCATATTATCGCGCAGATAAAGTCCAAGGCTTGAACAAAAGAAAGAAAATAAAACAAAGCAGAAGACTCAGGGCCTTAACAATCAGATCTTATATGACTACAAACGTAGAAAGTCCAAGGCTTGAGTCGAAAATAAATGAAGAAATAAAGCAGAAGTTAAAATTCCTAAGATTGACTCTTTTTAGACTCTTTTTCTTGATTTTTCTGACTCTTTTGTTTTTTTTTTCTTGCTTTTCTTGACTTTTTACTTGACTCTTTTCTTGACTCAATTGAAATTGACACTCAATTTCACAAGACTACTGTGATTAGGTAAAGAGAGGCTTGGGTATGACATGTATAGTTACATTTTTGCCTTCATGAATATGACTTCACGGAATCATGCAACCGCTTCTTACACGTATAGCCACTAGCAACGGCAGGAATTTAGGTTTATATCATCCGACAATTACTTGTTTGTCAAGCCTACCTACACATCTATGAATGACCTTCTAGCCTTTTGTTCTACTCTTTTAACGCGCTAGAATCGTTACAAACCAATGTACCATCACTTTCCAATGGTCGGATCAATTTCTGAAAATTAAAAATTTTAAATATCTGACTCCCTCTACGAAGGAGCTCCCTCTAAGCGGGATAATACTTTTTGAATTTTTGAAATTTTGTTAATAGGAGTAAAATATTTTTGCTAAGTCAAATGACTCGTTTTAGTTTTTCTTGAAAGCAAACTGAAAATCTTTTTGGTGAGTTAAACTTAACTCAATTTTCTCCCTCTAAAATTGTGACATATTTGAAAAATATTTACAGTTTTTAAAAAATAAGATTTACTCAAAAGAAATCATACCCAATGACTCAACTAGAAACAAAAATCGGGCACGACTAAAAGCTTTGGTAAAGAGATCTGCAAAGTTATAGTCAGTATGGACCCTTTTTATATTGACAAGCTTACGATCATAACAATCATTAATAAAGTGTATTCGAATGTAAATATGCTTAGTCTTTGAGTGCTGGACCGGGTTTTTAACAATTGCAACGGCCGCCTCATTATCACATTTGATCGTTGATCCATAGAAATTCAAACCGTAATCCAGCAGCTGATGCTGGATCTATATCACTTGAGAGCAGCAGCTGGATGCAGCAATGTACTCGGCTTCTGCTGTGGAGGTGGACACGGTGAATTGTTTCTTGCACTGCCATGAGATCAACCGATCTCCCAGGAATTGACATCCACCAGATGTAGACTTTCTGTCCAAGTTGCATCCCCCATAATCACTGTCGGTGTAAGCATGAAGTTCCAAGGGAGATTCCTTTAGATACCAAAGACCCAAACGTGGTCTACTCTTCAAGTATCTGAAAATACGCTTGACAGCCGACATGTGGGATTCTCTCGGGTCAGACTGATATCTGGCACACTGACAAACAGGGAACATGATGTCCAGTCTGTTTGCAATGAGATACATCAGGGAACCAATCATTGACTTGTAAAGGTGTTGATCGACTGGTTTTCCCGATAGATCAGGAGCTAGAACAGGTCGTGTTGCGATTGGTGTCATGAATGATGATGAGTCCTTGAAACCAAATTTCTGAACAGTGTCTTGAACGTACTTTTCTTGGTGAATCAAAGTCCCGTCCTTCTTTTGCTCAACTTGTAAGCCCAAGAAGAAAGTCATCTCCCCTAGGGAACTCATCTCGAATCGCTGTTGCATAACCTCATAGAACTCCTTGCACAGATCCTCATTCGTGGACCCGAAGATAATGTCATCGACATAAACTTGAACTAGAATCAAATAACTGTTGACCTTCTTGACAAAGAGAGTTTGATCGACAATTCCTCTTTTGTAACCATTCTTCACTAAATGATCAGCCAGTGTGGCATACCATGCACGAGGTGCTTGGTGAAGACCATAAAGTGCTTTTTCAAGGCGGTAAACATGATCAGGATGAGATGGATCCTCAAAACCTGGAGGTTGACTTACATAGATTTCTTCTTTTACTTTAACGTACAAGAAAGCAGTCTTCACGTCCATTTGATACACTTTGAAGTTCATGTACGAGGCGTATGCCAGAAAGATGCAAATTGCTTCCTGTCTGGCCACCGGTGCATAGACTTCATCGTAATCAAGACCTTCACGTTGCCAAAAGCCTTGTACAACAAGCCAGGCTTTATTTCTAATGATCACCCCCCTTGTCATCCTTTTTATTTCGGAACACCCATTTCGTTCCAATCGACCTTTTATTTTCTGGTTTCTTTACTAGCCTCCAAACATTCAGCTTCTTAAACTGTAACAGCTCTTCTTGCATGGCCTCTACCCAGGAGTTGTCTTTCAGTGCGACTTTGTAGTCCTTGGGTTCCACCTGTGAAATAAAACAAGTAGAAAGACATCTGTTAATGTTACCGGAAGTACTGCGTGTTTGAATGCCAGCGGACAGATCTCCGATGATGTTCTCAATCGGATGTCGACAATGAATTGGTAGCAGTGGAATTTGGTCGACATGCTCGACTGGTGTGGCCTCAAGTTGGATGGTCGGGCTCTCTATGGGACGGAAGACAGTGGTTGCAGGGACAGAAACACTCGGTTGAGGATTTTTTCCATCTTCTTGTGGTTCAACCAAATGTTCTGTAGCAATGGGACCTTCCCATAGGTTGTCATAGAATGGAACAGCAACAGCTGGAACAGAAGTTGTGATGGTGTTATCAGAAGTTTCATTCGGACTTGGTTCAATCTGCACACTTGATGCATCAACCTCCATTGCAGAACCTTGATTGTCTTCTTCTGAGGGAGGTGTGGGGACCGATTCCACCACACTTGGCTCTGCAGGAGGCAGTTCTGCTTGATCTAGTTGAGCATTTTAGTTGTTGTCAGCTGACACGTATGAATCAGAATCTGAATCAGTCATGTCTTCAACAGCTTGCATTTTAGTGGTGTTGGCAGAGCGCTGCTAAACAAAAACCGGGGCTTGTTGATTAGCCACAGGTTGTACATTAAGTATAGGTGCAGCAGCAGCTATGTCAACATGTCCAAGATCTTTCAAAACAACATGCATCAGGATAGACTGATCATCATCAGGTTGAACAAGTGGAGAAACAACAATGGAAACCATTGGTGCGGCGGGTGTCATGTACATTCCACGAAACTGTTTGAACAATCCTTCATAATCAAACATCCAGTCCGAACCATTGTGTGCATTAGTAGGGTTTAACTCTTGCCATTCAATGTTGAAGGACTCCAATATTACTCTTGATTTCTTGTTATACACGTGATAAGCACTTTTATCAGCAGAATAACCAACAAAGGAGCACTCATCCGCCTTTTCAGCAAACTTGGAGGTTGTTCCAACATTTGTTTGGAGTATGGTACAGGGACATCCAAACGTTCTGAAGAAATTTACCCTTGGCTTCGTTCCATAGAAGACTTCATACGGAGTCTTGTTCAGTCTTTTGTTCAGAAGCACACGAGTCTGGGTAAAGCAAGAAGCGTTGATAGCTTCACCCTAGAAAACCAATGGTAGTTTGGAATATGAGAGCATTGTTCTAGCGGCTTCCTCCAAAGTACGATTTCTTCTCTCAGCCACCCCATTTTGTTCGGGAGTGTAAGGTGCGCTGAGTTAATGAACAATTCCCTTGTTTTGACAGAATTCATTCACCACCTTCTTGCAAAACTCTGTGTCGTTATCGCTTCTGATACACTTCACCTTCTTATCAATTTGATTCTCAACCAACACAATAAACCTGAGCAGAAACTGTGACGTCTCGTCCTTGTGCCCTAATAGAAATGTCCAACTGAAACGCGAAAAGTCATCAGTAATAACCAGACAATAGGCTTTTCGACCTATTACTATTGGTTGAACTGGACCGAAAAGATCCATGTGCAACAAGTGAAGAGTGGAATTGATAGAATTGACAAGCTTGGGCCTATGAGGGAGTTTGTGCTGTTTGCATTTAGAGCAAGATAAACATGTTTCAACACAGTGAAAAGATTTTACTGGCAAACCCCTCACATGGTCACCTTTAACCAACTTGTTCAAATTCTTAAATTTGACGTGACCCAACCGTCGATGCCATAAGGATGAATCGTTCTTAGAGGCCTTGGACATCAAGCAAGAAGCAGAACGCATGGAGTAGTTGCTTCTCATGTCCAGAATGTAGGCATCATTGTGCCTCGGAGTACGCATCATAATCCATTCTTCAGGGATTTTAAAACCTGGTTTCAGAATGAGACATTCATTTTCAGTAAATAGGGTTGAAAATTTCTTATCACAGATTTGAGAGACGCTGAGCAGGTTGTGGTTGAGCTGTTCCACCAGATTGACTTCATTGAATGTCAAAGTGCCATTCGAGACCTTCCCTTGTTTCGTTATCTCTCCTCCAATATCACCGGCAAAAGAAACGTGACCACCGTTGAATGGTTTGATGTCGAACAATAGCGACTCGTCTCCTGTCATGTGTCGAGTACAGCCACTGTCTAAGTACCAAATACTGTTGACAGGCCGTCCAGGCTGTCCCTGCACACACAAAGAACCAGTTAGTGGAGGGTTTCCCGAGACACTCTTGTCTCGGGAAAGTTAAACACAAAATCACCAAGTTTAATTTTATGATTTCTGAAAATATAATCCTTAGGTGAATCAGAATCTGAAGAGCAATCCCTCGAGGAACTTGAATTATGGTTTCCTCGGTTTTGGAAAAGTTTTCTGGATTGCCTCGTTTTGGTTTAGGCTTAACCACAAAATCTTCTTGATTAGCCTTTGAGAAAACCTTTGAAAGGTTCTTGGGCTTTTCAGCCTCAGACCCCTTTGCTAACCTCTTTCTTTCTCTTTGGGTTAGCCAAAATGGTTTCTTGGGTTTTTCGGTTCTTTTAGATCTTAAATTTGTCTCACTGGCTGAAGTGTAAGTTTGGTTAGGCATTTTCTTGGTTTGAGCATTATACCTAGGAAATGTCTAACCAAACTTACTGTTGAAGTCTCTTTGTTGTTTGTGCCAGTTCTTGCAATGTCTTGCAAGATGAGACGGATTTCCACAAATGAAGCAACATTTTCTTTGGTTGCATTTATAGATATCTTGCTCACTGAGATATGTGGGATGTGGTGATGTTGTTTGGTTAACATGTTGGTGACCTCTATCTGACTGATAATTGTAAGCATTTGAATGATGAGTTGCAAAATAATTTGATTGCCTAGGTTTCTGTCGAGAGTAATAAAAGGCATTATCAAATTGATCATAATATTGAGAATTATTGTTATAATTTATATTTTGAGAAAATGAAGTTTTCTTGGGTGCCACATATTTACATGAAGTGCTTTGTTTTTCATTTTCAAAACTAATTTTCTCTTTTATTAAGTTCTCAATTTTATTATCAGTTGATGAGCAGCTTTGACTAGTCTGTTCATTGACCTTGACTTCGACGGTTTCATCAAATACAATTTCGCATTCTGATTCAGAAAAGGAACATTTACTTTCGTTGCAAACATTTATACAACTGTCATCACTTGATGATTCACAAAATACATCCTTTGATCTAGACATTAAACTTCCTATCATTGATTCACACACTTTGTTACAAACAGGATTGTTAATTGATTTTGTTAGACCTATACAAGATTCAAAACATGGTTCTAACTCTCCCTTTGGTTTACAACCCTGGTTAACCTTCCCACCACTTACATCACCTGCTACACAAGACATGTTGATGTTAGACTTATCAGATGATGAAATTTGCGTTGTTTATGGAGAGGCAGCTGAAGCAAATTTCACTAGTTTTGGTAGTTTACCAATACCATAGGCCATCTCTTCATCAGGAGAAGTATTATAGCTAAAATGGGGTAGGCAAGTGTAATGATCATTCATTGGTGGAGGCAAGCTGAATAATCACAACCTAGTCCTGATTTAACTTTAGTACTTCTCTGAGCTCTAATAAGATCATCTAATTGTTCAGATGATGCTTCAAATCTTTCAACCTGTTTTTCCTTTTCTCGTTTATCAGAAAGATCAAGTTTCAATTTTTCAATCTCATCTTTTAGTTTATTTATTATGTCTTTATAATAGATGACATTGTGTTCTCCTTGAAATATTTTAAGTTTAAGATTTGCTACGTCATCGTGATGTGTTTTAATCTTTTCAACATATATCTTGTCAGCTTTTACATACTCAGCATTTAGTTGACGAAGTTTTGCATTTTCTTTCAAAACTTCGTCTTGAAGATATCTATAATATGTAACCTTATTTACGCAAGCTTGAGTGCATAGATTTCTTTTTACCTCATCAGATGGTGACTCATCAGAACTTGCAGCAGCAGATGAAGAAGCTTCATTGTTTGTGAGAGCCATGCCAGCCATGTTGAGAGGGTTCTGCAGCTCTTGAAAATGATCATCCCAATCCACACCAACTTGGACCTCCGATTGGGAGACAAGGGCCTTTGAGTTTGAGCTTGAGTGGCCCTTGTGTGGATAACCTCCAAGTCTTTGTGATGAGCTGCTTGGTTTCTGCACGTCATGCCTTTTTCCTGTAGCCTTGCTGTTCTCTTCCTCTGTCACCTCAGTCACACGAATATCATTTGCAGGTTTTGATGGATTTGTGCATTCTCGGGAGAAATGACCCATCTCACCACAATTGTAACATCACAGCTTCGACTTGTCAAACCCAATCCTTTTTCTGTCAGAATCATTGAAGCTATCTTTTCCGTACGTCTTCATGAAGTTTGTAGCTCTTTGCACCGCCATTGCCATTTGGTACTTGATATCCATCTTTTCAAGATCCTTTTGATTGATATCTCTTAAATCTCCATCTTCAAACTGTGGTGGCAATAGATTTCCTTGCATCAACTCTTCATGGCTTGACAGAAAAGCGTGAACTATTGTGATGTTGGAGTCATTCAACATGGGTAGAGCTTCACAGAAACTTGAAGGTTTGCTTGGTTGAGGTTTTGAAGATGAGGAAATCCCTTGAGCTTTTAAGGCTTGGGCAACGCACTGTCGACTGCCTTTTGAAACGAACTTATATTGGAAGAATCTGATTGATTACTGGTTGAGATGAATGCTGTTGGTTGTGAAGGTACACTTGGGGAGTACTTGGGTGTGGTCACTGGATACACATTCTGTTGAGCTTTGCTTATGAAAGCAGTTGGCATTGAGGAAGCAGAACTCACTCCAGCTTGATTCAGAGAACTTAGATGATTGTTCATTCTCATCTGCTCATCCATTTCAAATGACTTGATAGTGGATATCAGGTCAGTGTTTGACATCATATTTAGATTGGTAGTTCTCTTGATTGTGACTGTATTGGTACTCCAGCTGTATGGCAATGAAATCATTAACTTGCGGTTGACCTCAGCATTTGCAATGTTGACACTTGCAGCCCTAATTCTTACCATCAACTTTTGAAATCTCTTTACCAACTCCAAAACAGTTTCACCTTGACGATGATTAAACATATTGAACTCTTCCTTTAAAAGGGCCTTCTTGTTTTCCCTAATTTCGGCATTGCCCTCAACTTTTCAACAAGTGCTTCCCACAGACCCTTGGCACTTGTGTGTTCATGAAGAGTTTCAGTGATTTCATTTGAAAGGCAAACAGTCAATATTTGATAGGCTTTCTTATCTTGTGCCAACAGGTCCCTGTCTGCTTGATCATAGTTCTAGAGCTATAAGTTGTTCCCCAGCATCAGTGCGAGTCACGGGAACATGAGGACCTTGTTCAAAACATCTCATCAAATTAGTCTCAGTCAATGAGATATAATTCATAAATCTCCATTTGACTGCAAAGTTATCATCCAAGGTCATAAATTTTGGTGGCTTTGTAGGTGTTCCCACTTGGTTTTCCAACAACAGATACCCCTTCAACAGTTCAGAGTCCGTGCTTGTCATGATTTTAGAAGTTTCAAACACTTAGCAAACTTTAAACAGCTTAAAAATTCAACACGGGTAAGTTTTTCACGCGAAACACCTTTTCAAGCGAAGCGAAAAAGTGAAACCAAGCGAAGCAAAAAAGTTCAGCTAAGCGAAGAAAAAAAACTTCTGGTGAACAGTAATGCGAAGCGAAAATTTTCTATGCGAAGCGAAATGTGAACAATGAAGCGAAGCGAAAAAGTTATATGCGAAGGGGAAAAGTTTTTCAAGCGAAGGGAAAAGTTTCCAAGCAAAGCGAAAAAAGTTTTCAAGCAAAGCGAAAATTTTTCAAGCGAAGCGAAAAACTCTTTGATGCGAAAAAGTTCAGTTTTCTAGAAGTGATCTTTCTTGGAATCTGTACCACCTAACTCTCAGTACTAGGTCAAAGGTTGGTTCACTGATTTTCATGCCATGAGAAGCGAAAATTTTCACTGGTTAATTTCAGCACTTTTCAAACCCGCAAACACTAGCTTTAATGCTTTTATAACAAAAACTTTTGGATCTAGAACTTGAATATGAGCTATCTTTACCAAGAACACCTTCTAAGACATTTTATGAAGATTTTGTCGATTCTTTTTGTATTTTTCTTGTTTTTGTGGTGCTTGTGAACTTTTCTTGCAAGAACACTTGTTTTCTTCTTCTCAAGATCAAAACCCTAAGGTTGTGATCCAAAAACCCTCAACTAGTGAGCCGAAGCTCTGATACCAATTGTAGGTCCCTATTTGGT
The DNA here is from genome assembly GCF_021521415.1 of Bidens hawaiensis. Taxonomy (NCBI): domain Eukaryota; kingdom Viridiplantae; phylum Streptophyta; class Magnoliopsida; order Asterales; family Asteraceae; genus Bidens; species Bidens hawaiensis. The sequence goes on from NW_027492920.1 coordinate 284,843, forward strand.
TGGATTTAACAACGTCTTTGGATCAACCTAACTTAGTGCTAGCGGAAATCACATTAAGCAACCAAGAGGTCTCGGATCTAGAGATTATGTTCGGTTGAGAGTAGAAAGAGAGAGCCGAGAGAAGGAAAGAAAGTGTGTAATGAGTTTTTGGCAAAAGGTTTTTTCTCTCATGGTATGCTCCCTATTTATAGGGAGGCATGCATGAGAAGCATGATTTATATTCACTAACGCTCAATGGGCTTCTTTACAATGGACCGTGGCCCAATACATACAAAATGACCAATCGGCCTCAAATACATAATCGAACCAATACAAAAGACTAAAACATACAAAACGGGACCTAACACCCTAACAAAAAAATTATATTGGCGTGCCCTATACAGACTAGCTAGTCATCGCTAGAGGCCTTATATTATCGACGGACATATGTTGTCGGGATAGGGTTCAGGGGTCAGGTAAATTTTCTTGTAATGATATTATTAACTTTTGTTATATTACTTATGTGAGCCGTACTTTCAAGCTTTTACATGTTGATTAAAGGGAAAGCCAGGATCAAGAAATAATCTCATAATTTAATTAAGGTTTGTATTAATTAGTTTTTTGTTATAATTATGAAAACACCTTATTTTACAAGCCTTTTGTCAACAATGCTTTTTTTATTTAACAGCGTATTTTTTTAATTGATATACTCTTTTATTAAAATAAAATATCCAATTACAATAGAGAGGCAGGTAAGCGGGCAACAAGCTGCATCGCTACCCCATTTTAAATAACAAAACTGATCCTACCGAAAACAAAGTTATCGTTTCTCGGCGCCATCGTTTGGTTACTGTGCAAGACCTGCTGAACTATTTTTTTATAAAGTGATATAATTATCTAAATATTGTTAATTTAAAATCTATTTATTTTTGTAATATAGTTATGTAATTATCTAAATATTGTGATTTTGTTCAAAAGAAAAAATCTAAATATTGTGATTGAATATATAGAATAATGCACAAGTAAAAGAAAATATAATCACAAGTTTTTTCTAAAGATGATAATAAAGGAAGAGTGAAGAGTCAGAAAATGTGTGTGATTGTATTCTTATTTAAGTGTAGTTATATACACCATGCATGCTATAAGTATTGGTACATTAACACCCTTCATTTATGTTTCTCACCACTTGGGTGAAAGACTTCAATCACACCTTTTACTGCATGATAAATGCATGGAAGGTGGGCCATTTTCATCAACCAAATTAGGGTTAAGAATGAAACTAAAATGGCTACAAATTGCAACATCATTGCTCACTTATTCCATATTTTCATATTTATCGCATATGATTCTTCAATAAATTTCTATATGTATGATTAATAACTTCATGGTCAAATATACAATACTTTGTAATTATTGCTAAACAATAATAAGTTGAAACTAGAGTTTAAAAAATTTATATACCTAATAAAATCACGAGAATTATTATTTGAAGTATGTTTATGTTAAGATGATTATATCTTTCATTACCACAAATTACTGTAGTTTGAAACGCCTTGTGTCGTCATAAATACGTAGGAAACTGCAGTTTGCATACATTTGTCATAAACATAGAAAGATCTTAAATATATATGTTGTATTCGGTTTATGTTCTTGTGCTTGTATAAATGAAGAAAAAACATAACCATCTCACGGATGACGTCAACGTTGCTATTAAAATCCGCATCGGTTGGGCCATGGATCACAGAAACACTTAACCAATGTTCTGCTTCCCTGGTTGAGCTTATCATGCAATATCTAAATATTGTTAGTCTCGTCACGGTGAACACATGAGGGTTTCGTTATAACCAGCATCGAACATGAGAATAAGTATCGGATGCGAGATAAACGATTATGCAACTAAATGTTTCAGATGATAAGTTGTTGAGAGAATTGAATGCCTTCTTCTCATAGAGAAAAGAGACTTAACGAAAAAGTTTATGAATAAATTACAACGACTTAACCTACACGAACCGTAAATTTAAGATTTAGAAATAAATAGGTTTCAATTGCAACTGCAAAAGATGTTCACTCTAATTTTAGATAATGAGAGAATCAAACAAAAGAAAGACAAATGTTGACATGAGTGACATGATGAGAGAGAGAAAAGCCTAAAAGAAAGGTAGCTAGTGGGCAAGGCTTTTATTCTTTTTATGCTTGTTTGGGCTTTCAGGAATGTATATACAAAATTAAATAAATTTTGTGAAAAGATTGAAAATGAAGGGTTCTGAGAGAATGTGAAGGAGAATACCAGGGGTGTTGTGTGGTGGTCTTCTTTATTACAATATTACTCACTATCATCATTATTGTTTTCCTACTTTTTTTTAACATCTAGTAGCTATAGTCTAGTGGAGTAGGACCACATAAGATTCCATAGAATGTTAAGACTTAAGACTATCCACCTAACAAAAACGTATAAAAACACTTGGAACAACAAAAACACTTAGAACATGTAGTATATCTCATGGAGCACCATTGGTGGTGTTAAGGTGACACAAATGGTGTTATTGAAACACTGCGCCTCTACCTCCCATGCCATTAGTGGCGTAGTCTCAATGAGTAGCTCACGCACACCATTCCAATCCACACCCAATTAAAATTTTTTTCTTTTTTTTTTCTATTTCCTCTTGTATTTAAATAATATAAATAAATGAAAAGGTGGAGAAACGAGTATAACGTGATGTCACTTCCATTTTGATGGGGTGGTAAGATGAATAATATGAGGTCAAGAGTTCAATCCATGTTAAGTATAAAAAAAACATATGTTGAATGATGGGGTTGAAGAGTGGAGAACAAGCTGACATGACAAATAGTCAAAAGTGGTGAAAAGTGAAGTATAACACATAGTGTTACCAACACATTCAGTCATTTACCATGCATTTCAGAGTTTCACTAAACTTTTAAAACAATTTTCTCTCAATAATGCGTATTTGGTTAGGTTACATGATGGCAACAATAAACCTACTGTGTCCATCTAATACATGTGAGTTGTGAGTTGGTTCAAGTATTTAACCAATTACATTTTCTATTAGATGTCTCTCTTTGTATTTTCTCTTCATCTTTGAAGGTGCCAATAGTTCATCTTTGAAGGTGCCAATAGTATTATGTTTCATGTTTCATAATCCAAACACATTTAAAATCATATAATCGTAACATCCCGTGTAACCTATGTCTTAATAGGTTGGCATGCTGTTAATGAGCTATCATCAAGTTGTAAACGATTTAAACGAGTTGTAATAAAGTTATAACAACCTGTTAAAAAGGATTGTAAACGAGTTGGCACGTTGAACTTAAGCTTATATTCTGAAAACGTCAAAGATATATATAATCTTTAAGTTCAATGCGCCAACTCTTTTTCAATCCTTATTAACAGGTTTTTACAACTTTATTACACCTCGTTTACAACTTGATGGCAACTCCTTAATAGCATGCCAACCCGGTTAGACATAGGCTACATTGGACGTGTTACGTTTATATGGTTTTAATTTTTAAATGTGCTTGAGTTATGATAAACACATTACAACATGAAACATAACCTAACCATTTTGAACCTTTTGTAGTGTAATAAACCACAAACATACAAACCAAAGTTTGTGAATAATAATTTTAAAAAAAAATACCATGAAGTATTTGAGGCAAGACGTGTGCACTGTGGTCACGTGTGGGCCGCACGTGAGTACAAAAGATGAGTAGAAACGAATCCTTGGAATGAGGAACCTCAAAACTTTATTTTTATAAAGAAAAGTGTTCATATGGATTGATGTTTTCTTTTACAAATTGTCAGTCATTTTACAAATTATGTTTTCCTCAGTATACATAATAAATTATTAAAACTGGTACATCATCTTCCACATAGCCTTTTGCTTTGATTCCTTGCTTTAATTTTTTATTGGTAAAATACATATTTTTGGGTATAAAATAAATACCAACAAAAACATTAAAAACTTTTCTGGAATCCTAGGTTGCTTCTCATTTTTTCCACAATGATTAAAACCCACCAAATAAGGTGCAACAAGATTTCATTAAAAGAAATAAATTTTTTTCTATATATATACTTTCAAGGATTTCTTTGTGTTTTTAAGGCAAGACGATGTTTTTTAGGATCAATAAGTAATGGGCGACTTATTTGTTCAACCAAACTTGCCGGGATGGCCTGTTGTTCGCCAAACTCATCTAGGACGACGTGCTTGGGGTCAACTGGCATTATTTGATTGAAGGACAAACATGTCGGGTTAGTAGGAAAAACGACGACGACGATGTGTTTGAAAAGGACATTTCTGAAACTCTTGATTTGTTAGAGCATAACCGGAATCTCACAATATAAAATGGGCGTTTTGAGAATGTCATGCATAAATATAACTTTTTTTCTACTTATACGCGGAAAAAAAAATCATATATGTACCTTTTTGATATATCTACTTTATTTTCATATATTTATTTTATGATCATATCCAATAAACTTTCTAACTGTACATGAGAAGGAAGTTGATACATGTATTTCATGACTATGCAAGTAAACATTTGGCTCGACCTATGGGCTTAAATGTTTGCATTCGTATTTCATATCACTCCTCCTGAGACAATTAATATTATACATTATCAATATTATACTATCACGTAATGATGGCTTGGTTCCCCGTGCTAAATCGTACATATGGTGGCCAATTTAACAACCAACTAATTAATGTCTCATTACAATCAGTACATGGTTGTTTATTCTTTTTCATTAGCAACTCACCGAGTCTCTACTGAGTTAATGGCCCCGTTAGAATGAAGCCTGTATTTATATAGCCATGTCAATCTAACTACAATAACACCTGATTGTCTGGACAAAAATTGAGATTCCATTAGGGAGAGGGAGGGTTGGTGGGTAAGATATTCAATAATGATGTCTAATCGCCACCTGGGGCTGTAGTATGTTCCAAGGGTTGGGTTGTTCGCCCATTAAAGCGGTACGTGAGCTGGGTTCAGAACGTCGTGAGACAGTTCGGTCCATATCTGTAAGGCCCCGTTACCGGTAGCCCTACTTTCGTGTTGGATTTACTCATAAACACAGTTCTAAATATCAGAGTTAATTAAAACATTTACGCGGAATATAAAACTTTCATAAAACTTTACATAATTCATAACTTGTCTCAAAACATCCTTTGTCTTTCAACATTAAAGCATTAAATTAAAACATCATAAGTCTTCAGATGCCAGATTCTTGTTCAGTGCCATGTGTCTCCTCAAGCGAGCTGCCTCATCCTACTCACCTGCGTGCATACTAAAAGTCAGCTACGCTGAGTGAGTTCTAGATAATCACATAATCATACCATTCACATAACATTATATTCTTTCATTCATACTTTCTTACATTCATACTTTCTTACTTTCTTTTGTATTAACTTACTTTCATATCTTATGTTATAAAGAGCATTACGCCCTACATTCCTCGAGTATTATTAGGGCTCGGTACCCTCTTTCCTCGAGTATTATTAGGGCTCGGTACCCTTCTTCCTCGAATATTAGTAGGGTTCGGTTCCCTAGTTCTCGAATATTAGTAGGGTTCGATTCCCTCTTCGTTACCATACAACCATACATTATCATTTCTTTCTTCTATTATCTCTATGATGTTCATACACATAAACATACATAACATACTTACCTTATACATATCGTTACAACCTGACAGTACGTGCAATATCCGAAGATCGTTCACGTACCATCAAGCAATCATTCATACATTTCACATTATCCACATAAGGCATACACTTATCTCTTAGGATAAGTGTATTAACGAGCATGTTGAGTATGCACACAGCCCCGAAAACATAACACATAAATGGGGCTAGAAACTCACCTGAACACGGTTACGTTCTCCGTTGATCGTAATCCCTTTCTTCAGTTGTGCACGGCTGACTGTATAACAAGTTTTACGCTTTTACGCTTTTACAATACCCAGTAAAATCCCACCGACAGCAGAGCTATAGGTAGGGTCTGGGGAGGGTGGGATGTAGGCACACCGTACCTCTATCCAAAGGAATAAAGAGGTGGCTTCCAGAGAGACCCTCGGCTCTAAGAACATATCAATAAAGAGGTGGCTTCCAGAGAGACCCTCGGCTGTATAACAAGTATACATATCAATTTAACTATCACTACTTATAACATCTTTCTAGTCTTAATTACTACCCACAACGAACGGGGGTCCGGGGGCAGCGCCCCTGGCAGCGGGGTCTAGGGGCGGCAGCCCCTAGCAGGGTCCAAGGGGCAGAGCCCCTGGCTGGGGTCGAGCTGCCAGGTCAGCTTGGAAAAATTTTATTTCCATTAACTGTCTTAACACATTTTTCATTAGATTTTTAATTTATTTTCTAATCGAACTTGACTTTAGGCGAAGTTAACCTTAGGCGAACTTAGCTTTAGGCGAAGTTACCAGCTAGGCGAACTTAGCTTTACAGCGAAGTTGCCATCAGGCGAACTTGGCTTCAGGCGAAGTTGTCATCAGGCGAACTTGGCCTCAGGCGAAGTTACCAGTTAGGCGAACTTAACTTTACAGCGAAGTTGCCATCAGGCGAACTTGTCATCAGGCGAACTTAAACCTCAGGCGAACTTGTCATCAGGCGAACTTAGCTTGCAGGCGAAGTTCATCAGGCGAACTTAGCTTGCAGGCGAAGTTCATCGCTTGAAGGCGAAGTTGCCCAGATGAAGGCGAAGTTGCCCAGACAGGCTGTTGTTTGGTTTCTGTCCAACATTTCGAGCCATTTTAACACCCCCGCTACGGTTCAATATCACCCACTATGCTTCCCGACCATTTCCGGTCACTTAACACTAAAAAGCTTGGATCTTTAAACTTCAAAGTTCAAGAATCTTACCTTTTTGTGCTTGTTGGATCTTGTTTCCTTGCTTAATCACAACCAACCGCTCTCTCTTCTCTCTCGGATCTTGGTCTCTCTCTCTACGGCTCTTGGCCTCTCTCTCTCTCCTCGGATCTCGGCCGCCGGTCGGCTTGTGTATGGGGTGTGTGTGTGTGTGAAGGAATAGATGTAAATGAAGATATTTTTGGGTTTAGGGGATATTTATATCCCTTAAATCCCATTCTCATTTAACCCATCTCAATTAATCCAAGTCCCTGATCCGCTCCTACCCGATATTAATAATTAAAAACGCGAAATCACTAACATAACTTTCTTTATTCAACATTATAAATTTTAGGATGTTACAATATCCGGTGTGGGCGTTAGAGCATTGAGAGGACATTTCCCTAGTACGAGAGGACCGGGAAGGACGCACCTCTGGTGTACCAGTTATCGTGCCCACGGTAAACGCTGGGTAGCCAAGTGCGGAGCGGATAACTGCTGAAAGCATCTAAGTAGTAAGCCCACCCCAAGATGAATGCTCTCTTATTCCGACTTCCCCAGAGCCTCCGGTAGCACAGCCGAGACAGCGACGGGTTCTCTGCCCCTGCGGGGATGGAGCGACAGAAGTTTTGAGAATTCAAGAGAAGGTCACGGCGAGACGAGCCGTTTATCATTACGATAGGTGTCAAGTGGAAGTGCAGTGATGTAAAAATACTAATCATTTGGAAGATGGAGTTCACATTAGGGATCTTTTAAAAGAATAGTCGTGTCCGGCAATAGCACATAGGTTTGGGAAGATATTTGGTTTGACAAATTCTCTTTTTAAATATAAGTTTCTAGCCCTAGAAACTATTGAGGAAATTAAGTCGAACTTGTTCATTGATCATGGAGGATGTATTCTCTAAACCGGTTGATTGGTGTAGGTTTCCTAATACATGTTTGTGTTAAAAATTTTGACTTTATCAATGGACCGCCACTCCGTTGGTGACAGATTAGATGGTTTTAATTTTCGGGTATTCTTAATGCTTTAATTTTTATTGCGTATTCACAAAAATACACAGAAATAATTAGTCTAGTGATTTTCTTTTAACTTTTGGGTCAAACCAAATGACTTAATGGCTAACTAGTACACATACAAAACAAATCTTTTGACCCCAAATTGACATGCTGACTGTTGTGTTCTTTTCTTTTGTTCACTTGCTTATTCAACTCACTTTATTATTTAACCAATGCCAATTATATCAAAGGGTAACCAACTCCACTATAGTATTTTCTCACTCATAAAAGCATAGTATACCTTTCTTCTTTTTTTCTATTTTAGGCTACTTGCAAGTAGTAAATCATATTACCATTTTTGATAATTCTTAAAGCCTCTTATGTTGAATAGATTCTTTCTAAAAGTTTCTAATATAATTTAAGAAATTGTATTGCATTTTTTTTCGATATATGAGTTGTAAGTAGAAACCGATGAGAGAGTTAATAAAAAGTTCTGCATATTGTTGATTGTGTGTAGCGGGAGAGAGAAATATGGTGGATGATTGCATAAATATCTTATATATCATATATCACATTTTCAACAATAAGTAAAGTGTCTTTACGGTTTCGTAAAGTTCTTTAGATAAAACTTGCTATGTAATGTTCTGAGTCCATAATTAAAAAAAAAAGTTGAAGGCAACATAGAAATATCACTGAAACCCTAAAATGTCAAATAATTATGTTTAGTTGTGCGGAGATTTATATGAGCATCACCTGAAAGCATTGCATCACACATGACATTATCGGTCTAAATGACGGTGATGGTTGAACACATTTTAAGGCTACCTCTATTAGAGGTGTAATTGCGTAAATCATGTCAGGTTGGCGGGTTTCGGATTGGTGGGATGAACTCTTCAACCCTAACCCGAACCAAATACTTCTACATGTTGTATTTGGGTCGATCCCCTTAAAATCGTGTCATGTTTTGGGTCGACCCTCTTAAAATCGTGTCATGTTTCGGGTCAACCCATTTTATTTGCTCATGTTCTAGATTCTTGATCCCGGCTAGGGTTCATGCCCCTGTCTCGTCTCCAGTTAGATGATGTTTAAAATTTGATTTGTTACAAGTTGGTTATGATTAACATCTATATTCCAACTTTTGTTATCGGTGTTATCATTACGGTTTATTTGTATGTGGTTAATTTGTAGGCCCAAGTTATGTTCTTCGAAGAAATCTATTTTATTTCTTGTATATATTGGAGTTCCTCTCAATTTTAATCACAACATTCAAGTATTATTTTTCATTCATTTTTACAATGAATATGGTGTGAAGAGAATTTTCATACTAAAACCAAATTAGAGTCTTTAGATCCTTCAATATAGGAACCATGCAACCTTACAAGGTTACAATGTTGGACAGGTAAAACTAGAGGTGCACAAACCGAGTATTTTTTAGGAACAAAAACCGGTTTCAGGTATGGTCAACAAAAGTCAAAACCGGGTCGGGTAGGAACCGCATCTGGGTATATAGTCGGGTATTTGACTGAGTTTTGACCAAGTTTTCTAAGTTTTTTGGGGTTTCGGGTGGGTTTGGACCGGGTAAAGGTGGAACCAGTAGCGGGTCCGGTTTCAGGTATATGTTTGGGGAGAAACCCAATACTAGGTCGTACCAGAGGTCGGGTACTAATAAGAACCGACTCCGGGTCAGGTCCGAAACCAGATAGTTTGTGCACCTCTAGGTGAAACTTGACTTCTTTTTTGGGTGGGCTGGTTTAAACCCCAAAGATGAAAAATGGGCCCTTTTTTATTTGGTTTTAATTTATGGGTCCTCAATTGTAAATAAGTTAAAAAGAATTTAGAAGGCCAAAAGCCCAGTAGCTTGGCAATTTCAGAAGACCAATAACCACACAAGCAGCCCAACCAACAAGCCCAAGTTTGTAGAAAACATTAAAAAGATAACTAAATAAATAAATCTGTTATAAAATTGAATTTATTTTTATCACTAAGGCAATTAAGGGTAGTTGCTACATATTTGACAGTAGCAAATACACGTTTCTTAGTGTGGGATCTAGTTTGACGGTAGGGGTGTGCACGGTATTGTTTGGGTTAGTTTTGAGATAAAACCAAAACCAACTAAAAACAAACCTTTGATTCTTGGATTTTTGAAGCCGTTTAGTTCTGATTTTTCGGTTTTTGTCATTTGAGTTTGAAAATTTTGAACCGAAAAAAATAAGTTGAACCCAAAATGTTTATACTTTACAAATTTATTTAACTATTATTATTGTTATTATATACATATGTTAATTCAAACCCACTAGAATAATATTTTTTTACTGTTTCGATTTAGGTATTCATTTCTATGATCCGAGTTAGCATGGCACAACGTGCGTCCATGGTTCTGCATTCTTACATCAATTTATTTTTGCTTAGCAGTCTCGCAACAACGCAAAAGTTTTTATCTGATCGTCGTATCTCATGTTGATTTTATATGATTATATTTTTGAAACATAACTAACTTTTATGGAAACAAAATTAGTTTATACAAAAGTGTTAAGTTTATATAAAACTATATTTCAACTTAACTAAAAATTTAGAGTTTAAAAGAAATCACAAAAATTAAAATAATAAAATAAGCATAGTCATATTCTGAAGAACATTTTAGAAATGGTGCAAAAGATAGTCATGGTTTGGTGCATGAAATTAGTGACATGTGTGCTACCAACATATTATTAACATCTATAGTAAATGTGTTGATGCTAATCAAATGCCACCCATGCAAAACATTTATTGCATAACTGCCACGTGTCCCACCTCAACTCACCTACTTAAACTACTAATACACTCTTCCACCAAGTCAATCCACTCTAAACATAGCAAACATGTTATCCAAATGTATGTTCAAATGTATGTTTATCCTACTAGCCCTAGCGGTGGCCACCAGTACAACCAGTGTATTGGTGGCCGCCAGTAATGACAGACAGGGAAGCAAAGTCTTTCCGTTTGAAGGTCACGACCGTGACCATGGTTGGGTCACTAGTGAAAGTGACCAAGACAGACGGGCGAGCAAAGTCTTCCCGCCTGAAGAAAAGGGTGAAAAAGGTTATTATCGTCCTGGTTACAGTCCTGACCCTGGTCATGGTCAGGGTCAGGACCCTAACAAACGGGCGAGCAAAGTGTTCCCGCCCGAGGAACAATATGAGCATGGTGAAGGGGGGTATTTTCCTCCTGGGGAAGAGTATGGTCCCAGAGGTGGTGCTGGTGGTAATGGTGGTGCTGGTGGTAGTGGTGGTAGTTTGCCTGGCGGCGATGGGCAACGGGTTGGACGGAGAAACGAAGGTATATATTGTCGGATTTTAAGCGCGTGGTGAAGACGGACGCCGGAGGGATGAGGGTGGTGAGGGGTGTTGGTGGGAAGTATAGAGTCCCATGCATATTGGGTTCATTACTATGGAACCTAATAGCATGTTCATCCCACAATATCTTGATTCTAGTTTAATCTTCTTTGTTGAAACAGGTATTATCAATTTAATTATCATAACCAATATTGTACATTTTACTTTTTCCATATTTACTTAAATGTATTATTCACACCATGTTATTTTGTAACATTTGAATTTTTCATGGCAACCAATATTATTTGTTAGAAGGGTTTAAATTTAGGGGTTGTTGGGTCCAACCCGACCTGAGCCCGGATATAGCTTAAGACAATTAAGCCCAAACACGACCCCGTGTTCACATATTCACGGGTTGACCCGAACCCAAAACAACACATTTAAGCCCAAACACCACCCCATATTCACATATTATAATTACGTGTTAACCCGAACGATTCACGGGTTGACCCGAACACAACACAACACATTTAAGCCCACTTAACACATATAAGCCCAAACACCACCCCATATTCACATATTATAATTACGTGTTAACCCGAACGATTCACGGGTTGACCCGAACACAACACAACACATTTAAGCCCACTTAACACATATAAGCCCAAACACCACCCCATATTCACATATTATATTTACTTGTTGACCCGAACACAACACAGATTTGTTTGACTCAAAAACTTTTGGTTTTTTTATTACTTAACTAATAAATTAAATTATATTTTATATAAAAATGTATTCTTTTTATAAAGGAGTTGCATTGTGATTATAAAGCATTATGTCAATTTCCTTTTTAGTTTTTGGTTTTAAATTTTTACCATAACATACCCAACAAATTTAGTTTATTACATGAAACAAAAATTATTAGTTTTTTATTGTTTTCACATATTAATATTGGACTTCACATTTTTATAAAAAAAATATTTATATTTTTATAAAAGAGTTGCATTCTAATTATAAAATATTATGTCAATTTCCTTTTTAGTTTTAAATTTTTATTGTAAGATACCCAACAAATTTAATTTATAACATGAAATTTAATAAAAACAAAATAAAAACCATAAGATACCATTAAAAAATATATTGGTTTAAACGGATAATCCGTGAACACCCGGTCCTGGTGTTCCTAGGCCGTTTAGTTAAACTGGTTTACACGGCGACCAACAAACCCACTCCTTTAGTTAAAAGGGCCCACGAACCAACCCATTTAGTTAAACGGGTGTGCAGGTTCGACCTGAACACGTTTATACCAAACCGAAACCCATGAATTTCATATTTACGTTCGTCTTGGTTTTTCGTGTCCTGTTAGAAATTCACACCCCTAGTTTAACATGTAGGTGAGGCGAGAATCGGATCGATCTACAACGACAACCTTGTCGAAAAAGATCTTAAATCCGGAGATTTGTACCGAATCCAAGCGGGTTCACCGTTCTATATCATTAACACCGCTCAGGGTCAAAGGTTACAAATCATCACTAGCATCGACACGGCCGAAAGCATCGACTGGGAATCATTCGAGGTAGTTAAATCTTCAAATCTCCTATAGCCATCACTGTTTACAGTTTATACATATTATTAACTAATTTATTACTTTGGTTTGTAGTCATTTTCGCTCACCGGAGGAGCATACCCGAGGTCGGTGCTTGCCGGGTTCGATCTACAGACTCCCGACAGCGCTCAATGTAACTAATTCGTAACCGTTATAACCACCACAGCTAGTTAGGGGTGTGCAAGAAACCAAAATAACCGAACAGAAACATAACAGCTAGTTAGGGGTGTGCAAGAAACCAAAATAACCGAACAGAAACAAACACCGACCACAGCTAGTTTGGTTGATGCTTTTGTAAAAACTGAATTAACGGTTCGGTTTTAGTTTTGCAGGTAACAAAAACCGAAAAATCTGAACTGAACAGAATTTCTAAATTTTTATTTTTTTAGTTTCTATAACAAAAACAAAAACCGAAAAATCTGAACAAAATTTCTAAATTTGTATTTTTCTTAGTTTTTATAACAAAAACCGAAAAATCCGAACCCAACAGAATTTCTAGATTTTTATTTTTTAGTTTTTACTTTTAAGTAATAATTTATGTTAATTTAATATATATACTTAACTCAAATATTTTTGGCTAAGTATATATAATAGTCTATTTGTTAATAATTAACAAAATTATTTCTACCTAGATTCATTATTTTCGACAAACTTTCTTTTAGGCCTAAAATTTTCAAGTTTGATTTTCAAGGCTCAACGGTAAAAGCCGAAACCGAACAGAAAACCGAAAAAACCGAAACCAAAACGTAAACCGAAACCGAACGGTTTTAAAATTCCGAAAACCGAGGTTTGGTTTTTGGTTCGGTTATAGCCCAAAACCGCATCGAACCGCACCACGCACACCCTACAGCTAGTTAAACTAGCTCTTGTTTGGGTTTATACATTGTGATGTTATTTTATATATAGGTTTCGACCGAAGTGGTTGGTGAGTTGCTAACCGCCCGACAAGACTGTGCGATAGTGTTCTTGAACCCAGACAGTCAACCGAGCATGTGGACGCGGTTCTTGGAGCAAGGGAAGCATGAGAGGAAGACTCAAATGAAAATTGCCAATGTAGGACCGAAGACCGGTAAGAAAGCGAAAACGCAGTCGTGGTCGTTGAGGAATCAGTTGGTTTCCTTATTTGGAAAGGTTAAGGGTAAGGATGACGATGACTTGGGTTCGTATAATATCTACGGTGATAAGGAGGCTCATTTTCGAAACGATTATGGTTGGAGTGTTGAAGTCAACTGTGACGATTTTAAAGAGCTTAAGTTGTCAGACTTTGCGGTCTATCTCGTCAATCTAACCGCGGTAAACAACCTATATTATACTTATATAGTTGAATTTAGACGGTTAATTTTGCACGGATGCGTTAACAGAGCTCGAATGGGGGCCGGGGTTGAACGAGCTAGAATTGGGCCGGGCTAGAACAAGCATGGATCAAGCCGGGCCCGAACAAGCATGAATCAAACTGGGCCCTAATGGCCTCGAAACGGGCTGGGCCCGAGCGACCTCGAACAAGGCCGGGCCCGAACGACCTCAAGTTCAAGCCTAAATCAATAAGCATGCCCTAGGCCAAGCTCACTTGTTGGACTCGATCCAGCTTGAGAGTTACTAATCTGTTATGTTAAACGAGCTAGAATCGAGTTGAGCTTAAACGAGCTCGAGTCTAAATCAATAAATGAGTCCTAGTTCGAGCTTCACTTATCGGCTTCGAACTAGCTTGCGGAAATATTATATTTTGTGTTTATTATCTAATGTTTAAATACATATTTTTGTAACAGTTATAAAATATAAAATTAAGATATATTAAGATATGAATAAAATGAATCATATACAACTTTTTATATATATAAAACTAAAATTAAAACTAAAAAGAAGTTATATATATATATATATATATATATAATGTAATTAAAAGTTAAAACTAAAAAGAAGATCAGCAATTTATACAAATGCGGGTTGAGACCCAGCTTTCGTAAGCTAAACCAGCCGAGCTTGAGCCTTGGCTCGGGTAGGCTCTGAGCCCTAGATGCTAAAAAGAACCTTCATGTTAAAACCATTACAGGGAGCGATGATGGCGCCACACATTAACCCAACAGCGACCGAATACGGTGTGGTCCTAAGAGTGACTGGGAACATACAAGTCGTGTATCCAAACGGGACCTTGGCAATGGACGCACAAGTGACTGAAGGCGACGTGTTTTGGATCCCGCGTTACTTCCCATTCAGTCAAGTAGCATCCCGGTCAGGCCCGTTTGTGTTCTTCGGGTTCACAACATCCACCCGCGACAACAGGCCGCAGTTCTTGGCGGGCCAAGGGTCGGTTTTCCAGACCATGATGGGCCCAGGGTTTGCAGCTGCGATCGGGTTGAGTGAAGATACGGTGTCGAAGATTTTTAATGCTCAGCCTCATTCGACTATCTTCCCATCAGCTTCGGCTGCGCCGGGTGGTGGCGGTGGGGAGATACCTGAGGGCGAAGGTCAGTGTGATCCGGGTTACGACAGTGGGGCTAAAATAAAGATGGTGAATAGCTTTGTGTAATGTGTAAGAGGGTGTTTTGAGAGTTGTATGTTTTGTGTTGTTTTGTGTTATGAGGTTACTTGGGAGTTTGCTTTTGTTGTAGTAAATAATGATGGTTGTTGTGGATGGTTTTAACCTTTTTAACTGTTAACATGTACCAATAGCAGTAATAATGTCAATTAGGGAGTTGTCATGAGATTTCAACTTATTTTAACATTACTATTACAGCTTATATGGGTCGTATGAAACTTTTGTAGGTCATTTACAAGTTCATGCATAGCTTATTTAACATCATTATTATTGGACACTAGTTGGGAGCTAAAGCCACCTCAGCGCGTGTGCACTGTGCCCAGGCGGTAAAGGGCTTTTTGTTAGCCAGTTAACGGGACGTCGTTGGGGGGTTAATGGGGACACTGTAGCGGACATTAAGGTTAAGGCCCGGCCAGTAAAGGGGCTTTTGTGGAGAGAGGAGGGGCATTGTTAGCCGGTTAGCAGGACATCATGTCGGGGCGTTAAGCATTGGGGGGGTTAGTGGGACACTGCAGCGGACGACATCATGTCGGGGCGTTAAGCATTGGGGGGGTTAGTGGGACACTGCAGCGGACGTTAAGGCCCGACTGTGGAGAAGGAGAAACAGACGGGGCATCGTGCCGGGGGTGGGACACTGGCAATGTCCGGGGGCGTGAGGGACCCTGCGACAGACGTCAAGGCCCTGCCGGTAAAAGGGCTTTTGTAGAGAAGAGGAGAAAATGACGGGTTTCAAAACCAACAAAAAACTTTGGGGCTTTATTGTTAGTTAAACTCAACACGGAAATAAAACTCAGACGGGGCATCGTGCCGGGGGTGGGACACTGGCAATGTCCGGGGGCGTGAGGGACCCTGCGACAGACGTCAAGGCCCTGCCGGTAAAAGGGCTTTTGTAGAGAAGAGAAAATGACGGGTTTCAAAACCAACAAAAAACTTTGGGGCTTTATTGTTAGTTAAACTCAACACGGAAATAAAACTCACTGCTTACATGGCAGTGGCGTGATAAGTTCAACCTCAGTGCTGACTAGCAAGTTTTACAAGCTTAACAAGGAGCCTTACAACCTATATGGGTTATATTCGAGTTCATAACTCAACATCAATGAATTAAAGTATTCGAATAATTTCAACCCGAGTAAATAGGTATTTGAGTTCATCAATTTCAACCCAAGATGATACTAGATCTGATACAACTGAGTGGGGGACTTTGATATGCTCTTGCTCCCGGCAAATATGCTGGGCAAGATAGTGAAAAAGGTGGACCGCCATTTAAGAGAGATCACGGAGGCTCAAACTTTTTGCTAGCTTTCAAACATGGGCCAAAGAAAATAGGAAGGTCAAACAAAGTCACGGTCAAAGCAAAAAAAATATACCAAAAAGGATTCACTTTCAACAAAACCAAGCATTACCAGGAAGGGAACCCGTTCCGAATTTCATCATCAAAGCCAAGCAGGACTGTTTGCCAGGATGTGTTAGGTTTTCAGCCAGAATTTCACCAGTTTTGGCCAGGTACACCTTTAAACGTTCAAGTTAAACGTTCAGACCAAAAACGAACATCATTAAACGTTCTAGTTAAAACATGCTGACAAAAAACAAACACCTTTAAACGTTCAAGTTTAGAAGTTCAGAACAAAAAAGTTTAGAAATTCTGTTTAGAAGTTCTAAACCCTAATCAGCTCATAATGAAATTAAACGTTCTAGACAAACCTTTAAACCTTCAGAAGATCATGACCAAATAGAAGTGGAACCAAATGCTTCCGGTTCACTCCTGGGTCAGGTCTCTAAATAATGGGTGTTTCCACTTTGTACCCACAGACCGGATAGGAAAAATACGGCTAAGGCCAGGGCCAGAACAGGTTCTTATGTCCATGTCTAACCACAACCATGGCCAAAAATGCACCTAATGAAACACTCACCTGACTACACGCAGGCAGCGTGAATGCTTTCAGCAGCAATGATCCAAGCCTGTACATACAGACCTAACAAAGTCACACTATCATGCCAAAATATAAAACGACAACACGATACCAAAAGTATGTCTTCAACATAACCACGCAACAAAAGCTGGTTCCTGGACACCTTGCACCACCGTCATCAAGCAACAAGTTGCTCAATTCCTCCACAAATCCTCACAAGTGAGGCTAGAGTACAGCAATGCAGGCGCCAAAAACGACAATCACCAAAAATCCTTATCCAAAAACAAAAATAGTACCAAAACATAAAACAAGCATCATAAAACATAAAAGAACTCCCTTCCCATCATTTAGCTCCCTTCTTAACCGCCGCCTTGGTCACCTTAGCCCCAGTCGGGTCCTTCTTCTCCACACTCTTGATAACTCCAACAGCAACAGTCTGACGCATGTCACGAACAGCAAACCGACCCAGTGGCGGGTACTCAGCAAACGTCTCAACTACCATAGGCTTGGTCGGAAGCATCTTAACCATACCCGCGTCTCCGTTCTTCAAAAACTTGGGCTCTTTTTCCAACTCCTTTCCGGACCGACGGTCAATCTTGGTCAACAGCTCGGAAAACTTGACGGCAATGTGAGAGGTGTGGCAGTCGAGAACCGGTGCGTAACCGTTTCCGATTTGACCAGGGTGGTTCATGATGATGACCTGTGAGGTGAAGCTGGCTGCACCCTTAGCAGGGTCATCCTTTGAGTTGGAAGCAACGTAACCACGTTTCAGATCCTTGACTGCAACGTTCTTGACGTTGAACCCGACGTTGTCACCGGGGAGAGCTTCTTGTAGAGCTTCGTGGTGCATCTCAACAGACTTGACTTCAGTGGTCAACCCAGACGGACCGAAGGTCACAACCATACCGGGCTTGATCACACCAGTTTCAACACGACCGACTGGCACAGTTCCAATACCACCGATCTTGTACACATCTTGAAGTGGGAGACGAAGGGGCTTGTCAGATGGTCGTTTTGGCTCGTTGATCTGGTCAAGAGCTTCAAGAAGAGTTGGTCCCTTGTACCAGTCGAGGTTGGTTGACCTTTCGATCATGTTGTCACCCTCGAATCCTGAGATGGGTACAAACGGGATTTTGTCGGGGTTGTAACCAACCTTCTTCAAGTAGGATGACACTTCCTTCACGATTTCATCATACCTAGCCTTTGAGTACTTAGGAGTAGTTGCATCCATCTACAAACCATTAAAAATTAAAATAAATTAGTATTCTCAATGATATTCAATTAATAATATATTTTTTAAGTTTATAGGTTTATAACAAACCTTGTTACAACAGCAGATCATTTGTTTCACACCAAGGGTGAAAGCAAGCAAAGCATGTTCACGGGTCTGACCGTCTTTGGAGATACCAGCTTCAAAACCACCAGTAGTCGAGTCAATGATAAGAACAGCACAGTCAGCCTGTGAAGTACCAGTAATCATGTTTTTGATGAAATCACGATGTCCAGGTGCATCGATAACAGTGCAGTAGTACTTGGTGGTTTCAAACTTCCACAGAGCGATATCAATGGTGATACCACGTTCACGTTCTGCCTTAAGTTTGTCAAGGACCCAAGCGTACTTGAATGACCTCTTGTTCATCTCAGCAGCTTCTTTCTCAAAACGCTCGATAACCCTCTTGTCGATACCACCAAGCTTGTAAATCAAGTGCCCGGTGGTAGTCGACTTGCCGGAGTCGACATGTCCAATGACGACAATGCTGATGTGAGTCTTTTCTTTACCCATTTTAAGTTAGCTGTTGACATTTAAAAATACTATTAGTAAACACACATCAAATCAAAAACAATAGTTTCAAAAAAACAATACTAAGCAGCAAAAAAGTATTGCACAAAACTCTGAATCAAAATCAAATACCTCATAGAAAGCATACATGTTAACATATTGAATAAATAGTGTGTTCATTATTCATTTAACAGATTAAACCAGAAACTGAAACCATTAAGTTTGGTTTAGTTCCAAAATATCAGAATTAAATTCAATTTCAGTATAACTAACAAATAGTATACTTCACACAAATCTACAATAACACAACATTATTCTAGAACAAGTCTGACAAATTATGATATACAAGCAACATTCATGAACATATCAGACTGTACAAAACTATATATATATATATAGGATTAGTATCATTTAAATTATTTAAGAACTTGTAGGAACTCTTAATAACTAACGTTTTTTATAAAAAATTTTGTATGTTAATATTATTTAAGTGTAGTTTTATCACTTTTGACATCTATATTTACGATTACAATTATGAAAATTAGTTTTTTTTACACATATCAATGTTTTTTTACACATATGTAAATTTTTATCACATAAATTTTACACATGTATAACTTGTGATTTATATATGTAATCAAAAAAAATTTTTATAAATATGATAAAACAGGTCTCAAATAATGTTAATATATAAAAAAAGTTAAAAAAATATTTTGTTTCTAAGAGTAAAGTTCTTAAACTTTTTTTGAGTTCTCAAATGAAACTAACCCATCAAAAAATGAACAAATCAGTATATACTTATCAAATAAAACTACACACAGAAATTGTAAACAACTATTAAATTATAAACCTCATACATACGTAACAAATTATCCAATAGTTCATCAACAAGTAAAATCAAATATAATGCATGTATTACAAACTTCACTCTGTAAAATCTACAATAGTATACTTCACACAAATCTACAATAACACAACATTATTCTAGAACAAGTCTGACAAATTATGATATACAAGCAACATTCATGAACATATCAGACTGTACAAAACTATATATATATATAGGATTAGTATCATTTAAATTATTTAAGAACTTGTAGGAACTCTTAATAACTAACGTTTTTTATAAAAAATTTTGTATGTTAATATTATTTAAGTGTAGTTTTATCACTTTTGACATCTATATTTACGATTACAATTATGAAAATTAGTTTTTTTTACACATATCAATGTTTTTTTACACATATGTAAATTTTTACCACATAAATTTTACACATGTATAACTTGTGATTTATATATGTAATCAAAAAAAATTTTTATAAATATGATAAAACAGGTCTCAAATAATGTTAATATATAAAAAAAGTTAAAAAAATATTTTGTTTTTAAGAGTTCCTAAAAGTTCTTAAACTTTTTTTGAGTTCTCAAATGAAACTAACCCATCAAAAAATGAACAAATCAGTATATACTTATCAAATAAAACTAAACACAGAAATTGTAAACAACTATTAAATTATAAACCTCATACATACGTAACAAATTATCCAATAGTTCATCAACAAGTAAAATCAAATATAATGCATGTATTACAAACTTCACTCTGTAAAATCTCCTCAAATCCACATCAACATATTATAATATACAAACAGCATTCAAAACAAACACAAAACTAAATCATGAACAGATCAGTCTCTCTCTGTGTGTGTGTAGTTTCAGGATCAAATACATTTTATTCTTAACATGAAAACAGGGAGAACTATTATTAGGTTTGTTTTTATAATAATTGTTAAATATATACAAATATATATATATATATACATATATATATATATATTCTGATCAAATCAGCTTCTGTATTAACCAAATCAGGCATAAGGACACAAATTATAAAGCAATTATTACATCCAAATCAATAAACCTAACTCCTACTTGCTAAAACCCATCCATTAACTTAAATCAACAAGCAAAAATCAGCAATCAAACACACACACACAGAAACACTGAATCAATAAATTCATCAACGTATAACTCAAATCATTAACCCTAGAACAAATCACAACACACCAGAATCAATATAATACAGCTCAGATAAGCAGTTAATGCGGAATAATATCGGATATCATCAAGGACCGGTATCTGAGATATTTGTTATCGCAGTGATATATTGGTAATTTTAATATCAAGTAAAATTCATACATATAGCAATTTAACACTAATAATTCAGTATACTCTCCTACTAATAACAAATTAACCTTTTGCAACTTGCAAAATACTAACAATCGTAGCAAGTAGGAACTGATTAAGAGTTAAAACACTGACATTGAACACTAAAAATTGATAATTAAGACTTAGGAGGTGTTTGGGATTATTAACTTTTCCCTCTCACATCAAAAGCAATCCCAAACACCTTATTTTACCTCCTTATAACTTTTCATAAGTTATAAAAGTGTAGCTTATTAACTTTTCCCTCTCACATCAAAAGCAAACCCAAACACCTTATTATTTTTCAAAAAGTTAATAAGTTATAAGTTAGTGAAAATAAGCAATCCCAAACACCCCTGTAAAACACTGATATCAGTGATATAACGGTCAAATATCGGTCAATATCGCTGATATTATTGGTACCGATATTCTGACCGACATTCTAACAAGGGGCCGATAACCGATATATCACCGTTATATCGATATCGACTGCATCGCAGCTCAGAACGATTATTAGTTACAAATCAGTATACATATCAATCAAATCAACATAAAAACAAAAATTATAAACAATTATTAAATCAAAATCAGTTAATCTACTTCTTACTAGCTAAAACTCACCCAATAACAGGTAATATAACTCAAATCATAAACCCTAGACTGCATCAAAACACACACAATCGATACAATAGATCTCAGTAGAAACGATTAACAGTTAACGATCGAACGAGCATACAGATTACAGATGATTACAGGATTATAAGCTACCTTAGTAAACAACAACAACAATAATAATAATAATAATAATACTAATAAAATAGATCTCAGAAGAAACGATTAACAATTAAACGATCGAACATGAATATAGATTACAGATGCTTAAAGGATTATAGGCTACCTTAGTGAATAATAATAATAATAATAATAATAAACAAGAAATATTAGCAATAACACATCATATAACTCAAATCATAAACCCTAGACTACATCAAAACACGCACAATCGATACAATACAGCTCAAAACGATAAGCAGTTGACGATCGAGCATGAATAGAGATGAGCATACCGATTACTAAAGGATTAGAGGCTACCTTAGTGAATAATAATGATATTATTATGCTGCTGCAGCTGCAGCTGCCGATGTGTGGAGGTTGATGGATGAGTGTTGAGAAATAATGGAGACGAGGCTTTTATAATCGGTGAAACGAAGGTTTAGGTTAGGGTTTTCTTGCAGCCGTTGGATTGGATGATCTGACGGTTGTGATGGTTTGAGGGTATATGGTATATTATTATTATTATTATTATCATGAGCCGTGAGGGCTCCCGGGTTTTACTATCAGTGGATCTTCAGACGGGTGGGTTTTTTCCGAAACTAAAGATAACTTGGAGGCGCTTAAGGGCTCCGTACGGTTGGGTTAGGCCAGCTAACGGTGGACTTTTACCATTGGGTCACCCCGTTCGGAGTACCTAGGCATTCTATGTTTGTTGGTCGTTCGAAAAAAAATCATCAGCCGTGGATTCGAGTTTAATGGTGCCCTGTAATATGTTACAATTTTAGCCATTTGATTATTTGCTACTAGACGGTTTTAGTCGGATGATTTTTTTTTATGTTTGTTTTTTGAAAATATTGGCAGTGCTCATGTGCTGGTTGTTGGTTGGTGGTAAGCCATACATTGGATGTGCAAAAATGGCTGTAACAAAGTTTCTCTTATTCGTATTAACAGCTACTATAGGAGGAATGTTTTATGCAGTGCTAACGATTTAATAACTATCTTTGTAGCTCCAGAATGTTTATTTTTAGATACTTTTTCAAACCTATTGGCAGGCTATTGCCGATACTAAGTAGCAGCCAAAAACTTGTATCTATTTTTCATGATATCATGCATGGCTCGGAGGGGGGATATAGCTCAGTTGGTAGAGATTCGCTCATGCAATTGGGTCGTTGCGATTACAGGTTGGATGTCTAATTGTCCAGACGGTAATGATAGTATGAGATGATAAAATATGGCAAAAGCTATGCATAAAAAGAGTTCATGTGGGCGTACTAGTTCACGTAAGAGTATACGTAAAATATCAAAGGGGGTTATTCATATTCATATAAGTTTCAATAATACCATTGTGACTGTTGTAGATGTACGAGGGCGAATGGTTTATTGGTCCTCTGCCGGTACTTGTGGCTTTAAAGGTATAAGAAGAGGGGAAAATGAAAGATATTTTGTTCGACCGTATAAAATTATTTGATTCTTGCCTTTCTTCAAAGAATTTCCACGAGGATAAACTAGTGACCTCGGATATTAATGAAATCTATAGAAGAATTATCTATCGGAATAATACTCTTACAAATCTATTAACAAACAAGTATAAGTACGACAGAAGAATTAATAATTGTCACACCCTCAAAATCCACTAACGGAGTTTTACCGTCAGAGGGTGTGAACTGGCAGGATCGGAATCATCAGTTATAATCAAACCATAAAATAAAGTTTCAAAACCATTAAAACGTTTACGAGTAATTTAAATGCGGAAGCGTAAAAACCTTTAATCAAAAGTTGCGTCACGCAGGACGACTTAAAACCAAAGATAATCGTTAAAAATAAGTTTGCAGGACAAAAGCGTTTTCAATCAATGCATGTTCCTAAACCGCGCGCCCGCCTCGGCTACCTGAGAATAACATACTAAAAGTGTCAACACAAGGTTGGTGAGTTCACAAGTTATATAAAATAAATCGTTTAGCGTTTGCGTTCAGCGTTTTACGTTAAGCGTTTTGCGTAACCACGTTACGGCGTTTTGCGTTAAGCGTTTTGCGTAACCACGTTACGGCGTTTTGCGTTAAGCGTTTTGCGTAACCACGTTACGGCGTTTTGCGTTAAGCGTTTTGCGTTACCAGATAGTGTTATGTCAAATTATATATCGATAGGTAGCTAGTCTATACAACAAGTATTACTAAGTGTTCGACACCGAAGCTGACTCGTTTAGTAAGTGCCTTGTCACCAGGTCCTCCAGACCATGGTACGTGTTAGCCAAAATTACACCCGCTCGACCTCCAGTCGAGTTTAGCGTTGGGTGGGGTTTGTCAAACCCAGTAGTACTACTCAACAGTGACTCGCTATTCAAAATATTAACCGGTTCGATGTGTAGGACTTCAAATGTTTCGTTTGCCACTTAGCCTTTACAAGTGATATATAATTTATAACAAAATCTTAAATGCGTTGTGGAGTATGTTATCTCCCCCAAGTGAAAAGCGTTTGAAAACAGTTTAAAGAGGGGAAAGTGAAACTCACTGTTTGCGAAGAATTTCCCAAAATAATCACCAAGATGCGCGTCACCGAAAAACTCTCTCTAACGTTCTAAAACAACAAAGAGATTTTTCTAAGTGTCGGAATATTATCGAGTCTCTAGACCCGGCACATAATACCTATGCACATAACATGTTTCGTGTTTCGTTCGTGAATCGTGTGTGTCTTTAACAAGTGTTTTTGTGACACATCACATGTGTAAGCAATCATATACGTGTCATGTATTCATAATGTACATTACTAGCAATTTTTCCCGTAAGGGCATTTTGGTCAACAAATAACAATTAACTAGCCATTATTCCCCATAAGGGCAATTTGGTCAAATCATGGCAATCACTTAGCAATTATTCCCCGCAAGGGTATTTTGGTCAAAACATAGCAATTATATAACAAGTATCACGTTTCATGCATTTTTACACAACTCAGCAGCTAGTTTCACCGAGACAGAAATCCTACTAGAAAGATTGTACTATTTCACCGATCATAGCATCTCAATTAATTTACCAAAAATCATCACAGAAGCACATATGTCTTAGGTTTCCAGAACATATTTTATTACATTTTTATTCCTCATAGTTTTCTCACAATCCTCAAATCATTACAGCAAACTCATAACAGTCAGATTCATGCACAACAGAATGTTATTTGCAATTCCCGTTAAACGAAAAATCCAATAAATGCAAGACCACTTGGGTTTGGTTCCTAACTCAATGAGTCAACTTCCAGAAGTGGAACCAACCCAATTGGTCTCGTAGTTCATGAGATATAACATTTACAACATAACCTAACAGCAGGTCTAACAGCTCAGCTTTGCACAACGTTTTTGTAAAATCATAAAAGTTAACTTCTACTTGTCCAAAAAATTACAAACTTATACTTTATAGAAACTAGACTCAACCTAGTTTACTGCGGTACCCACAATCTCAACCAACTTTCACGTTTACACTTCGTTACAGTCACTTAAACATCGTATACACATTCTGTCCAGAATCTGTTTGCATCCAAACTCCATATATTAACAACCTATGAACTATCATGCATTCATGTGATCCTCTAGACTCCATAAACACCATTTATACACATCAATTACATATTACATACTTGATTAGGGTTTGTGTTTGAACTCAAATCAAAGACACAACAATCAACATGCAACAAGATTCAATCTACTTATCAAATCATCATTCAATCAACCACAATCATGTTAGCTATCTACATACACAAAATCGGCAGGTCTAGGGTTTGTGGTTAACCCAACAAACATCAAAATTAAGCTACAAGAATGTAAAGGATGATCAATTATACCTTCCTAGCACCTAGTTCTTGGATTAAACACTTGATTTCTTGATGTATGTGTGTGTGGAAGTCGACGGCAGCAAGGAGCAAAGGGGAGGGGGGCCGATCGGGTTGGGATTAATAATAATAATAATAGTTAGGGTTTAATTTTTAAGGTTATATTTATAGACACACAAGTTACACTCAAGTCCCTCTACTTTCAAGTGTTGTTTTTCTAACTTAACTAACTTAGTTCTTGTTTCTTGTTTAGCATTACACACAATATAATCAAGTAACACATATGTTAACACATAATTATCACATAATTATTATGTTGACGTTTTTCGTTTATTCCTCAATCGTTTGCGTCAACTTGTTTGCGTTTCGGTGCAAATCCCGAAAGACTACACATGTAGTAAGTGTTAAGCGTCATTTAAACCCTAGTTTAAATGTAATGAAGTGTGCGTTATAGATTCAATGATCTTTAAGTTTGAATTGACGGAGTTGAGTTAACGGAGTTAACCTGAAATTGACGATTGTCACATCATTCCCATGTTAAAGAATTTTCGTCCCGAAAATTTGAGTCAAGTCGTGATGAGAGTCTGAAAGAGTAAGAAAAAAAAATTTTCAGTTTGTCATATCATCCCCTAGTAGAAAGAAATTTCGTCCTGAAATTTAATTCATACCTCCGGTGATGTCTGACGGTTTGCCGAGTTTCGCGGTTTTCTGTGTTTGGTTAGCCCTTCAAAAAGGTGAGGATACTTTTTCATCATTTGATCCTCGCGTTCCCACGTGAATTCCGGTCCACGTCTCGAGTTCCAACGAACCTTAACGATTGGAATTTTGCTGTGTTTGAGCGTTTTGGTTTCCCAATCCAAAACCTCGACTGGTTCCTCAATGAAACGTAACTGTTCATCAACTTGTAGTTCCTCCAAAGGGACTACTTGGGTTTCATCAGATAGGCATTTCTTCAAATTTGATACGTGGAATACATCGTGTACGCCACTGAGTTCTGTTGGTAGGTCCAGTCGGTACGCCACCGGACCAATGCGCTCAGTTATCCGGTACGGACCAACATACCGTGGGTTGAGTTTGTTTCGCTTCCCAAAGCGAACCACACCTTTCCAAGGTGAGACTTTGAGTAACACTCGATCGTTCACTTGAAATTCGAGAGGTTTTCGACGCTTGTCGGCGTAACTCTTTTGGCGGTCTCGTGCTGCTGCCATGCGATTTCGGATTTGAACAATCTTTTCCGAAGTTTCGAGTACCAGTTCTGGACCAGTGATTTGGCCGTCACCCACCTCTGCCCAGCAGAGTGGTGATCGACACTTCCGTCCGTACAGCGCTTCAAACGGCGCTGCCTTAATACTTGCGTGGTAGCTGTTATTGTACGAAAACTCTACCAAGGGTAAGTGGGGTTCCCAACGTTTTCCGAAATCCAATACGCATGCACGCAACATATCCTCCAGGGTCTGAATAGTTCGTTCACTTTGCCCATCCGTCTGAGGATGGTATGCTGTGCTCATATCAAGACGGGTGCCTAGTGCGCTTTGCAGCGACTTCCAAAAGTGCGAAGTGAAACGAGAATCTCGATCGGTAATGATCGAGACAGGCACTCCGTGTCTCGACACTACTTCCTTCATGTAAACACGAGTCAGTCTTTCCATTTTGTCCGTTTCTTTAATCGCTAGGAAGTGTGCCGATTTAGTCAACCGGTCAACGATCACCCAGATGGTATCGCATCCTGTCGGTGTCTTAGGTAAACCCGTAATAAAATCCATTGAGATGTGTTCCCATTTCTACATTGGGAGTTCCGGTTGTTGCAGTAGACCAGATGGTTTCTGGTATTCTATCTTGACTATGGCACAAGTCAAGCATTTGCTCACGTAGGTGGCAATGTCGGCTTTCATGTTCGGTCACCAATAAAGTGCCTTTAAATCATGATACATTTTATCTGAGCCAGGGTGGATAGAATATCGGGACTTGTGAGCTTCGTCCATCACTAGAGTTCTCAACTCTCCGCATCGTGGAACCCAAATCCGGTTCTCAAAATATCGGACCCCGTCCGATCTGGTTTCAAGTTGCTTGTTCATGCCCCGCATGAGTTCCGATGGAAGATTATCATCTTTCAAAGCTTCAAGTTACGCATCGCGAATCTGATCGGGTAAGCTGGCATGAATCGTGAGTTGCAATGCTCTCACCCGTCTGGGTTTATCTGTTTCTTTTCTGCTGAGGGCGTCGGCCACCACATTGGCCTTGCCAGGGTGGTACTTGATGGCACAATCATAATCTTTGAGCAGCTCGACCCAACGACGCTGTCGCATGTTCAGCTCCTTCTGATCGTAGATATGCTGGAGACTCTTGTGGTCGGTGTAAATGGTAAACTTGGTACCGTACAAGTAATGCCTCCATATCTTAAGAGCAAACACCACAGCTCCGAGTTCCAAATCGTGGGTCGTGTAGTTCTTCTCGTGAACCCATAGTTGTCGAGAGGCGTAAGCTATAACCTTCTCGAGTTGCATCAGCACACAACCGAGACCTTGTATAGATGCGTCACAGTGTACCTCAAAATTTTCCGTTCCCTCGGGGAGGGCTAGAATAGGGGCGCTACAGAGTTTGGTCTTCAACAGTTGAAAAGCGGATTCTTGCGCGTCACCCCAATTGTACTTAGTGCCTTTGTGAGTCAAAACGGTGAGGGGTTGAGCAATCTTTGAAAATCCCTCGATGAAACGCCGGTAGTAGCCGGCCAGTCCTAGGAATTGCCGCACCTCCGTCGGAGTCTTAGGTGCTTCCCAGTTTTTGATGGCCTCTACCTTACCGGGATCGACATGGATACCATTCTCGTTGATCACATGTCCTAAAATGTGAACCTCGCGAAGCCAAAATTCACATTTCGAGAGTTTAGCATACAGTTGTTCCTTCTTCAATAACTCCAGAATTACCCTTAAGTGCTCTTCATGGTCAGCTTCGTTCTTGGAGTAGACGAGAATATCATCAATGAAAACAATCACAAACTTGTCGAGGTACGCCTTGCATACTCTATTCATGAGATCCATAAATATGGCTGGTGCGTTGGTTAGTCCAAAAGGCATAACCGAAAACTCGTAGTGACCATACCGTGTTCTGAAAGCCGTTTTGAGATATCTTCTTCGCGCACTCTCAGTTGGTGGTAACCGGATCGCAGATCGATCTTCGAGTAGTAACTCGATCCTTGAAGCTGGTCAAACAAATCATCAATTCGGGGTAAAGGATAACGGTTCTTGACCGTCACCTTGTTCAACTCCCGGTAGTCGATGCACATTCGGAAAGTCCCGTCTTTCTTTCGGACAAACAAGACAGGGGCTCCCCACGGCGATGAGCTAGGTCGGATAAAACCCTTATCCAACAAATCTTGCAACTGAGTGGACAACTCCTGAAGTTCCGCCGGTGCGAGCCGATACGGGGCTCGTGCTATGGGTGCTGCACCGGGTGTCAACTCGATTTGGAATTCAACCTGACGAATAGGAGGGAGTCCGGGCAAATCCTCCGGGAAAACTTCCGGGAAGTCTCGCACAACAGGTATATCTTCAATTCGTTTCTCCTCCGCGGGTTTCTCAACAATATGTGCCAAAATTGCCGGATGACCCTTTCGTAGATACTTCTGCGCCTTCATAAGGGTAATGATGCTGGTGGTCATGCCGCTTCTCTCACCTCGGACCGAAATCGTCTCGCCGGAAGGGGTAGTAATATGGACTATCTTATCATGGCATATAATCTCCGCTCGGTTCTCGGATAACCAGTCCATGCCGACAACGACATCGAAACTACTAAGCGTAAAAGGAATAAGGTCGATATCAAAGACATGACCTGACAGTTTTAACTTACATCCCGCAAGTACATGAGTCGTTATTATAGTCTTACCGTCAGCTAATTCAACAGGAAACTTAGCATCTAACGGGGTTGGAGTTAAGTCTAAAAGTTGGCTAAAGGCTTTCGACACAAAACTCCTGTCAGCTCTAGTGTCAAACAAAACAGAAGCAAAACAATCGTTTACAGGGAACTTACCAGACACCACGTGCGGATCATTGCGGGCTTGACCCGATCCAATCACAAACGCTCTTCCCTTGCCATTGCCTCCACCATTACTGCCACTTCCATTACCCCCATTGTTGTCATTCTGTTTCAGCTTGGGGCAATCTTTCCGGAAATGGCCTTCCTGCCCACATTCAAAACATCCTTTCGTCGTCATCGGTGGCTTAGGAACACCCTTTGCCGCAAGGTCTCCTCTACATTCTTTCGCTTTGTGACCTATCTTTCCGCATCTTTGACACTTGACACGGTCACACTGGCCAACATGATGATAGTTGCACCTGTTGCACTTTGGATATTTCCCAGCATATCCGCTCGAAACCTGCCCGCTACCGTTGTTGTTGTTGTTGTGAGTCTGAGTGTTAAAGCTCCGAGTGAATTCGGGCTTACGGTAGTGCTGTTGCGGTGGGAGGTTCGAGGATGAAGATCTGGTGTTGTCAAACTTGCTCTTCCCGCTGTTCGGGTTGCTGTTGCTGTTATTGTCGTTACTCGGGTTGTCACGGGCTTTAGTGGTCGAACCCCTAGGTGGTAACGCACCTTAGGTCACAGCTTGATCCGTCAGTTTGTGAGCTAAACGGATCGCTTGTTGAATCGTGGCTGGTCTGGAAGACATCACCATGCCCTGAATCTGCGGTGCTAACCCATCGATATCCATCTCAATCCTCTTACTCGGCGGATCCACCATCCGCGGACACATCACAGCCAACTCGTGAGAACGAGTAGTGTAGGCTTCAATTTCTGAGCCCACCATCTTCAACGACCAAAATTCTGACTCTAAAATCGAAATCTCCTCTCTCGGACAGTACTCCTCTCGCATCATGTTTTTGAACTCCTCCCAGTTCATCGCGTTAGCCAGTTCCAATCCAAGGATCTGCACGTTCAAATTCCACCAAGTAAGGGCAGAATCCTCCAGTGTTCCAGCAGTGAATTTGACCCTACTGGCAGGGGGACACTTACCCATCTCAAATGCCGACTCGACCTTCTCGGCCCAACGCAGGAAGCCTATAGCTCCCTCAGTGCCCTTAAACGAACTGGGCTTGCAGTCAAGGTAATTCTTGAAAGTACACGATCCAGTTGGACCTCCAGCTTGATTCTGAAAGTGTGCGGCTAGAGCGGCCGCCCCGTGGTCATTCAGCAGAGTTTGGAGTTCTGCTGCAGTCAAGTTGATATTACCGCGACCGTGTCTAGATGTCATCGTCTGAGGACACCTCTGAGTGTGCCTCCTCCTCAGCCGGTTCTTCCTCCGGTTCTTCTTCAGGCTCTGCCTCAGGTTCTGCCTCAGGCTCTGCCTCGGGTTCGGCTGCGTTCTGAGCAATTTGCATTTGTAAGACATCGCAGCGCTCTAAAGCTATCTCGGTTCGGGTCCTTGCTACTTGGAGTTGCTCTTGCAAGTCTATCATCTCAACTTGCATCTTTCTCATAATCTTCATCTGTTGATCACTAGCCTCTTGCATTTCCTTCATTGCCACTGTCATGCGGGCAATCTCCTCCTTAGCCTCGGTTCCGTCTTTTAACAGTCCGGAAACGTTCGCTCTCGTATAGCGCATGTAACCCACATCACGCTCCAAACATGAAACAACAGCTGCGAGAACTCGCTCTACAGGTTCGGTTATGGGTGGCAGGGTGTTGGGATAAGCAGGGTGGTTCGGGTGAGGTAACGGGGGAACTTGTTCGCGATAGACCATACGTCTGATCATGTTAGGGTACCAATCCCAGCTAACGTCGTTTTCGTAAATGCCTCCGGATAGGCGGTACCTCTTCGGTGCGGGAGCTTCGAGTTCCGGGACTACGCGGGGTGGCGATGCGGTGGGTAACTGCGGTTCCTTCCCGTGAGCATGCGTCATCGAATCGGATGATGATGAGGGTGGCGTCGACATTCCTACAGGTAAGCCGTGTACGCGCGCGCGTATGAGTGAAAGAGGTAAAGAGATAAGATTACAAGACTACACAAACCTATGCAGTGCGTATCATTATAACTAATGGGTCGTCGCGGTTATAGTCTAGTATGCATGCAGCTTCTAGTTCGCTATAACCAATGGCTCTGATACCAATCTGTCACACCCTCAAAATCCACTAACGGAGTTTTACCGTCAGAGGGTGTGAACTGGCAGGATCGGAATCATCAGTTATAATCAAACCATAAAATAAAGTTTCAAAACCATGAAAACGTTTACGAGTAATTTAAATGCGGAAGCGTAAAAACCTTTAATCAAAAGTTGCGTCACGCAGGACGACTTAAAACCAAAGATAATCGTTAAAAATAAGTTTGCAGGACAAAAGCGTTTTCAATCAATGCATGTTCCTAAACCGCGCGCCCGCCTCGGCTACCTGAGAATAACATACTAAAAGTGTCAACACAAGGTTGGTGAGTTCACAAGTTATATAAAATAAATCGTTTAGCGTTTGCGTTCAGCGTTTTACGTTAAGCGTTTTGCGTAACCACGTTACGGCGTTTTGCGTTAAGCGTTTTGCGTAACCACGTTACGGCGTTTTGCGTTAAGCGTTTTGCGTAACCACGTTACGGCGTTTTGCGTTAAGCGTTTTGCGTTACCAGATAGTGTTATGTCAAATTATATATCGATAGGTAGCTAGTCTATACAACAAGTATTACTAAGTGTTCGACACCGAAGCTGACTCGTTTAGTAAGTGCCTTGTCACCAGGTCCTCCAGACCATGGTACGTGTTAGCCAAAATTACACCCGCTCGACCTCCAGTCGAGTTTAGCGTTGGGTGGGGTTTGTCAAACCCAGTAGTACTACTCAACAGTGACTCGCTATTCAAAATATTAACCGGTTCGATGTGTAGGACTTCAAATGTTTCGTTTGCCACTTAGCCTTTACAAGTGATATATAATTTATAACAAAATCTTAAATGCGTTGTGGAGTATGTTATCTCCCCCAAGTGAAAAGCGTTTGAAAACAGTTTAAAGAGGGGAAAGTGAAACTCACTGTTTGCGAAGAATTTCCCAAAATAATCACCAAGATGCGCGTCACCGAAAAACTCTCTCTAACGTTCTAAAACAACAAAGAGATTTTTCTAAGTGTCGGAATATTATCGAGTCTCTAGACCCGGCACATAATACCTATGCACATAACATGTTTCGTGTTTCGTTCGTGAATCGTGTGTGTCTTTAACAAGTGTTTTTGTGACACATCACATGTGTAAGCAATCATATACGTGTCATGTATTCATAATGTACATTACTAGCAATTTTTCCCGTAAGGGCATTTTGGTCAACAAATAACAATTAACTAGCCATTATTCCCCATAAGGGCAATTTGGTCAAATCATGGCAATCACTTAGCAATTATTCCCCGCAAGGGTATTTTGGTCAAAACATAGCAATTATATAACAAGTATCACGTTTCATGCATTTTTACACAACTCAGCAGCTAGTTTCACCGAGACAGAAATCCTACTAGAAAGATTGTACTATTTCACCGATCATAGCATCTCAATTAATTTACCAAAAATCATCACAGAAGCACATATGTCTTAGGTTTCCAGAACATATTTTATTACATTTTTATTCCTCATAGTTTTCTCACAATCCTCAAATCATTACAGCAAACTCATAACAGTCAGATTCATGCACAACAGAATGTTATTTGCAATTCCCGTTAAACGAAAAATCCAATAAATGCAAGACCACTTGGGTTTGGTTCCTAACTCAATGAGTCAACTTCCAGAAGTGGAACCAACCCAATTGGTCTCGTAGTTCATGAGATATAACATTTACAACATAACCTAACAGCAGGTCTAACAGCTCAGCTTTGCACAACGTTTTTGTAAAATCATAAAAGTTAACTTCTACTTGTCCAAAAAATTACAAACTTATACTTTATAGAAACTAGACTCAACCTAGTTTACTGCGGTACCCACAATCTCAACCAACTTTCACGTTTACACTTCGTTACAGTCACTTAAACATCGTATACACATTCTGTCCAGAATCTGTTTGCATCCAAACTCCATATATTAACAACCTATGAACTATCATGCATTCATGTGATCCTCTAGACTCCATAAACACCATTTATACACATCAATTACATATTACATACTTGATTAAGGTTTGTGTTTGAACTCAAATCAAAGACACAACAATCAACATGCAACAAGATTCAATCTACTTATCAAATCATCATTCAATCAACCACAATCATGTTAGCTATCTACATACACAAAATCGGCAGGTCTAGGGTTTGTGGTTAACCCAACAAACATCAAAATTAAGCTACAAGAATGTAAAGGATGATCAATTATACCTTCCTAGCACCTAGTTCTTGGATTAAACACTTGATTTCTTGATGTATGTGTGTGTGGAAGTCGACGGCAGCAAGGAGCAAAGGGGAGGGGGGCCGATCGGGTTGGGATTAATAATAATAATAATAGTTAGGGTTTAATTTTTAAGGTTATATTTATAGACACACAAGTTACACTCAAGTCCCTCTACTTTCAAGTGTTGTTTTTCTAACTTAACTAACTTAGTTCTTGTTTCTTGTTTAGCATTACACACAATATAATCAAGTAACACATATGTTAACACATAATTATCACATAATTATTATGTTGACGTTTTTCGTTTATTCCTCAATCGTTTGCGTCAACTTGTTTGCGTTTCGGTGCAAATCCCGAAAGACTACACATGTAGTAAGTGTTAAGCGTCATTTAAACCCTAGTTTAAATGTAATGAAGTGTGCGTTATAGATTCAATGATCTTTAAGTTTGAATTGACGGAGTTGAGTTAACGGAGTTAACCTGAAATTGACGATTGTCACATCATTCCCATGTTAAAGAATTTTCGTCCCGAAAATTTGAGTCAAGTCGTGATGAGAGTCTGAAAGAGTAAGAAAAAAAAATTTTCAGTTTGTCATATCATCCCCTAGTAGAAAGAAATTTCGTCCTGAAATTTAATTCATACCTCCGGTGATGTCTGACGGTTTGCCGAGTTTCGCGGTTTTCTGTGTTTGGTTAGCCCTTCAAAAAGGTGAGGATACTTTTTCATCATTTGATCCTCGCGTTCCCACGTGAATTCCGGTCCACGTCTCGAGTTCCAACGAACCTTAACGATTGGAATTTTGCTGTGTTTGAGCGTTTTGGTTTCCCAATCCAAAACCTCGACTGGTTCCTCAATGAAACGTAACTGTTCATCAACTTGTAGTTCCTCCAAAGGGACTACTTGGGTTTCATCAGATAGGCATTTCTTCAAATTTGATACGTGGAATACATCGTGTACGCCACTGAGTTCTGTTGGTAGGTCCAGTCGGTACGCCACCGGACCAATGCGCTCAGTTATCCGGTACGGACCAACATACCGTGGGTTGAGTTTGTTTCGCTTCCCAAAGCGAACCACACCTTTCCAAGGTGAGACTTTGAGTAACACTCGATCGTTCACTTGAAATTCGAGAGGTTTTCGACGCTTGTCGGCGTAACTCTTTTGGCGGTCTCGTGCTGCTGCCATGCGATTTCGGATTTGAACAATCTTTTCCGAAGTTTCGAGTACCAGTTCTGGACCAGTGATTTGGCCGTCACCCACCTCTGCCCAGCAGAGTGGTGATCGACACTTCCGTCCGTACAGCGCTTCAAACGGCGCTGCCTTAATACTTGCGTGGTAGCTGTTATTGTACGAAAACTCTACCAAGGGTAAGTGGGGTTCCCAACGTTTTCCGAAATCCAATACGCATGCACGCAACATATCCTCCAGGGTCTGAATAGTTCGTTCACTTTGCCCATCCGTCTGAGGATGGTATGCTGTGCTCATATCAAGACGGGTGCCTAGTGCGCTTTGCAGCGACTTCCAAAAGTGCGAAGTGAAACGAGAATCTCGATCGGTAATGATCGAGACAGGCACTCCGTGTCTCGACACTACTTCCTTCATGTAAACACGAGTCAGTCTTTCCATTTTGTCCGTTTCTTTAATCGCTAGGAAGTGTGCCGATTTAGTCAACCGGTCAACGATCACCCAGATGGTATCGCATCCTGTCGGTGTCTTAGGTAAACCCGTAATAAAATCCATTGAGATGTGTTCCCATTTCTACATTGGGAGTTCCGGTTGTTGCAGTAGACCAGATGGTTTCTGGTATTCTATCTTGACTATGGCACAAGTCAAGCATTTGCTCACGTAGGTGGCAATGTCGGCTTTCATGTTCGGTCACCAATAAAGTGCCTTTAAATCATGATACATTTTATCTGAGCCAGGGTGGATAGAATATCGGGACTTGTGAGCTTCGTCCATCACTAGAGTTCTCAACTCTCCGCATCGTGGAACCCAAATCCGGTTCTCAAAATATCGGACCCCGTCCGATCTGGTTTCAAGTTGCTTGTTCATGCCCCGCATGAGTTCCGATGGAAGATTATCATCTTTCAAAGCTTCAAGTTACGCATCGCGAATCTGATCGGGTAAGCTGGCATGAATCGTGAGTTGCAATGCTCTCACCCGTCTGGGTTTATCTGTTTCTTTTCTGCTGAGGGCGTCGGCCACCACATTGGCCTTGCCAGGGTGGTACTTGATGGCACAATCATAATCTTTGAGCAGCTCGACCCAACGACGCTGTCGCATGTTCAGCTCCTTCTGATCGTAGATATGCTGGAGACTCTTGTGGTCGGTGTAAATGGTAAACTTGGTACCGTACAAGTAATGCCTCCATATCTTAAGAGCAAACACCACAGCTCCGAGTTCCAAATCGTGGGTCGTGTAGTTCTTCTCGTGAACCCATAGTTGTCGAGAGGCGTAAGCTATAACCTTCTCGAGTTGCATCAACACACAACCGAGACCTTGTATAGATGCGTCACAGTGTACCTCAAAATTTTCCGTTCCCTCGGGGAGGGCTAGAATAGGGGCGCTACAGAGTTTGGTCTTCAACAGTTGAAAAGCGGATTCTTGCGCGTCACCCCAATTGTACTTAGTGCCTTTGTGAGTCAAAACGGTGAGGGGTTGAGCAATCTTTGAAAATCCCTCGATGAAACGCCGGTAGTAGCCGGCCAGTCCTAGGAATTGCCGCACCTCCGTCGGAGTCTTAGGTGCTTCCCAGTTTTTGATGGCCTCTACCTTACCGGGATCGACATGGATACCATTCTCGTTGATCACATGTCCTAAAATGTGAACCTCGCGAAGCCAAAATTCACATTTCGAGAGTTTAGCATACAGTTGTTCCTTCTTCAATAACTCCAGAATTACCCTTAAGTGCTCTTCATGGTCAGCTTCGTTCTTGGAGTAGACGAGAATATCATCAATGAAAACAATCACAAACTTGTCGAGGTACGCCTTGCATACTCTATTCATGAGATCCATAAATATGGCTGGTGCGTTGGTTAGTCCAAAAGGCATAACCGAAAACTCGTAGTGACCATACCGTGTTCTGAAAGCCGTTTTGAGATATCTTCTTCGCGCACTCTCAGTTGGTGGTAACCGGATCGCAGATCGATCTTCGAGTAGTAACTCGATCCTTGAAGCTGGTCAAACAAATCATCAATTCGGGGTAAAGGATAACGGTTCTTGACCGTCACCTTGTTCAACTCCCGGTAGTCGATGCACATTCGGAAAGTCCCGTCTTTCTTTCGGACAAACAAGACAGGGGCTCCCCACGGCGATGAGCTAGGTCGGATAAAACCCTTATCCAACAAATCTTGCAACTGAGTGGACAACTCCTGAAGTTCCGCCGGTGCGAGCCGATACGGGGCTCGTGCTATGGGTGCTGCACCGGGTGTCAACTCGATTTGGAATTCAACCTGACGAATAGGAGGGAGTCCGGGCAAATCCTCCGGGAAAACTTCCGGGAAGTCTCGCACAACAGGTATATCTTCAATTCGTTTCTCCTCCGCGGGTTTCTCAACAATATGTGCCAAAATTGCCGGATGACCCTTTCGTAGATACTTCTGCGCCTTCATAAGGGTAATGATGCTGGTGGTCATGCCGCTTCTCTCACCTCGGACCGAAATCGTCTCGCCGGAAGGGGTAGTAATATGGACTATCTTATCATGGCATATAATCTCCGCTCGGTTCTCGGATAACCAGTCCATGCCGACAACGACATCGAAACTACTAAGCGTAAAAGGAATAAGGTCGATATCAAAGACATGACCTGACAGTTTTAACTTACATCCCGCAAGTACATGAGTCGTTATTATAGTCTTACCGTCAGCTAATTCAACAGGAAACTTAGCATCTAACGGGGTTGGAGTTAAGTCTAAAAGTTGGCTAAAGGCTTTCGACACAAAACTCCTGTCAGCTCTAGTGTCAAACAAAACAGAAGCAAAACAATCGTTTACAGGGAACTTACCAGACACCACGTGCGGATCATTGCGGGCTTGACCCGATCCAATCACAAACGCTCTTCCCTTGCCATTGCCTCCACCATTACTGCCACTTCCATTACCCCCATTGTTGTCATTCTGTTTCAGCTTGGGGCAATCTTTCCGGAAATGGCCTTCCTGCCCACATTCAAAACATCCTTTCGTCGTCATCGGTGGCTTAGGAACACCCTTTGCCGCAAGGTCTCCTCTACATTCTTTCGCTTTGTGACCTATCTTTCCGCATCTTTGACACTTGACACGGTCACACTGGCCAACATGATGATAGTTGCACCTGTTGCACTTTGGATATTTCCCAGCATATCCGCTCGAAACCTGCCCGCTACCGTTGTTGTTGTTGTTGTGAGTCTGAGTGTTAAAGCTCCGAGTGAATTCGGGCTTACGGTAGTGCTGTTGCGGTGGGAGGTTCGAGGATGAAGATCTGGTGTTGTCAAACTTGCTCTTCCCGCTGTTCGGGTTGCTGTTGCTGTTATTGTCGTTACTCGGGTTGTCACGGGCTTTAGTGGTCGAACCCCTAGGTGGTAACGCACCTTAGGTCACAGCTTGATCCGTCAGTTTGTGAGCTAAACGGATCGCTTGTTGAATCGTGGCTGGTCTGGAAGACATCACCATGCCCTGAATCTGCGGTGCTAACCCATCGATATCCATCTCAATCCTCTTACTCGGCGGATCCACCATCCGCGGACACATCACAGCCAACTCGTGAGAACGAGTAGTGTAGGCTTCAATTTCTGAGCCCACCATCTTCAACGACCAAAATTCTGACTCTAAAATCGAAATCTCCTCTCTCGGACAGTACTCCTCTCGCATCATGTTTTTGAACTCCTCCCAGTTCATCGCGTTAGCCAGTTCCAATCCAAGGATCTGCACGTTCAAATTCCACCAAGTAAGGGCAGAATCCTCCAGTGTTCCAGCAGTGAATTTGACCCTACTGGCAGGGGGACACTTACCCATCTCAAATGCCGACTCGACCTTCTCGGCCCAACGCAGGAAGCCTATAGCTCCCTCAGTGCCCTTAAACGAACTGGGCTTGCAGTCAAGGTAATTCTTGAAAGTACACGATCCAGTTGGACCTCCAGCTTGATTCTGAAAGTGTGCGGCTAGAGCGGCCGCCCCGTGGTCATTCAGCAGAGTTTGGAGTTCTGCTGCAGTCAAGTTGATATTACCGCGACCGTGTCTAGATGTCATCGTCTGAGGACACCTCTGAGTGTGCCTCCTCCTCAGCCGGTTCTTCCTCCGGTTCTTCTTCAGGCTCTGCCTCAGGTTCTGCCTCAGGCTCTGCCTCGGGTTCGGCTGCGTTCTGAGCAATTTGCATTTGTAAGACATCGCAGCGCTCTAAAGCTATCTCGGTTCGGGTCCTTGCTACTTGGAGTTGCTCTTGCAAGTCTATCATCTCAACTTGCATCTTTCTCATAATCTTCATCTGTTGATCACTAGCCTCTTGCATTTCCTTCATTGCCACTGTCATGCGGGCAATCTCCTCCTTAGCCTCGGTTCCGTCTTTTAACAGTCCGGAAACGTTCGCTCTCGTATAGCGCATGTAACCCACATCACGCTCCAAACATGAAACAACAGCTGCGAGAACTCGCTCTACAGGTTCGGTTATGGGTGGCAGGGTGTTGGGATAAGCAGGGTGGTTCGGGTGAGGTAACGGGGGAACTTGTTCGCGATAGACCATACGTCTGATCATGTTAGGGTACCAATCCCAGCTAACGTCGTTTTCGTAAATGCCTCCGGATAGGCGGTACCTCTTCGGTGCGGGAGCTTCGAGTTCCGGGACTACGCGGGGTGGCGATGCGGTGGGTAACTGCGGTTCCTTCCCGTGAGCATGCGTCATCGAATCGGATGATGATGAGGGTGGCGTCGACATTCCTACAGGTAAGCCGTGTACGCGCGCGCGTATGAGTGAAAGAGGTAAAGAGATAAGATTACAAGACTACACAAACCTATGCAGTGCGTATCATTATAACTAATGGGTCGTCGCGGTTATAGTCTAGTATGCATGCAGCTTCTAGTTCGCTATAACCAATGGCTCTGATACCAATCTGTCACACCCTCAAAATCCACTAACGGAGTTTTACCGTCAGAGGGTGTGAACTGGCAGGATCGGAATCATCAGTTATAATCAAACCATAAAATAAAGTTTCAAAACCATGAAAACGTTTACGAGTAATTTAAATGCGGAAGCGTAAAAACCTTTAATCAAAAGTTGCGTCACGCAGGACGACTTAAAACCAAAGATAATCGTTAAAAATAAGTTTGCAGGACAAAAGCGTTTTCAATCAATGCATGTTCCTAAACCGCGCGCCCGCCTCGGCTACCTGAGAATAACATACTAAAAGTGTCAACACAAGGTTGGTGAGTTCACAAGTTATATAAAATAAATCGTTTAGCGTTTGCGTTCAGCGTTTTACGTTAAGCGTTTTGCGTAACCACGTTACGGCGTTTTGCGTTAAGCGTTTTGCGTAACCACGTTACGGCGTTTTGCGTTAAGCGTTTTGCGTAACCACGTTACGGCGTTTTGCGTTAAGCGTTTTGCGTTACCAGATAGTGTTATGTCAAATTATATATCGATAGGTAGCTAGTCTATACAACAAGTATTACTAAGTGTTCGACACCGAAGCTGACTCGTTTAGTAAGTGCCTTGTCACCAGGTCCTCCAGACCATGGTACGTGTTAGCCAAAATTACACCCGCTCGACCTCCAGTCGAGTTTAGCGTTGGGTGGGGTTTGTCAAACCCAGTAGTACTACTCAACAGTGACTCGCTATTCAAAATATTAACCGGTTCGATGTGTAGGACTTCAAATGTTTCGTTTGCCACTTAGCCTTTACAAGTGATATATAATTTATAACAAAATCTTAAATGCGTTGTGGAGTATGTTATCTCCCCCAAGTGAAAAGCGTTTGAAAACAGTTTAAAGAGGGGAAAGTGAAACTCACTGTTTGCGAAGAATTTCCCAAAATAATCACCAAGATGCGCGTCACCGAAAAACTCTCTCTAACGTTCTAAAACAACAAAGAGATTTTTCTAAGTGTCGGAATATTATCGAGTCTCTAGACCCGGCACATAATACCTATGCACATAACATGTTTCGTGTTTCGTTCGTGAATCGTGTGTGTCTTTAACAAGTGTTTTTGTGACACATCACATGTGTAAGCAATCATATACGTGTCATGTATTCATAATGTACATTACTAGCAATTTTTCCCGTAAGGGCATTTTGGTCAACAAATAACAATTAACTAGCCATTATTCCCCATAAGGGCAATTTGGTCAAATCATGGCAATCACTTAGCAATTATTCCCCGCAAGGGTATTTTGGTCAAAACATAGCAATTATATAACAAGTATCACGTTTCATGCATTTTTACACAACTCAGCAGCTAGTTTCACCGAGACAGAAATCCTACTAGAAAGATTGTACTATTTCACCGATCATAGCATCTCAATTAATTTACCAAAAATCATCACAGAAGCACATATGTCTTAGGTTTCCAGAACATATTTTATTACATTTTTATTCCTCATAGTTTTCTCACAATCCTCAAATCATTACAGCAAACTCATAACAGTCAGATTCATGCACAACAGAATGTTATTTGCAATTCCCGTTAAACGAAAAATCCAATAAATGCAAGACCACTTGGGTTTGGTTCCTAACTCAATGAGTCAACTTCCAGAAGTGGAACCAACCCAATTGGTCTCGTAGTTCATGAGATATAACATTTACAACATAACCTAACAGCAGGTCTAACAGCTCAGCTTTGCACAACGTTTTTGTAAAATCATAAAAGTTAACTTCTACTTGTCCAAAAAATTACAAACTTATACTTTATAGAAACTAGACTCAACCTAGTTTACTGCGGTACCCACAATCTCAACCAACTTTCACGTTTACACTTCGTTACAGTCACTTAAACATCGTATACACATTCTGTCCAGAATCTGTTTGCATCCAAACTCCATATATTAACAACCTATGAACTATCATGCATTCATGTGATCCTCTAGACTCCATAAACACCATTTATACACATCAATTACATATTACATACTTGATTAGGGTTTGTGTTTGAACTCAAATCAAAGACACAACAATCAACATGCAACAAGATTCAATCTACTTATCAAATCATCATTCAATCAACCACAATCATGTTAGCTATCTACATACACAAAATCGGCAGGTCTAGGGTTTGTGGTTAACCCAACAAACATCAAAATTAAGCTACAAGAATATAAAGGATGATCAATTATACCTTCCTAGCACCTAGTTCTTGGATTAAACACTTGATTTCTTGATGTATGTGTGTGTGGAAGTCGACGGCAGCAAGGAGCAAAGGGGAGGGGGGCCGATCGGGTTGGGATTAATAATAATAATAATAGTTAGGGTTTAATTTTTAAGGTTATATTTATAGACACACAAGTTACACTCAAGTCCCTCTACTTTCAAGTGTTGTTTTTCTAACTTAACTAACTTAGTTCTTGTTTCTTGTTTAGCATTACACACAATATAATCAAGTAACACATATGTTAACACATAATTATCACATAATTATTATGTTGACGTTTTTCGTTTATTCCTCAATCGTTTGCGTCAACTTGTTTGCGTTTCGGTGCAAATCCCGAAAGACTACACATGTAGTAAGTGTTAAGCGTAATTTAAACCCTAGTTTAAATGTAATGAAGTGTGCGTTATAGATTCAATGATCTTTAAGTTTGAATTGACGGAGTTGAGTTAACGGAGTTAACCTGAAATTGACGATTGTCACAATAATATCTCAGGAAAAATTGCTTCAAGAAGCCATGGATGCACTTATTGATAATGGAATCTGCGGACATTGGTGTTCGGGTTAGGTTTTCCAAAAAAATTTGAGTTTTCCGGCTAAAAACGTTTTCCCAGTGACATATAACTAACGACGTTAGAATTCAGTTAGTCGCAGACCATTATGAACAAACATGATAAAAGATGGGATCGTTATCAGCTAATTCGTTAGTTGGAACCGGCTATGACCAAAACATGATAGTTGTGATTAATAAAAACTAATACACGCAATAATTATTTTTGAAGGTTTTTGTTCATAATAATAAAAGTGTTATAACAAGTGCCCACTCCTTTAAAATTTATTACTTTTAAAATATACGAACCTAAGAGTTCGGTTCAAATACATAGTGTTAGCCTTTTAAAATAAAACGTCGTACGAAGAGTATCAAACGAACTCCGATTGACCTTAAACTAGCGGCATTGAAAGCTTCTCGTCAAACTCTACAATATTAGATTTTAGGTTTTTACTTTTTGATTTTGAAATTGTAGATTTTAGAATTTTTGTTCAAATCATTATGTGTTTTTTGTTTATGTTCGTCATTGTGTACGTTTTTCCTCGACATTGTGTTATATTTTGCAAACCATTATGTCTTTATACCCTTCCTAGAATAAGAGGCTGTGCAGGGTAACTTATACCACGGACCTAATGCCTATGTCGTGGTACTCAAAGTCAAACCATATTGATTAGGATAAACACTTAATTTTAATAGGCCATCGAGTAATTTACATATAGTCGGAATTTTTTGATGCTTGATAGGTAATATTGTA
Organism: Bidens hawaiensis; assembly: GCF_021521415.1. Taxonomy (NCBI): domain Eukaryota; kingdom Viridiplantae; phylum Streptophyta; class Magnoliopsida; order Asterales; family Asteraceae; genus Bidens; species Bidens hawaiensis. The sequence continues at coordinate 328,586 of NW_027492920.1, forward strand.
TACGGAAGAAAGCCCGTATGTCTCTGCTCAAGCTTCCGCCAACATATGTGGAGTACAAAAGTATTGACGTATGGCAGATTGACGTACCACCAGTAGACAGTAACCAGCTAATATGAAGTATGGCAGCTCCATGTCACTAGTTCAAACAACATACAGTGTCGAACATCACCAATCGAAGGTAGGTGTGAATAACCTAATTCTACTAAGAAACACAAGAACAGGATATACGATAAGGAGATCGACAAGTTGAGATCAACCATAGCTAATATTGGCATTAAATACGTTTGTTGTTGATTAAGGTAAACATAATAAACTGATAATCATGATTTCAACTTATTGAGAGCAGTTGAATATCAATGTATTTTATGTTCAATACAAACATGTTATGTACGTTATTTACTCCTTGTAGCATTTGTAAAACCAGTGTAAATCGATAATACGTTCACATGTTGCTCCCAATGAATCAATCAATTTTTTAGCTAAATCATAGTACTATGAAATATAAACAAGAAATTTGTGTTTAATATTGAAAACTTGAACAAAAAAATTTATGCATGCTTCTGCAATAATATAAGGAAATAGGCTTCTTTAATTTCATAGTACAATCATGTAGTTGATTTAGTACCAACAAGATGGGCAACTAAATTTTTGCTTTTGGATAGTGATTTTAAATTTTTTTCGACATTCGGATATCCTAATTATCCTTAAATATTTTATTTATAAATTTCAGATAATTGTAGGATATTTCGGATATTTTGATTATTTCACATAATTTTTCGGATATATGATATTTGGGATGATTTGGAGATATTTCGGATAATTTTGAATATCCGGAATATTTAAAAAAATTCTTTAATCTTTTTTTTTTCTAATATATTTGTCAAAATTTAGATTTCTGTTTGGGCATCCGAATCAGAAATTAGTTTAATGGCTTTTTATGTGCATAGCATATGCATCATAATTGTAAAATATATGTTTTTTTAAATATTAATTATCAATAGAAAAATTAAACGGTTTGGTTTTGTTATTTGTATTCCTGCAACAATAGACCATGCTCTTCGCCTTCATAGTCATTTCTCATTTCTAACACTAGTTTGACTACAAACTAACGACGATCGTAAATATTGACAGATTATAAAATATAGTAATTCTTGTTTTTTTCTTTCCTTTTGGAGCTGTTTGTTTTTTGGTTTGAAGTCAATTATAACAAAACTGATTAAAACTATATCGGACTACAAATTCGGTTTTCGGTATCTCCTTTAAGCCGAAAACAATTGGGTAATTTAGTTTTCTATTCGATTTTTAGTTCCACAAAAATAAATTTTTGCCATTTAACGCAATTTAATTGTTATAATTTTAATCACATCCAGTTCAATAACAAATAATGACAAAAAAAACTTAAAAAACATAAATTATAAAAATAAAAATAAAGGTTACACAAAAAACAAAAAAAAAAGAAACAAACCAAATTCGAATTATAAATGTTACTCTATATTCATACCAAGTACCAAATACCTTACGTAAAAAAAGAAAAAGATTTTGGCTTATTTCATATCAAAATTAAAAATAAAATATTAAATGTACTTAATTCTATTCACAACACATTGTTCGAGACACACAACACTGCAATAACAAATTTAATGTAGACATTGTCAATTCGACATTGTAGTTTGCAAATTTGAGATTGATATACGATTGTTAAAACAAGTGTAACGAAGAGGGTTAATTAATAAAAAGTATTGTTATGTCACTGTTGGTTTGCTGTGTAGGGTTGTAGACAATGAGTTACCGCCCACTACACTTGGACACGGCAATTATTCTCTACCTTAAATCCGTAAAACCTTACAGCTGCAAAGATTTGAACTAAACTACTCTCTTTGACACCTGGCCAATAAATCCACAAAACCTTGCATTAGGCGTAAACCAAACGAACACGAACATCGTGTTCGCTCATTTAGCGCTAAACAAACACGAAGATGAATACGAACACCTAATCGGACAAATATTTGTGTTCATGTTCGTTCGTTTAAAATCTAAATGAGCAGTTTACGAACATAAATAAACATACGTGAACTAACATAGAGCATCACAGAATGAATACAAATGAACAAATATAAAACCATTAAATAGATACCTCATCCGGATAACCTTAATTTTTTTTCTATTAACATGTAAACGTTATATGAGCATAATTAACGTTCACGAACATAAACGAACGAACTCAAATATTTTGTTTCTATTCATTCGTTTATTAGATAAACGAACTTACCACCAAACTATTCACGAACAATTACTGGTATCAATTACGAGATCATGACACAAGGCTGCATAGTGATTTCACTTTATACATGACCAATTGATGAACATCACAACAGTTTCCTCTAAAAACTAAACAAGAACAATTAAACGTTAATAATTCCTAAGCAGCTTTCGCCGCGCATACAACAACTTCGATTTCACTCGCCTCGGCCACGATTTCATCCACGGGAACGAGATTTTCATTCTCGTTTTTTGCTCGCTTCATCATCGCCTTCCGTCTTTGCTCGTGATCCGCAATCCTGTTTCAGTTCATGTGACAACTGCCCGATCCGATCCGACCCAGGTACCCGTTTTCGAATCCGATTCTTCTTTTTATGATTTAAAATTTGATTATTTAATCTTTGTAAATTTAACATTAAATAAATTATATATATATTCTTATATTACTTACTAATAATAATAATTTCTTTTCTCTCTTGTCGCCGTCCCGCCTCTTTTCTCTCTTGTCGCCGTCCCGCCTCTTCCTCTCTCTTGTCGCCGTCCCGCCTCCTTTTCTCCTTTGTCGCCGTCCCGCCCCTTTTTCTTAACCCTTGAGTCTGAACCCCCTTTCTCTTAACTCTTTGCTTGTCCTTTGGTTCTTCCCGCCTAAGGTTGTCTGCGCAGCTCCATGCGCCAGACTCCTTACAAGGAAGCCTGCGTGAAGACCAGTTGTTCCTGCGATACGCGAGGCGAACTGTTCTCGCAGCGCGCTAAGAATTTTAGTTCTTCTCGCAGCGCGCTAAGAACGGTAGTTCTTCCCGCGACGCGCTAAGAATTGTAGTTCTTCTCGCAGCGCGCTAAGACTGGTAATTCTTCCCGCGACGCGCTAAGGATTATAGTTCCTTCCGCGGCGCGCTAAGGATTGTAGTTCTTCTCGCGACGCGCTAAGGATTATAGTTCCTACCGCGGCGCGCTAAGGATTGTAGTTCTTCTCGCGACGCGCTAAGGATTATAGTTCTTCCCGCGGCGCGCTAAGGATTGTTCTCTGTCTGCCTTCGCCCTCGCGCGTGCGCTCGAATCTTCTCGCGCTAGACCTTAAGTCTTTTCTTCTGTTTAGGTCAGCCTATATTCTTTTGAGATCTTATTTTATCTTTTGAGCTCTTTAGGTCAGTTCCAACATCTGTCCGAAAAGCCACTTTCGGCGCAGCATGCGCACCAACCCTATTGGTTGACAGAAAAAGTGACTGACATAATCTTTTGAAATCTTCTTTTGCATGTCTTGAACAGTGTTTTCCCTGACGCCGCCCATGCTTTGACCTGTAACCTGTCAGCTTTTCCCCATCCCCTGCAGCTGCCGGCATATCTTTTTAATATCTTTTGCTTTTGGATTCTTGTACTTTTTAAATATCTTTTGTCTGATTTGAGAAGATCTTTTTCCTCTTTTTAAGGGATTGTGTTCCCTAGGGTTTCCCTATATACAATACTATTTTCTTGTTATTTAACACTACACACACAAACACTTAAACTCTTCTGCTCTCTTCTCCTTGCCCTCTGCCGTTGTTCCTCAGCCGCCTCCTCTCTCTGCCTTCGTCTTTTCCCTTGTCCTGCCCAGATTTCCGGTAATATATAATATATAATAATTTGTTAAAGATACATATTACTATGCTAACATATATTCAAGGCATAAAACAAATCATTAAACCAATAAACTTTTATTTATAGGTTAACTTGTGCTTGTTTCTTGCATTATCTTTCAACATATCTTTTTCAGGTGAGTAATCTCGTACCTAATCCCTTTTTATTTTTAATGTTTTGGGATGTTCATGTGTTCGTACAAACTTGAGTCTTAAACTTGTTTATAAACTTTTGTCGCGCAAAACCCCATGTGTTATGGACGTAGACCTGGCTGTTTATTTGTATGTGTGGATCATTAACCGTCTTGTCGGCCTATTCCGCAGTTTTCATGGATCCATTAGATGAACACGGAAGAACTATCGTTTATGATTTCTCTTTTGTTTACACTTGCACAGTTTTCTTGTTTTTGTGCTCAATTGGGAGCACGGATTGAACTATGAGCTATGATCTAAGGCTTGATCACAATCTGATTACACCCTTGTTGAACACCAGTTATACACATGATGCGCGCAGATATTGTTATCTATTTATATGTATTAAACTTGATTTCTCACCGACACGCAAGTGTTGACGTGTTATTTTAACACATGTTCAGGTTTGCTGTAGCTGTTTCTGGAAGCTTGAGGACACATAGGATGTTTTCTTTTCTTTTGGACCTAGTTTAAAATGTAACAGGAGATATTATGTTATTTGAATATTTTAAGTTATGATATGGTTTATGTTACTTTATGTCATGTTCTGCGCGTGCGCAATGAAATGTATTTATTAAATATTGACACCCAAATAGTGTCGCGAATAATGAAACAATACGTGGCGCCCCGATGTATAATCCGCCATCGGTCGGGGTGTTACAGATTGGTATCAGAGCTCCGTGACTTTAGGATAGGTGGTTAGACGCAACGACCTAGAATACCTAAGAGTCCCTTCTCGCGCATGAGAAATATCTCATGTTTGCGCGCTAATTGTTATTTACTCGATATTTATAAAGTATGCTTGCGCATATGCAGCGCATGATTTCATGTTTATTTCGCGATCTTTCGATTTTTATTGTTAACTTTCAATTTATTTCTTTACTTGCATATTCGTTTATTGTGGGGATTGAAAATCCGAGAAGTCATGGTGGTACATGAATAGTTGATTTTCAATTACCATTAACCTTATGTTTTAAATCGAAGATTTGAAAAGTCATGGTGATACATGAATTGTCAATCTCCAATATTCATTTACTCGATATTTTCAATTGAAGATTTGAAAAGTCATGGTGATACATGAATGGTCAACCTTCAATGCTTGTTTACTCGATATTTTAAATTGAGAATTCGGAAAGTCATGGTGATACATGAATTGTCGATTTTCAATTCGAATTCATTACCTGTATTAAGTTTGCATTTAAATTCATATTTTGCTTCAAAATTTGATAGCATTTAACTTCGCGAAATCCCCATCGTGCGTGACTTCCCTGATGTCTTTCCCGATGATCTTTCTGGTTTACCTCCCGCTCGGGAAGTCGAGTTTCGTATTGATCTGGTCCCTGGTGCTTCCCCCGTAGCCAAATCTCCTTATCGACTTGCACCCGCTGAAATGCAAGAATTGGCAAGTCAACTTCAAGAGTTGACCGATAAAGGATTCATTCGCCCTAGCTCTTCGCCCTGGGGTGCTCCGGTGTTGTTCGTTAAAAAGAAAGACGGTTCGTTTCGCATGTGTATTGATTACCGCGAGCTGAACAAGCTCACCATTAAGAACCGGTATCCCTTACCGCGTATTGACGACCTCTTTGATCAACTCCAAGGTGCCTCTTGTTTCTCCAAGATCGATCTCCGTTCTGGCTATCACCAGTTGCGTATCCGCGAAGAGGATATTCCCAAGACTGCTTTTCGAACCCGCTATGGCCATTTTGAATTCTTGGTCATGCCCTTCGGTTTAACCAACGCACCCGCTGTTTTCATGGATCTAATGAACCGGGTGTGTAGGCCTTTCTTGGATAAATTCGTGATCGTGTTCATCGATGATGTTCTAGTGTATTCCAAAACCAAGGCCGAGCATGAGCAACATCTTCGGTTGGTGTTGCAAAAGCTTCGAACCGAGCAACTCTATGCCAAGCTCTCCAAGTGTGAATTTTGGTCGGATGAAGTACAGTTTCTTGGTCATGTTGTAAACAAGATGGGCATTCATGTCGACCCATCCAAGATTGAAGCAATCAAGAACTGGATTACACCGTCCACTCCTACCGAAATCCGTTCCTTTTTGGGCTTAGCTGGTTACTACCGGCGATTTATTTCGAACTTCTCAAATATCGCTTTGCCTTTAACAGCTTTAACGCACAAAGGCAAACCGTATATTTGGGGCTCGAAGCAAGAAGAAGCCTTTCTGAAGCTCAAGCGATTGTTGTGCGAAGCTCCTGTTCTAACGTTACCAGAGGGTAATGATGATTTTGTCGTGTATTGTGATGCCTCCAACCAAGGTCTCGGTTGTGTACTTATGCAACGAGGCAAGGTTATCGCTTACGCGTCTAGGCAACTTAAAATTCATGAAAAAAATTATACGACTCACGACCTCGAACTTGGTGCAGTTGTATTTGCCTTGAAAATCTGGAGACACTACCTCTATGGGACTAAGTGCATCATTTACACCGACCATAAAAGCCTTCAGCACATTTTTGATCAAAAGGAACTTAACATGAGAAAACGCCGATGGAACGAACTCATCAGCGATTACGATTGTGAGATCCGGTATCACCCTGGTAAGGCTAATGTGGTAGCCGATGCGCTCAGCCGGAAACCCAGCCAACTTAACTGTATCTTGCCGCGCCTGCAGCTTCGCTTCGCGCCGATCCAAAACGATCTTGAATCGCGCAGCGCGCATCGATCAGCAAAGGCAACCTACGCGCCGAGTTAGCGTGTGGTGCAGAAGTACATCTAGTCCCTAACCTGAATGGAATTCTTTGTTATCTCAATCGCATCTGGATCCCCAATGATGAGAATCTTCGCTCTGTCATACTGAGTGAAGCGCACAAAACTCGTTATTCCGTTCATCCTGGTGCTGACAAAATGTACAAAGATTTGCGCCTTTCTTATTGGTGGCCTGGTATGAAAAAGGATATTGCTGTGTTCGTAGCTAAATGCCTAACTTGTTCTAAGGTAAAAGCTGAACATCAACGCCCATCTGGTTTGCTCGAACAACCTGAAATTCCTACGTGGAAATGGGAAAGTATAGCAATGGACTTTATCACCAAGTTACCCTTGACCGCAAGCAATCATGATAGCATTTGGGTAATAGTGGATCGATTGACCAAGTCTGCCCACTTTCTGCCCATTCGTGAAACCTACCGTGTCGAACAACTTGCGCATCTTTATGTCAAGGAAATTGTCTGCCGTCATGGTACTCCTTTGAGCATCATATCCGATCGCGATGGCCGTTTTATATCTCGCTTTTGGAAATCCCTTCAATCTGCGTTAGGAACTCGTTTGGACATGAGTACTGCATATCATCCTCAGACTGACGGACAGTCTGAGCGAACCATCCAAACCCTTGAGGATATGCTTCGATCTTGTGTTCTTGATTTTGGAGGTAATTGGGATTCACACCTACCTCTGATCGAGTTCTCTTATAATAACAGCTATCATTCCAGCATCGGTATGGCCCAATTTGAAGCACTTTACGGTCGAAAGTGCCGTTCACCGATTTGTTGGAACGAAGTGGGTGAAGTTCAAATCACAGGACCCGAACTAGTTCAAGAGACAACCGATAAAATCGCCAAGATCCGTGATCATCTGCTGACTGCCAGAAGCCGACAGAAGAGTTACGCAGATCGCAGGCGGAAGCCTCTCGAATTTCTAGTTGGTGATCTTGTTCTCCTCAAAGTGTCGCCCTGGAAGGGTGTTGTCCGCTTTGGGAAGAAAGGTAAGCTTGCTCCTCGTTATGTTGGTCCATTCAAGATTCTTGCGAGGGTGGGAAAAGTTGCCTACAAGCTTGACCTGCCGCCCGCGCTCAGCAATGTGCATCCAACTTTCCATGTATCCAATCTCAAGAAATGTTTAGCTGACGAGAACCTTCACATACCACTTGATGAAGTTCAAGTTGATGAGTCTATGCATTTCGTTGAGAAGCCTGTTGAGATTATGGATCGCGAGGTAAAGCAAACCAAGCGCAGTCGCATCCCTATTGTTAAAGTTCGTTGGCAGTCCAAGCGCGGAGCCGAGTTCACTTGGGAAAGGGAAGATCAGATGAAGATCAAGTACCCGCACCTTTTCTCTGCGCAACCTACTTCGAGATAAATTTCGGGACGAAATTTCTTAAAGTAGGGGAGACTGTGACAACTGCCTGATCCGATCCGACCCAGGTACCCGTTTTCGAATCCGATTCTTCTTTTTATGATTTAAAATTTGATTATTTAATCTTTGTAAATTTAACATTAAATAAATTATATATATATATTCTTATATTACTTACTAATAATAATAATTTCTTTTCTCTCTTGTCGCCGTCCCGCCTCTTTTCTCTCTTGTCGCCGTCCCGCCTCTTCCTCTCTCTTGTCGCCGTCCCGCCTCCTTTTCTCCTTTGTCGCCGTCCCGCCCCTTTTTCTTAACCCTTGAGTCTGAACCCCCTTTCTCTTAACTCTTTGCTTGTCCTTTGGTTCTTCCCGCCTAAGGTTGTCTGCGCAGCTCCACGCGCCAGACTCCTTACAAGGAAGCCTGCGTGAAGATCAGTTGTTCCTGCGATACGCGAGGCGAACTGTTCTCGCAGCGCGCTAAGAATTTTAGTTCTTCTCGCAGCGCGCTAAGAACGGTAGTTCTTCCCGCGACGCGCTAAGAATTGTAGTTCTTCTCGCAGCGCGCTAAGACTGGTAATTCTTCCCGCGACGCGCTAAGGATTATAGTTCCTTCCGCGGCGCGCTAAGGATTGTAGTTCTTCTCGCGACGCGCTAAGGATTATAGTTCCTACCGCGGCGCGCTAAGGATTGTAGTTCTTCTCGCGACGCGCTAAGGATTATAGTTCTTCCCGCGGCGCGCTAAGGATTGTTCTCTGTCTGCCTTCGCCCTCGCGCGTGCGCTCGAATCTTCTCGCGCTAGACCTTAAGTCTTTTCTTCTGTTTAGGTCAGCCTATATTCTTTTGAGATCTTATTTTATCTTTTGAGCTCTTTAGGTCAGTTCCAACATCTGTCCGAAAAGCCACTTTCGGCGCAGCATGCGCACCAACCCTATTGGTTGACAGAAAAAGTGACTGACATAATCTTTTGAAATCTTCTTTTGCATGTCTTGAACAGTGTTTTCCCTGACGCCGCCCATGCTTTGACCTGTAACCTGTCAGCTTTTCCCCATCCCCTGCAGCTGCCGGCATATCTTTTTAATATCTTTTGCTTTTGGATTCTTGTACTTTTTAAATATCTTTTGTCTGATTTGAGAAGATCTTTTTCCTCTTTTTAAGGGATTGTGTTCCCTAGGGTTTCCCTATATACAATACTATTTTCTTGTTATTTAACACTACACACACAAACACTTAAACTCTGCTGCTCTCTTCTCCTTGCCCTCTGCCGTTGTTCCTCAGCCGCCTCTTCTCTCTGCCTTCGTCTTTTCCCTTGTCCTGCCCAGATTTCCGGTAATATATAATATATAATAATTTGTTAAAGATACATATTACTATGCTAACATATATTCAAGGCATAAAACAAATCATTAAACCAATAAACTTTTATTTATAGGTTAACTTGTGCTTGTTTCTTGCATTATCTTTCAACATACCTTTTTCAGGTGAGTAATCTCGTACCTAATCCCTTTTTATTTTTAATGTTTTGGGATGTTCATGTGTTCGTACAAACTTGAGTCTTAAACTTGTTTATAAACTTTTGTCGCGCAAAACCCCATGTGTTATGGACGTAGACTTGGCTGTTTATTTGTATGTGTGGATCATTAACCGTCTTGTCGGCCTATTCCGCAGTTTTCATGGATCCATTAGATGAACACGGGAGAACTATCGTTTATGATTTCTCTTTTGTTTACACTTGCACAGTTTTCTTGTTTTTGTGCTCAATTGGGAGCACAGATTGAACTATGAGCTATGATCTAAGGCTTGATCACAATCTGATTACACCCTTGTTGAACACCAGTTATACACATGATGCGCGCAGATATTGTTATCTATTTATATGTATTAAACTTGATTTCTCACCGACACGCAAGTGTTGACGTGTTATTTTAACACATGTTCAGGTTTGCTGTAGCTGTTTCTGGAAGCTTGAGGACACATAGGATGTTTTCTTTTCTTTTGGACCTAGTTTAAAATGTAACATGAGATATTATGTTATTTGAATATTTTAAGTTATGATATGGTTTATGTTACTTTATGTCATGTTCTGCGCGTGCGCAATGAAATGTATTTATTAAATATTGACACCCAAATAGTGTCGCGAGTAATGAAACAATACGTGGCGCCCCGATGTATAATCCGCCATCGGTCGGGGTGTTACAGTTCACATGTTAAATTAATGCGAATTCAACGACGACTTAGGGGTGCAAACGAGCCGAGCTGCTCGCTAGCTACTCGAGATCGGCTCGTTAAAAAGCTCGATCGAGTCGAGCTTAATCGAGCCTGAGCCTGAGCTCGAGACTAAAAGTGAGCTCGTTTAATTAACGAGCCCGAGCCCGAGCTTCATTTAACGAGTCGGCTCGCGAGCCTAAACGAGCCTGCCATTTTTATAAGTTTTTAAAATATACGTTTAATTTATTAATTAATATAAGTAATGATATGAAAAAATAAATAAAAATAACTAAATAATATATATTATTTTATACATAAAATATTATAATAGAAAAAATATATAAAAATAATTATAATTATATAAAAAATAATTAATTAATAATAAACGAGCCGAGCTCGAGCTCTGTGTAAGTTAAACGAGCCACGCTCGAGCCTAGCCGAGCTCGGGCTTGGCTTGTCTGCACCCCTAAACGGCGTGGATGAATTTTGGATGAGATCAATACAGTAACCGTTTATCATATACCGTGTGCCGTACCCTCTTTTTGGGTTAACTATCGATCGGTACTGTTGAAAATACCGATACCAAAAACATAAAAAAAAACTTATGTACCGTTGAAAAAAATATATATATACCGATACCGAAAAACGTCCGTACTGATATTTTCGGTCTGGTACAGAGAGTTGAAAATACAGAAAAGTACCGATGTAAAAGAAAATACCGGTACCGATCTCAAATATCGATACTGAAAATAGCGTCCTGCTCTTCAGATCTGTACCGGGACCATTGAAAATACCAAAACTGAATTGTATCATTCCCAAAACGTGAAAAAACAAATACCAGTACCAATACCGAAATCAAGAAAAAGAAAGCAAGTACCGGTAACGAACCGAAAAATAGCATAACAAACTTTTCAGTTCCGTATCGATCGGCATCGTGCCATTAAAAATACCCCCAAAAAAGACACGAAAGCCGAATGGTACCGATACTAAAAACATGAAAAAGCGAATACGGGTACTTGGTAAAAAACTTGTTTACTGTTTAGAGAGAGAGAGGTGACGGTAGCGTGTGATTCCGGCAAGGCAGATCGGTAGGCCGGAGGTTGATCGGATGGTCATCATTGAAGACTGCATTGTTATTCAGTTGAAAAAAGTGGTAGTAATAATAATAATCGGAGTTAAGTAAAGGTGATGATGAAGAAGCATTGAATTGAGGAAGAACATTATTTCTTTCTTTATAGGGGTGTGTGTATCAGCTTTTTCAGACCCGGCCCGGACATCAACCCGAAAGTCTTATTGGGTCAAAGTCAGACCGACCCGAAAAAACAGAACGATGTTTGACCCGGATGACGTCATATATATATATATATATATATATATATAATTACTAATTTTTTGAACTCTTTTATAGTCATATTATAGTTATTGAAGTAATATAAAAAATAAAATAAAAAAATTAAATTCACATTTAATCAATAATAGTATAAAAAGTAGGTAGACCTTGGAAATAGTAATGCACATAAATATATATTAAATATAACCAATTTGTATTGAGAAAAAAAAAACAAAGTAACAGCTTATTATCTTCTTCCTTCTCTTCTTCCTTTCATGTTATCAGAAAATTTGCCGGAAAAAAACTCCGACGACGTTATTTTTTATCTTCTCTCCGCACTTTGAACACGTCACGAGAGTTTATTTAGAGGGTCAAACACATCAAGGAAGCAATCAAGCATCTCAATGATATTTTAATGTTAATATAAAATCCGACCACCAGAGGGGCACCAGACCTCCGTTGATTCCGGCGATGGGAGCAGCGTTTAGAATGCTTTTGGTTATATATTTTTATTCCAGAGCCTGTTTATGAAAAAATTGCCGGTTCACCCGCCGGGTCACCGGGTCCGGTCCAACCGCCGCCCACAAAACCCGGCCGGGCTATTGGAAAACGGTTCTAGTACCCCAACCCGGACCGGTCCGACCGGCCGGGCCGGTCAGAATTTCAAAACACTGGTGTGTTTTCACTGTATTGTGTTGTACTATCAGTTTACATCTAGTTTTTCATCTTTAGACTATCAGGCTGAGGGGTGTGGAGCGCTAGGAAGGGCGCAAGAGGACAGCCGCTCGCGCCCCGGGGCGCGAGCACCACACCACCGAGGCGCGAGAGGGGCGCGAGAGGGGCGCGAGCGCGGAAAAAGAGGCAAGCGCCAGGCCAGTAGCGGCTGGGACTGGGCGTAAAGTGGGCTTCGGAATGCGTGCATGACCGTTGGGGCCTTATAAATTGAGCCGTTTGCTCTTTATGAAAATTTTTTTCATGGTGTCGGAAAAGATCGGGTGCACTGTGCCGTCTATTTCAGTGGGATAGAGGTTGTCTGGAGGTGGCTACGGCGGAATGGAGATTATTAGCATGGTGTCGGTTCTATGTTTTAAGTAATTAGTCGGAGATGGTTAGAGCGTCGCCGGAGATGGCTTGGGTCGAGCGTCGCCGGTGATCTTGGAGACTGATGCAAGCAATTATGGAGGTGTGGTATTATATATATATATATATATATATATATATATATATATATATATATATATATATATATATAAAACCGCTCGCGCCCCCTCTCGCGCCCCTCCACACCATGGCCCGGGGCGCGAGCACCACAACCAACACCCATCTTATCAAGTTTCTCTCTCTGGCACACGTCACAATATTATTGGCTGGCGCCCCCACTCGCGCCCCCTCTCGCGCCCCCCACACCCCTCAGCCTCAGTTATGGTGGGGAGTTTCGAAGCCCCTCAGCAGTGCCACGTCAACGTCACATCATCATCTCATAGAGAACGAGGCATCGAAACCCGTCCTGCTATGGTTTAATGCCCCTTAGGCGCCCCAATATATATATATATATATATGCATATATATGTGAGAGAGGAGAGAGAGAGAGGGAGAGAGCTTGTATGGCGCCGGTCGTCCATAAGGGCTCCACACCCCTCCGCGCCCGCCTTCACTGCGCCCTCCGGCGGTGTTCCCTCCTCCACGGCGTCCTTCTCCCTCCTCCACGGCGCCCCATAGCGTCCAATCTTAAGAGCTCAGTTTAAATGAGCTTGAGCCTAAATATATGAGCTTGAGCCTAAATATATGCCGAAGGTCTGAGATTATAGAAGATTGGGATATATGATTTAATTTTTCTTAACAAAATATATGATTTAACTTTTTTTAATTTGAGTTGAATGGTATTTATAGAAGATTGGGATAGGGTCAAAAAGAGCTCAGTTTAAATGAGCTTGAGCCTAAATATATGCCGAAGGTCTAAGATGAAGCTTGGATGAAAACGTCGAGGGGGTTGGACGAAAAGAAGTATTAAAATAAAAATCATAAACGGAGTGGGAGGGCAAATATTTTTGAATGAAAACGGATAAATTTACAATACTGAGCAAAAAAGCGTGCGAGCCTAAAGAAGCTGCGCCTATGTTGGAGGTTGTTTGACTAACACGAATGGTTTGAGCTTAAGTTTTACTTATTGAGTTTGATTTGTGTGTGAATGTAAATAAGTCTATTATATATATAAATAAAATTTTTATTTGATATATTATGTACGTAATTATGAAATAAATACTATTTATATGATTGTGACATATTACGACTATAATACGTAAAAAATAAATAGTTATAAATGTATATAGATAAAAAAAATTAAGAAATCACTCGTCAGCCTAACTCGAAGTGAATCGAGCTTAAATTCTCATAAGCTAAATGAGTCAAGCTCAAGCTTAGACGAGCTTGAGCTCACCTTAGCCTGTTTACACACCTAAATTCTCGTGATTCATCGGCAATTTGAGTTGAGTTTTAAACGAGCTCAAGTTCAAGCTCGAGCTCAAATCTCTATTGAAGCTTGTTTAATAAACTTAAAAATCTCAAGTTTCAATTATTGAGCTTGAATATACCCAAAAATCCAAATAAGTCTATTGCTTATCTAACTTTTAGCCGCGTATTAAGCGGATTCAACACGAGCATTCTTTCTTATATCATAACATTAGTTTTTTTTTATTTTAACTCAAATAGTTTTTTCATAGTTAGATCATTCGTAGTGGGCGTTTCACATCCTTGTTTTATCATTACATTAGTTATATTTTTTAAGTTATTTCATATTAACTTTCACATGTTTTGTTCTTAGTTTTTAATTTTCTTAAATCCATTTATAGTTAAAAAAACGTGAGTATTTGATGATACAATTAATTTAGAACTATCTTTTTTTCGTGTATTAAAAGATATATGTTGTGGGACCTGGTTTGTGCAAGAGCATGGCAGCATGCGTTCGATTGGGACCAGACCGAAATTAAAAGTGTTAAAAAGATAACATTAAATCCAAATATAATTAAAGTGGTTTGGTTTATCCCATGAATCGCAATGCATAAGTACACGCGTAATGGTAACCGATAACTAAGCACATAGGGGTTTGGGGACACGTGACGTTCCCATTAGCAATGACTAAATTTGTAAAAAGTGACGTAATGGTAAAAAACCTCAAAAGTTGCTCCTAATCATTACCATCACTTCATTATCTCTCACATCATCTCGTTGTATATACAACGAAAACTTTCAAAACAAGGCTCACGACAAGAAGGGGGGGGGGGGGAGGTGTGCGCCCCTCGTTTTGTCCCAAAAAGTGCCTCACAACGGAGGCCACTACGGCTAGTCTGGTAATGTTCGATCGTTTCAATTAAAACATAAATAAAACAATGCCTTCTCATGCTTGGTAAAAAAAGTTATATAAAACTGTCAATTTTTATCAACTTGAATAAAGTTGATTTATCTGAAACCTAGAAAAAAGCCGAGTGAAAAGAAGATTTAGAAGTATTTAAATTGAATTTGATTCTAAAGTTTGTAATTATTTTATTGTATCGGGCGATTTTAATCGCTCTTACGTTGTGCTCTAGAGTCTTCGTTAAAGAGAGAAGTGAAACGAAACCAAAAAAAAAATTTGTTTCTGTTTTTCTAACATAAGTAACTGAAAAAAAGAAGAAGAAGAAGATATTTAATAATCGTTCCTATTAATTTCCCTCCCAAATTGGTTCAATTTGGAGAGAAGTTAATCAAACACAAATTTTGTCATTCACTTGATTTTGCAATTCCATTTAATAACAAGTGTAACAATAAATATTTAATATAAGTTTAGATAGTTTAACTAGACGATTTATATAATCTCATATCATATGTTTAAGAAGTCATGTAACGTACATAGACGAGAGAACATGAAGAGGGTGCATACGTGTAGGGGCAGCTTTTAGGTGGGGTGGGGATGAATGCCGCTCGTAGACGGTAAACTGATTATTTATAAAAGAAATCTAAAACAATAAAATAACTTACACCTAAACCCACTAATTTTAAAAAAAATATAGCAAATAATTAGGCCATTAGCGAATTGTCCACAACTTACATTACACGAAATAGCTCATTAAACATGACCAAACATGGCTCGCTTAGCCCATTAACTAAAATCTGGGTTCTGGGAATTGAACACTCGTACTAGCAATGACTGAACCGTGAATAATTAAACATTGGTTTTGAAGGGCCTCAATCACTATTCGCAGTCTCATGAATCATTTAACTTTGTTTTGTTTATTGTTATCACATCATTGCTGATCCAAGGACTCATTTTTCATTTATCGCTAGAGGCACCGAGAGAGAACGAGGATGATCCGGCGTAGAAGCCGATCAAAACGTGGGGCCGACCTCGCATGTCGCCGAGATTCTCCAAACAACTTGATAACATCACAATAGACTTCAAATATCTATTCCAATTATTTGTGTAAAGATTAAAGAGCATACCAAGTCTAGTATGTGTTGATTAATAGGTGTACAATGGATGGTACAAACATAGACCACGACTCGAACCAGTTAAAAGATGGTCCACTAAATGTGTAAAATTTGTGTCAAATTTTGGACCATACAATGAGGCCCAACTATTATAAGACCATGGCTCATGAATAAGCAATTAATGAAGATGATTGAGAAAGACCTTATCCAATTTGACCCATCATTCAACAAGAGCATTTGATAAGTAAATAAATGGATAAATTCAATAAGTATTAGTTGTAGGGTTGATAATTGAGTATTTGTTTAAGACACGATAAAACCCGTTGAAAAAAGTTCGGTATGTGATTTTTTTTGTTTTCTTAAATAATTCAGTTATTGGCTAAACTTCATCATTTTTCCTTATTGGTACATGAAACTTAAAATTGTATAGTCATGACATATAAAGTGATTACATGAGTCATATTCATTTTTGATACGCGCGCTAAGAATATCGTTTCTCATATGTTAAATTTGTTTAGACACGAATTGCTAGCCTTGATTACCTGACTATTGTCATGAAAAACATGAAAAAGACACCTATATGTAACCAAAAGATAAAATTAAATTTGTTGATAAAAGTAGTCTAAGCTTTCATGAACAGGATAATAATAATAATAATTAACTCAAAAATATTCACTAAATATAGACGTTAGATACAGAAAAAAAACGCATAGTTTTCATTGTTGTTGAGTATCCGAAGTGTGTAATTATATTTTGTTGACACAATACTATAGAAATGAGTAAAAATACAAACCGAATATTGTGCCGACTATAGTGGTACAACACCAGTTCGGTACCATTAGTGCAATAATATCGAAAAATGCCAAAATCAGCTTGTATCAAAACCAAATACAACAAAAATGAATACTGGTACTAGTACCGATGTAGTTCGGTCAGTATTGATTTGGTACTGGTACTCGGTAAAAAAAGACAATCCTTAGTTAATGATACCAACAAATATTTTATTTTGAATACAACTCCACTTTAATCAAATTTATATCAAAATGCTAAGAGAAAAACTAAACATACACGTGCGTTTAAAATTTTCAATAAGATAAAAAATGAAAAGTTATTGGAGAAAAAAAATTAAATTGGCCAGAGATGTATACTGTATATAATATGATCGGTGAGATTTAAACTTTGAAGAAAGAAAAAAAAAACATAAATGACCAATTTCAACACTTAATTAGATGAGGAACTATTCATCGACCTTACAGGTGATCCGTTTTCATGCGATTTTCGTCTATCATGTAAATCTAAAAGCAACTTCTAGCATCACTTTAACAAGGTTTCATATGGAAACATATCATACGTTCAATAGGATTTCAATAAGTAGCATCAATCATTTAACTTCCACCCGGGATGTTGCCAGCGAACCTTGCCTGATGCATGTGACATTTCCTCTTCTAGCAAGAGGTAGAATTTGCATAAATCATGCAACTTTTACCCATAGGCTTGTTGGTGGAAATAAGAATAACGATGAACAAAGCTGTATTCTACATCATACCAATTTATATTTTCATTTTTCTTTTGCCTTAAGAAAACCCAATTATACCAAAAATAATCATGCGATACTAGAGTCACCAACATCTAAGCCTCTCAAAACATATAAAACAATGAAGCTTCATTTAAGATAAGCTTTAGTGTAGCAAACATTTAATTTCTTCATTGGTATAAAATTATTAGAAGCAGATTAATGGGGTGTTTGAAATTACTTATTCTATTTCCTTATGACTTATAAGATGTTTGGAAAAGTTAAAGACTATGAATGTAAAGTCATAAGTTACAACTCTGTAACCTATAACTTATGACATATATAACTTATAAGAAGGTCTGTTAAAGAAACAAAGTTTTGTTTGTGTGCATCTTATATACATGAGTATGAGTGGGCGTTTGTGATTCCTTATTTAACCTCCTTATAACTTATACAAGTCATAAGTTATAAGTTATAAAGTTGTAACTTTTGACTTATCTATTTACAACCTTTAATTTTCATAAACACCTTAGAACTTATAAAGGGCCTTTTACCTCTCGATATCAATAAATTTAATAAAACTTTGTATTTTTTAAAAATTGTATGTTCTAGTCTAGTGATTAACCAAAAAAATAATAATAATCTGGATATTAAATAGGATTATCTAAAATACATTTATACGAAACTTTTAAAAACTCTCAGGTTAATCCATACCTTTTCTCTCAAGCTATCGAATTGTTTTATTTGTAAATGAAGTTTTTTCATGCATTTGATCCGAATTAACGGGTATGGGTCTCACAAAACCTAGATAGCCCTTACATGGGTTATAACATCTCATTAAATTAAAAATTAATCTCACCAAATATTTGATATGAAAATCCTATAAAATAGTAAAATAAAAAAATTAATATCCGATTTTTTGAAAAAAAGATATTATTTATAATTAAGAAAAAAATTTATAGTAAAAAAAATAAGCAGATTACGGGTCACACAAAACTCAGATAACTTTTAAACGGGTTATAACGTCTCATTTATTTGTGAAACGATTTTATCATCAAACCCTAGTTATATTATTAATTTTCTTTACAATAAATAAAATTTAAATCTAAAAAATATATAAATACTATAAATAAAAAATGTAAAACAAAAACCATAATACATTGATAAAAGCTACTAAGATATAATAATATGTTTGGGATTGAATTCGAAAACAACTTATTAAAAAAATGTTTGACAAACAAGAAAGTCTTTTATATTTTAATTCTTTAAATTTCAAAAATCCTTAAAATCCTGGTATTTTTTAAAAAGTCAATAATAATAATAATAATAATAATAATAATCGTACAATTTTTTTTAAAAAAATAAAACAATAATAATCGTACAAATACAATGGCTCTAATTATCCCATGTATGTATTACACACACACATCATTCAATTCAAAACTATACATACATACATACATACACATTTCGTTGTATTTTAACTTTAGCGATCATCACTCAATGCAAAGCAAATAATAATAATAACAATCCGAATAATAATAATAATAATAATAATAATAATCCGAATCCAAACCCGGATTCGTTGCATGAACTCAACCGGACCGCATTAAACCCTACACCTTCACGTCCGTCAAATCCAATCACACCTTCGCAGGTGCCCTAATTTCTTTCTATATTAGTATTATTATTATTATTTGTTTCGTAACCGTTTGAAACCCTAGCTAATGTTTATTTGTATTACATTTCTTCTTCTTCTTATTATTATTGCTAGACGGATCGTTAATTATTGAAGTAAAGCAGATTGCTGCTAGTGTAACGATGGATTTGGTGACGAGTTATAAGGTATTTTAATTTTAATTTTAATTCTGTTTGTTGTTATTATTAGGTCAAAATTGGTCAAAGTTAGTCAAAATTGGTCATAACTAGGGCATGTAGGACGTTTAACATTTAAACATTAGGGGTGTTAGTGACACTAGGCTCGAGTTTGGCGTTTTGAGCTCTTTTTAGTAAAGTTTGGGCCTGGCTTGTTTATTTTTTATTAAATAATTTACATTTGTTTATTTTTTATTAAAATAATAATAATATTAATGAGGTTGCCTCGTTTAGGCTTATGAGAGCTCGAGCTTGGCTCATTTCGATCTCTTTTTTCTAGAGCTCTGGCCTGGCTTGTTTATTTTTAATTAAATAATTTAAATTTGTTTTTAATTAGGTTAGTTTATTTTTTATTGAATAATATTAATGAGGTTGTCTAGTTTTGGCTTATGAGAACCTGAGCTTGGCTTGTTTTGAACTCTTTTTCTAAAGCTTGAGCTTGGCTCATTTATTATTTATTAAACGATTTATGTTCGCTTTTAGTTAATTTCTTTATATGTTTTGAGAAAAACCTTATACGAGCCTAAGCTCGGCTCGAGCTTGTGCTGTATCTTAAACAAGCCAGATCTTGGCTGTGCAGTGTAAACAAACTCGATCTCGGCTCGTTTTGACATACAAGAGCTCGAGCTCTTTTTCAAAAGCTTAAGATCGAGCTCGCGTGTTGTTTTTTCAAGTTCAGGCCTGACTTGTTTATTATTTATTAAATAATCTGCATTTGTTTTTAATTATTTTTATATATTTTGAGAAAAACCTTAAAACTAGACTAAGCTTGGTTTGAGCTCATGCAATACCTTAAACGAGCAAAAGCCCGGCTGTACAGTGAAAATTAATACATAGAAGTTCAAAAGAGGCAAAACCTAAAAATACAAAGGCTCGGCCATAGTTGTCGGCACAAGGCGCACTCTAGGCGCAAACGGGTGAGCCCTGGACCTAGGCGCAAGGCGCCTAATTAGTGAGGGCCCGAGATAAGCAAGGCGCATAGCATAAGCATATGATTTTTGGGGTTTTAGAGACACTCTAGGCTTGTTTAAGGATAGTTTAGAATAGTTTCATGCCATTTTTGGATGTTATAGATTGGTTTGCTTGGATGGAATTTGCAAAATTTTGCTAGGATTTTCAGTATTTTGCCAGAATCTCACCCGAAGGTCGCTGGATTGCCTAGATGGCAGCAATGCGCTTTCCTCTCGCCTCGCCTTGCTCGAGGGGCTAGGTACGCATCCGAAGGGTTTTTGACAACATAGGGCTCGACGAGCCTAAGCGAGCTTCCCATACTCGGCTCGAGCTCAGGCTTGATAACTAAACAAGCTTTATTTGAGGCTCGGCTCGGCTCTAGCTTGAAAAAGCTTGGCCTGCTTCAAACTTTTTTATCAATCCGAGCTCGAGTACCTCGCAATCGACTCGGCTCGTTTGCACCTTTAGTAAAATCAACCAAAGGGATGAAGAAATTTGTAAAGGTTTACTTGATAAATAGGCTGATATGCAAAACATATGAGAGAAATGCAACTGCTGGTTGTAAATGAAGTTATTTGCACTATTTATGTCATTTTGTTACTGCATTATAGGAAAAAATGGCACTTTTTCGTGTAAAAGATCTTAAAGACGTTCTTAGTGAACTTGGCATTTCAAAGCAAGGAAAGAAGCAGGTTTGATGTTAACCTAACTTTGTTTTCAGTTTGCTTATTATGAAGGGATGTGGTTATTTATTTTATCATTTTTTGTAGGATCTTGTTGAACGAATACTAGCAATTATCTCAGATGATCGAGGTAAGTGGTATTTTATTACCTTTTGTTTGACATTTGAGTATATATCATGTATTTGTGTTCATCAGAACAAACTTTAATATTTGATCATTATAGAGGCTAAATGTATTGTTAGTTTACAACAATTATTAATTTAGTAATATGATTTTGTATTCTAAACCAAACAAACATGACATTATTATTTCATATTGTGCAGTTTCTGGAATGTGGTCGAAAAAAAACTATGTTAAGAAGCAAGACGTGACACAACTAGTGGATAACGTTCACAGGTCTTATTTATTTGTTATTTTTTTATCTGTCTTATTGAGTTATTTGATATAAATAAATGCCTTATTTTGTCTTGATATAACTTCCATTACCTGTGTGTTATACGCTGAAACTTTTTTCTCTTTGTTTGCAGAAAGTTGCGAACTTCAGGGTCAACTGAGTTGACATCAAAAAGTCAAAATGTTTCAAATGTCACAGCTGATACAACATCCAATGAGGAAGTTGAAGACAGTTACCCAATAGAAAAAGTTCGTTGTCCTTGTGGTAGTGTTCTACAAACAGAGTCAATGATAAAGGTTTCAACTTTCAACCATCAATAGTCAACTTTTAAGAGTTAATAATATTCTAAATATCATGCTAAGTATGTCTATGTTTTCTCCTCAGTGTGAAGATAAAAAATGCAACGTGTGGCAGCATGTTGGTTGTGTTATTATACCAGAAAAGCCAATGGAGGGTATTCAACCGACACCTCCCACAACTTTTTATTGTCAACTCTGTAGGCTTGCTCGTTCAGATCCGTAAGTAACTTGTATGATGTTTTATATTGAACTGCTTATATGAAATAACAAATTGTTACACATTTTTCAACTTGGTTTTTGAGAGTGCAGGTTTATGGTAGCATTGGCACATCCTTTATATCCTGTGAAATTGACTACCGCAAGTATCCCTACAGACGGGTGAGTCTACATGTTTACTTTCGTCAACTTTTGATTTTATATAGTTTTTGTATTAAACATATTCTTGTCTAATTTGTCACTTATATAAGTTTGATGTTGTTGCATACATTCAATATTACTTTCAGTGCAAGCCTGCAAACTGTTGAAAAGACTTTTCAACTTACAAAAGCTGACATGGGTTTGCTGATAAAACTAGGTTATGAAATTCAGGTATAATTGATCACCTAAATTAGCATAGATAATCGGAACATATTAATGATAAGTTGATAACTGACTAATCATAAATAATAGGCTTGGTGTATGCTTCTCAATGACAAGGTTTCTTTCAGGATGCATTGGCCACTATATGCAGACTTACAAGTCAATGGTATGCTATATCTGTTGACTCAATAAAATTTTATATGATAATTGTTTTGATTAAAATTTTTATGTTTTTTGGTTTGACAGGTATGCCCTTGCGAGCAATCAATAGACCTGGCTCTCAACTTCTTGGAGCCAATGGGCGTGATGATGGCCCTGTTGTAAGCTTCAACCTATCATACAGTTTTCTATGATATTTGTATTATTATTATTACGCTAACGAATGTTGTTCACTTTTGTCTTTTTGTGTCATTTTAGATCACACTGTACATCCATGAAGGAAGTAACAGAATTTCGTTAACAGGCTGTGATGCTCGAGTGTTTTGTTTGGGGGTTAGAATTGTGAGAAGGCGCACCGTTAAACAGGTGAAATATAGCTTACTGTTTTTGATCATGTAATATCATAAAAGTTTGATGAGAATCTTTTTGTTATATGGCAACCTATAAAGATTCTTGACCTCATTCCCGGAGAGAGCGCCGGTGAGAGATTTGAAGATGCTTTGGTGCGTGTTTGTCGGTGTGTTGGTGGTGGGCCCGCTACAGAGAATGCAGACTGTGACAGTGATTTGGAAGTTGTTTCTGATTCTATACCTGTTAATCTACGGTGTCCTGTAAGTAACACCTTTTCTCTCTCTTATTTTGACTACCAGTGACTATTTTGGGTCGCAAACATATGAATAAGCTAAGGCTTAATGGGTTGGATTTAGATCAATTTGCTAGTGATCTGATGCGACACGTTAATTAATGGATCTTGATTTGACTAAGGACCACACTAATATGAATAGATGGATCACAACCCAAATTGCTTAATTTATTTTCTAAATTATAATCTCACTTTACACATATTTTATTTATTTGAAAACAAGTTTTTGTTCATAAAATTAATACCCATTTTTAAATTATTGTGTGATAAAGTTACTTATGAGTTAAACATTTCTTGTTATAAAAGTGTCATATTTATCATGAACTAAGTGTCGTTACTAAGTTTATAATATTTGATATCATTTTATGAATACAGATATTTTATACAATAAAACAAGTTATTTTAATAATTATTTTTTTTCAATAATATTTCAAACTCTTGTTACAAAATTTACTTGCATTACAAGAAACTTTTATAAGAAAACTATTCATATCATATATCTAAAGTATTGTTTTGTATCTCATACTTAACATTTTTTTGTTTGCTATAGATGAGCGGGTCAAGAATGAAAATTGCTGGAAGATTTAAACCATGTGCTCACATGGGCTGCTTTGATCTCGAAGTATTTGTGCAAATGAATCAACGATCTCGAAAGGCAATCACTCTACAAACTAAAAATTTATGAATTTCCAATTATGATTATTAGTTTTTTCATTTTCTGTTGTCGGGCTATTTTCAGTGGCAATGCCCTATCTGTCTCAAGAACTACTCCTTGGAGGCTGTTATTATCGATCCATATTTTACTCGTATCACATCTAAGGTATCATTCAATGAATTTGCAGTTTTGATTATTATTATTTTTTTGTTGGATTTTGTTTTATTCGTTCGTAATTTATATTTGTCAAGATGCGGGATTGTGGAGAGGACGTAACAGAAGTTGAGGTGAAACCAGACGGTTCTTGGCGTGTAAAAGCAGAAGCCGACCAAAAAAGTTTAGGGCAGCTCGGGCAGTGGCATTTACCCGATGGTGCTCTCTTTGCCCCAATGGAAGTTGAGTCCAAACATAAACCAGAAGCTTCAAAACAGGATAAACATGAAGGCGGCTCTGCAGGTCATAATACCGGTTTAAAGGTCGGGTTAAAGCTCGGGTTAAAAAAGAACAAAAACGGAGTTTGGGAAGTCAGCAAACACGAAAGTTCACATTCACTTAATGGGCATGCCAAGAATGATAGTAATCAAGTTCCTAGTATTAAGAAAGACGGTGGAGGGCATTTTGGTCATTCCACCACCAATGTTGCTGATTTCGGCTCACTTCCACCAAACACGGATCCGGGTGCCAACTTGAACCCGCCAGCTTCAGGTGGGGTTGTTGCTGATGTCGTCCTCTTGAGTGATTCAGACGACGAGACTGAAAACCGAGTGTCATCTGGGCCTGCTTATAATGAAGTTGTTCCACAAGCTGAAGATGTTGGTCCTTTTAATAACGATGATGAATTCGGGTTACAATTTTGGTCTTTACCTTCCGTGAGTCAAGCGGGGCCCGGTTTTGAGTTTTTTACAGACGACAAAGTGCATCATGGACTCGGTGGTCCCACTTCTCTGGACGACTTCACATTGCCGAATGAAATTGGATTAAACGCTGCGTGTCCTGACTCTTCACTTTACGAATCTAATCTCGACATAAGCAACGGGTTGGTTGAAAACCCGTTAGCTTTTGCACACACAGACCCGTCCCTTCAGTTGTATTTTTCCAACACAGCCGTTGACTCTTCACTTTACGAATCTAATCTTGACCAGGCGGTGTCGACAGTGTCAAATGGTTTAAAAGTTAATGATTGGGCATCCCTCCAGTTGGGCGGCAATGGTGGCAGTGACGGTGGGGTTAGTCATGAACCACCGAGTGAAGATGGCGGTAAATCAAGCAAGACAAGATGCCGGGAAATGTACGATAACCTGTTCTCGTTTCCCCGTCAAAAGCGTTCAGCGAGTTCGGTGAGACCACAATTGTCTATATCTAGTCCAACTGATTCAGGATCCGACAGATGATGCTAAGCGATTAAGAAAATATTATCTAGGTCTAGTTGGTGTAGATTTCTTTTGACTAATTTAGCACAAGAAACCCATATTTTGTAAATGACTAGAAATATTCAAAATTCAAAAGTTGAATATTAAGACTTAAGACTACAACTTGTTATCAGTTAAAACTTAAAACACTTGCATAAACATATAATATAATCGCCGGAGAACTACTCCGGCACGCCTAACGGTGTGGACTTGGCGGTGTCCACCATGGCGGGTGCTTCCTCCAAGCAACTGGTGTCGTCGCTAATCACGCCGCCGCTCATTAGTTTCTCAACTTCTTCCTTGGTGTATATGTGAATCTTTGTAGCTATCCTTGCAAACTCACTGCAATAATATTATAAGTACAAGTCATTCAAACTATGAATGCATGAGCTATGAAGTTGATATCGTCAATATATCACCGATATGTCTGTGATATATCGGTTCCTTGGTAAAATATCGATCAGAACATCGGGACCGATATATCATTGATATTCCTGATATCAATTTTGTAAGTCTTAATTATCAATTTTTAGTGTTCGATGTTTGTGCTTCAAGTCTTAATCAGTTCCTACTTGCTACGATTGTTTGTGTTTTGCAGGTTGAAAAAGGTTAATTTGTTAGTGGTAGGAGAGTATACGGAATTATTAGTGTTAAATTGCTATATATATATATATATTTATATATGAATTTTACATGATATTAAATTTTCCGCATTAACTACTTAGTGCATGGGTTGTACTAACTACTATGTGGATAAGGACTTACTCCCACGGGTCGTCACCGACAACCATGATGTCGTTTTCTTCATCGGTGTACAGCAGCTGCCACGCACCACCACGGTTAGTCAACTCGCCTTCCATTTGAAATAGTGACTCGAGCTCGCTAATCAGCTCGTGATAACTTGACATTGTAGTGAGATCGATTGCACGGCCGACTTTATTTCCTTGTTTGTGAACCTTACAATAAGTATATTTATTAGATCATCATTCTTGTAATAATAATGTTTAATCATATGTAATATAATATAAAATGATCTTACTTTAGTGCAACTTCTTTTGCTCAAAGCTTGAGCATCTGCTAATGAAGAAGCTCCGTTTAGTCGAAAACCGAATAATTTACAACTACTTGCATTGCTATCGGAGCCACCACCATCATCTTTCTCGCTACCCGAATTGACTTCTAAGATCGGGTTTGGGTCAACGGTTGGGTCAACGGTTGTTTTCCCGAAGTCAACGGGCGCCTTAAGTTGTAGCTTTAGCCCATTAACATTACCATCCATCGTAAGCCCGTGTCCAAAACCAGCCCGATTAGTAGGGAATCCGATTGTGGGCACAATGGAGGTCACATTTGGAAAACTAAAGTTTCTGATGCCTTCGGAACCGAGTGGATAGAAGCCCGGATTATTTGGTCTGTGATGAATGTTGAGATTGGTTCTCGGTGGGCCCCAGGGCCCGTTTGTTTTCCCGGTTAACGATTTTAACGAGCAAATTTCTTGACCTTGCAAGACCTTCGGGAATCTAGTGGTGTTAGATCCCAAAAAGGTCGGGTTTGGGTTGGTGACAATGTTTGTACTTTTTCCCGTTAATAATATCCGATTCAGAGAAAAACCCGCGTGCATTGACGGTTGTAGCCCGAAGCTTAACGGGCTGCTCATTTTACCGCCTATATTTTCTTGACCTTGCAAGACCTTAGAGGATCTTATTGACTCCTCAAAGTCTAAACATCCACCCCATGCTGTCAAATAATAAAAAAATAAAACTTTAATACTAAAGTCACAGGAAAACTTCCAAGATTCTAACTTAAGGTGATAAAATGGGCCAGTTGGGTCACGGGCCAACATGGATTTGGGTCAAAACAGATCGGGTTGACCCAAAACTTCTTTTTCTTCAAATTTTTAACATAACTTCAAGATTTTGTTTCATATCCATAATAATCTGCCTTTTTTGTTAAAATATTATTTTGTAACGTTTTATCGATTACGCATTAAAACAATAATTTGGGCTACTTTCAACCCGCTTGACCCATTAGATATAGAAACGAAATCAGCCCGTAACATAACGGGCCAAAATGCCCAAGACTAAATCTTTATTCTTTAAAAGTTATAAATTTTAATCAAGAAAGTTATATACCAGCAACATGGTGTTCAGATGGAGTCGAATGAATATTTTCCCGCAGTCTTTTATATCTTAGCGAGGAATGAATATTCAAAAGTGGCATAGAAGGACCCGAAAGATCGACTTCCCATGGAGATATCCGTTCGTGACTATTATTACCAATGTCTTCATCCCACCTCACCTGTTTAAAACAAACCAAAATATAAAAGTTCAAACAAAAATGAAATAAAGTTTTTTTTGTTTTTTTCCTTACTTTTTTTATAATGAAATTAAAATATATACCGTTAGGCATCTCCATTTTGATTTAGGCCATTTGTAAGGATCCATGTCACTTACACCAATGACCGCACCTCTAAACCTGCATAAATATGATCAAAATTTTCACTTGAGGGACAACAAACAAATAAAGGTGACAGGCACCTTTGTAATTTAGGGGTGCAAACGAGCCGACCCAGCTCGAGCTCGACTAGGCTCGAGCTCGGCTCGTTTAAGTTATACAGAGCCCGAGCTCGGCTCGTAAGTAGATTTTCAAGCTCAAGCTCGGCTCGCTTACTATTTATTAATTATTTTTATATAATTATAATTATTTTTATATATATATTTTCCTATTATAATTTTATTTTTAAAATAATAGATATTATTTAGTTATTTTTATTTATGTTTTCATAGTATTATATATATTAATTAATAATCATTAAATATTTATTTAAAAAAATTATATAAATGACAGGTTTGTTTAGGCTCGCAAGCCAGCTCAAGCTCGATAAGTGAAGCTTGGGCTCGGGCTCGTTTATTAAATGAGCTTACTTTTAGGCTTGAGCTCGGGCTTGGCTAGATTAAGCTCGGCTTGATCGAGTTTATTAATGAGTAGCTCGCGAGCAGCTCGGCTCATTTGCACCCCTACTTTGTATCAAAGATATCGTAGGGGTGTGCATGGGTCGGTTTTGGTTAATTGGTTTTCATATTAGTTTGGTTATGGATCGGTGAACTGTGAACGAGGTTTGGTCTTGAAATGTTTGGGCCTGACTAATTGGCCCACATAATGTAATCGGGCCTGAAACTTTGGGCTCGAAATTTAACCACTAAATAAGTTGTTATTACACATTTGGGCCTGAATAAATTAAGTTTTATCATTTGAAATTTGTAAATATTACTTACATTTGGTTATACGTTAACCGTGAATTTACTAAAACTCGATTGAGGCCGGTTTTACATTAAAAGGCCCATCGGTTTTTGGTTAGGCTCGGTTATATCGATTAATATTTTTTATGGGTCGGTCGGTTTTATGCACGCCTCTAGATACCGGAGGTTGCGAAATATGCGGGTTAGGCAAGTTGAGTATCGGCCTATCGGGTCAAAATGGTAATTTTTGCACCTCTTGGTAGTTTGGTACTAGGCCGGGTTGGGTTGACCCGTTACAATGTTTTATGAATATTTAGTGTCTCATATATCATTAAACAAATTATATTATTTCAATAATAATTTTTTTTTTATTAAACTGATTTGGTTGATTTTACTAATTTACCCATTTGACCCGTTAACGGAAGTTATAACCCGAGTCAACCGATTAACAAGTAAATGGGTTGAAATCGCCACCTCTGAAAGATACCTTCTTTCAGGAGATTCATCCATACTGAACTTCATCTTGAACCTTGTTCCAATGGTTATCATATTGCTAATGCAGTTCATATACTTCGCATACAGAACAACAAAATCGGCCCGATTAGACCTGCATTGCATTTATAAAATAAATAAGCAAAAGGGGTTTGATTTAGATATTTATTATTATTATTTTTACTGAATATGTAAGTACTTTTAATAAATTAGTTATCAAAGTTTTTTTTTTTTGGTTTTAAACTGATAAATAATAATTTTTTTTGTTTATAATAAGTTTTGTAGCAACTAGTATGAAAATAAGTAGTTTGACCCCTAAATAATCAGATAACCGGTTCGGTAACTCACATCCAAACACCACCTTAATGATCCAAGATTTTACCTAGGACTGTAAAAAACATCAAAGGTGGTGTTGGTAGACACTGCATTAGCTACAGGGGCAAGAATGTCCAAGTAGGATTTCGAGTCGGGCATAGTTGTCTCTGGAAGAAAATTTCTTCGTCGAGTGGCTCGTCGAGTGCCTAGCCTTAGTTCACCATCTTTACCCCTAAAATAACCATAACAATAAATTAATAAAAGTGTAATCGTTTTGATTTTGATGAGAAATAGCAGACAAAAAAAAATAGTAATAATAATAATAATTGTCAATATTTTATCTTGCTTATAAAAAATATATAAAGGTTATGACTTTAAAATGGTTAAAACTTTTTGTATACAAGCAATGCAATAACCGAGTATCGTCATGTCTATAAATAAATATAACGCAATAATAAACGCTTTCGAAGAGAAAGTTAAAAGCAAAAGTAAAAGAAAAAGATATGATTCTTTCTTCATTTTCTTGCTACAAAAAATGAGGTGCAATGAGCACCATTCCCTTAGAATATGCTTAAAGTGTTTCAAACACTTCCATTGTTTCCTTTATCTGACCAAAAGAATAATCTTCAAGTCTTGAATGCATTTACATTACCAACCCAATACATTGTTGCTTTTTTTCAATAATTTTTAATATATTTTTTTATAATTTTTTTGTAATCATTCCTTTTGCTATCTCAATTTTAACCAAATAATCCATCCACAAAAGGTATTGGTTTTCTAAATGGAATCTTGTTTCTCTTGGTGTTTATATGTCTATAAACATATATGCAGTTCTCACTTCTCACAGCTGTCAGGCATAATATTATTTTTTAATATAATAATGCACCTATATATACATTTGTGTCTGTGCTTCTAAATAGAATCTTGTTTCTCTTGGTGTTTATAACTTATATGTATGCCGTTTCTCGTACCCGCAATGTCCTCGTACCCCGGTTTCGTACCCATTCCCGTGCTACATAGTTTATAAGTCTGTAAACATATATGTATGCGGTTCTCACTTCTTACCGCTGTCAATATAATATTATTTTTAATATAAAAATGAACCTATATATGCATTTGTGTGTGTGCTTCTAAATGGAATCTTGTTTCTCTTTTAATATGTGCTTATGCGGTTCTCGCAGCTGTCAACATAATATTGGTTCCGGTATAAAAACACACCTATATATGCATTTGTGTGTGTGCTTCTTTAATTTTGTTTAAAACTCTAAATATGTCTAATTTACATGGAAAAATGTATATAATGATATTGAACTGTATAATGATACCTTAGAAAGAGAACTGCATCACCAGAAACAAGATTCTTTTGGCTTACAAATATGCACCATCCGGTGGTAAGCAAATGTCGCCTCGGTTGACCTGAAAAACATCACCCGATTCTCAACTTACGAATTATGTTACTAATTTGAGACAAAATGAGTAATTTCTTGTTACATGTCAGGTTGGATTGACCAGAAGCATTTTTTTTCTTTCAAATTATTACATTTTTATATAGAATTAGTGTGTCAGATATGTTAACAAAACGACACGTTAAATATATTACTCGTGTGCCTTTCGACACGTGAACTGTTTTTTTACCACTTCTTGTTAAGCTAATTCTTTTAATTTTACCTGACCTACCTACATGGCCCGAATAGACTCATTCATAAGAAAAATGGTCGAAACTGACACTTTTATTAATTAATAATCACTAAAAAAATGAAAAAAATTTAAATACATTAATCAAAATTACCTCTATAAATGTGTCTAAATTTCCATTCAACTCCATGAAGGTCCTTTGCAACCAACTCTTGGTTGGGCCTCTGCTGTTTATAATCCTAAAATAAAAATAATGCAGTTAAAAAAAATAAAACTTTTAAAGATAAATTAAATTATTATAAAAAATCTTTAAAATTTGAAAAATTCATACCAAAGGTGGGAAACAATCTTCAGCAGCTCTTCTAGGCACAGAAAATCCACCATGAGTAGATGTATCAGATGCGGTTAAGGTTTTGCAGAACATTTGAGGGGTTGATTTTGTGAGTGCCACATCACCACCTTCTTCCTCACCTTTTTGTAAATTCTTACCATCCCACTACAAATCATAATCACAAAAAAAAATGAAAATTCTTACCATCCCACTACAAATCATAATCACAAAAAAAAAAAAAAAAAAAAACCTTTGTTTCATTTCTTTTCAAGAAATTACTCAAATAGAAAGAAACTAATTTTCTTTTGTTTTTTCGCATACTTCAAATACAAGTTTTTGAATTTTAATAAAAATCAAAACTTTTTCCTCTTTTAATGCAAGAAACATAACAAAAATTGCATTGAACTAGGAAAAGACAGAAATCAGTCATGGTTAAACAAATTCAGCGTTTTGTATACTTTAAACAAAAACTTATAAAATTTAATAAAATTAAGAAGAATTATAATAAACAAATTGTGAACCAAGCATACCTCTTGTAATGGGAGAAGTGTGAGTTTTGTATAAATTTCATCATCACCAAAAAAAAAAATTAAAACTTTATTCCATTTCTTTTCAAGAAACTACTCAAATAGAAATATAAATTTCTGAAATTTAACAAAATTAAGAAGAATTATAAAGAAAATGTGAACCAAAGTAAAATTCTTTCCATCTCACTACACATCATGATCACCATAAAAATCAAAACTTTATTCCATTTCTTTTCAAGAAATTACTCAAATAGAAAGCAATTAAAAAAAAAAAAATTTCTTTTTGCATTTTTTAACTACAAATTTCTGGAGTTTAATAAAATTAAGAAGTATAAGCAAAATGTGAACCAAAGTAAAATTCTTTCCATCCCATTACACATCATCATCACCATAAAAATCAAAACTTTATCCTCTTTTTATGCAAGAGGCATAACAAAATTTGCATTTAACTAGTAAAAGACAGAAATTTGCATACTTTAAACAAAAAAATCTTAAATTCAATAAATTTACTAAAATTAAGAAGAATTTTTATAAACAAATTATGAAAAAAACATACCTCTTGTAGAGGGAGAAGTGTGAGTTTTGTATAAATCTCATCATTCTCCTTGTTAGCCTGTTTCAAGATTTTGGTCAAACATCAAAGTCAAAGTCAATGAGAAAAAAGTCAAAGTGAACCACGTACAAGCAATTGAACATCAACAACTTTGCAAAAGATTTGAGGGTCAAGACCAAAAGTAGGTATTTCATTGAGTGAAAATTGGATACAAGATTGTGAAGCAATTTGTTCCAAATGACCTTGTGGGAAATAAACCACCACATTTCCTTTATTTGGTAGAGTGGTTAAAGGTCCAGCACAAGCATGCCAAAGCTCCATGCAAATTAAAGATTTTGAATCTTTTGATGATTTTAAGGTTGAGTTTGAGGAGTTTGAGGAAGCAGATAAAGAAGATGAATAATCTTGTCCAACATTTTCAAGAAAATCAAGATTCCCACTTGCAGCTGCATGGTTTAAATCAATTTCCATTAAAAAGTTTGCAAATTTATGAAAACAAGTGGTTTCTTGAAGGAAAGATGAGGAAAGATTAATAAAGGTTTGATTTTTAGGTGGAGAAAATTCAAGATTCTTGAAGGGGTTAAAGAAAAAAAGGAAGTGAAGTGAAATCACAAACATACATGCATATGAGAGAGAATGTGATTGTGAGAGAGAGAGATAAGCCAAGTTTTGGCGTGGTAAGGCTGAGGGGTGTGGGGGCTCTAACGGGGGCGCGAGTGGGGGCTCCAGCCAATAATATTGTGATGTGTGGCAGAGAGAGAAACTGGATAATGGGGGTGTTGGAGCCCCTGGCCCTGGTGTGGAGGGGCTCCAGCAGGGGCTCCAGCGGATTTTTTTTTTACTTTTTTATAAATATATTCAAAAAACG
Source organism: Bidens hawaiensis (assembly GCF_021521415.1). NCBI lineage: Eukaryota > Viridiplantae > Streptophyta > Magnoliopsida > Asterales > Asteraceae > Bidens > Bidens hawaiensis. Next base: position 361,845 of record NW_027492920.1, read on the forward strand.
TATTATTAAAAAAACTCATAAATTATTAAAAAAAACACACATTAAAAAAAAACACATTAATATCTAAAAATAAAATAAAAATTAAAGTACTAAAAAAACATTATTCTTATTCTTCGGCTTGGTCTTCTTCGATCAACCTCTTTCGGATACGTTCCTTTTGCTTTTCCATCAGAATTTGATCGACCGGATTTATGTTACTGAAGTCTCTTGTAAGGAAGTCCAAATCTCTCATTCGACTTTTTTCCTTTTTGTCATTAGAGACCACCTCCATGGTTTTGTTGAATTTATTGAGGGATTCAACAAGATCGACGATGTTTACGGCTCCCCCCTCAGCCGGTTTTTTCCCCTTGGCGTCCCGTCCCAATGGCCGCCTCCTCGGCGGTGAAGACGTTTCCTCCCCCGCAATGTTTAGGTCGAATCCAACGCGGCAATCCGACCCGGCGGAAGTGCTATACGCTCCAGACGAACTAGTTTTAGTCCGTTTCGGCCCTACTTCCGCATCATGGTCCGGCGCCACAAGCTCAACCCACTTGGAACACCTTTTCAACCTCTCCCACAACTTTAAATCGTCCCACGTCTTCACCGTCCCATACCTCCGCAAACACTCCTGCCTCCACTCTTCGACCGTGAAATTGTAAACCGCCAAATCATCACTGCCACTTGGTCTCATACGACCGGCGTTCCTGTTGAAAAGATTAGTAAACAAGCCGATAAATTTTCTGATTTCGGACCACCGACCCGAAATCATATCGGCGTTTCGCTCTGTACTCCCAACGAGCGTATAGAACGTCTCCCTAACCTTTGTCTAAAAAACCTTGCTTTTTTGGTAGTCGGCTGCAAAATGAATAATTAAATTAGATTTCCAGTTAACTTTTTTATTTAACTTTTTTATTAAAAATCATTTTTAAAAACGTTAAAACAATTACCGCAACGCCGATCCTCAGAAATGACAATCCAAGCCCGACACAAGGCTTCCTTCTCATCCGATGACCACGGAGTGGTTTTCCGTTTCGTCCTCGGAGTCGAAGCCGGTCCCGGCCCGTCCGTTGCAGGTTGTTTTTTCCGGTGGACGCGTCTTCTTGCTCCCGTAGCATCACCGTGTGATTCTTGTGTCTCTGGAACAACAAAGTTAGGAGACGGTTGTATGTTGGATGGTTGAAAGCCGGATGTTTCTTGCGGCCCCGAATAAAACATCGGTTGGTCTGGTAACGACCATAAATCGTCGTCAATATAATCTGAATCTAGGTTTGGGTACCAATTTCCAGACATTTTTGGGTATTATATAGGAGTTTGGGATATTATATAAGAGTTTGTAAGGTGAAATTGTGTTTTGATATGGTTGAAATGGGAGTAATTTGGGGTATTATATAGAGGTTTTAAGGGTTTTTTTTAAAAAAAATCGGAGCTCCAACAGCTCTTTTGGGCGAGCTCAACGGCTCTTTCTCTCTCTTCTCCCGCGACCACACTCACGCCTGCCTGGGGGCTCGCGCTCGCGCCCCGTTCGCGCCCCGGTTCGCGCCCCGGTGGTGTGGGGTTAGCGCATGGGGGCGCGAGCAGAGGGGCTCTCGCGCCCAGGTTAGCGCCCCACACCCCTCAGCCTAAAACGGACAATTTGAGGTGGCACCAAATCTCATATTCTTTATTTAAAATTGGTTATATAATGAATATGATGTTGAAGTTATATAATATTAAACAATTAATTTAGAAGACACCTCTAAACATGTGTAAAGCATTTTTATTATTGAATGTTATTAAAAGTGGTTATCTTTAAAAACCAAAAAATATTTCATAAAAATAATAATAATATTATTAAAGAAGATGAGGACCCTTTACCAAAAATTTAAAGGGGTTTTGGAATTATACAATTGAATGCCATATGCTATAACTTGTCAATTTAATTGCTTGGTGATGGACAACACAAGCAACAACCTCATTATAGTGTTGTAAGAAATCCTTTTCTATGGCAATATTATTCATAAAACTAATTATAAAAAGCAACGTGTGGGCAACTGATTTGTAATAATGAATTATTAAAATTACAGCCGATGTTTATTTTTGGCATGGGATTTTCATACACTATTTTGATATTTACACATTACTTTTCGTCTATACGGCTCGTATATGCCTATACGAGTTGTATAGGCCCTAAGTCGTGTCAATTTGTATCAGGTTCAGGCCATCTCCGGGGATTTAAATATATCGGCTGAGCTGAAATAAAAGGCCCGTAGGTCAGCGAATAACGAAATATATAAGTTAATATGTATAAACGACGATTAATGTTATAACAATAAATATAACAAAAATATAATATGAATGTAATACCCAAATTTTTGAAACCTTAAAACTTAATGCTTATACGAGTTATGAATACAAAATTTATTAAAATAATATAATTATTTTAATAGAAACTCAAATTTTTGAAATTGTTTAAAGGATTTTATATGATATGTTGAAATAAAAGTTAACGGTGAATTATAATTAATACAAAATTAAAAGAGGTGAGTATGTAAATAATATATTTAATTATGAAATAAACAGTAGGGATTATTTTTGCCATTACTTGAAACTTGATTTTGTTGTCATCTTTTCCACTAAGACTGTCGGTGAACCTATTTTTCCAGTGACATTTAAACACCAAAATTAACGACCGATTCGACCAATTGACAATGCCGTTTGACTCCAGAACTTTTATATATCAAACATATATATGTATAAAAAAGTTTGGGCCCCCATTCCCCCGGCCGGCCCTGATCAGGTTTATACAAGTTGTTGAAGACCTGCACAGCTCATATAGGGCTATATGAGCCGTAAAAGTTGCAAAAATATGTTTCCTGTGTCCCCTTCATACAATTGCCAGTCATGTGTGATCTATATGACCCGTATATAACCATGGACTAGTGTATGAAGACCGCATTCCTTATTTTTCAATTTTAAGAAAATGGTTTGGTGTTGGACTCAAAAATAGTGTGTACATATATTAACAAGCAAATACATGATTTGTTGAACCATTAATACTTATAGCTTTTAAAATTAGTGGTAAGAGAAAGTTACAAAATGATTGAAAAGGTATAAGTTGAATCAACATCCATCATCAATTGTTTTCTTTACAATTTTGTAATTATTATTTAGAAATAATCTATAAAGTTTTTATGTCTATTTTTTGTTTGTCTGAACCTCTTCAGCCCCTATTTTCAGTGGTTTGAATGAGTTAGACCGCATCAGATTAAATATATTAGTTCTTTTTTAAGGGTTTTACGCCCTACCACAATACTGGCGTCTTACTACTAGTTGCTAGATATTTGATAATACATTTATTCAAGTATATGTGAAATAACCAGTATCTAGACAAAATATACACTATTTTGGATCTTTCCCACAATTCTATATATGCATTTCTTGGCTCAAGTCTCAAGATCCAAAATGGGAAAATGTTAAAAATATCAGTGTCTAGTTGGGATATTCAATTTTAACCTTATAAAGGTCAAACAATTGACATCTTCATTTGAATCATAAAGTATCATAAATTCATAATCAACTTTATTGAAAAGAAGATTTTTGAAGGTCTATATATTTAAACAAATTACGTATCAAAGCCCGTCGTGTTGAGAAGACTGCGTCGCAAATTTGGTCAGAACCATTTAAATTTGTTACGATAACAACGCTAAATCCAAAAATTAATTAGCAGACGTTGATAATAGTATTGACACGCGTATAACTTATGTCAAAAACAAAAAACAAATTTAAAACCGATGTGTTTTTGGTTGGTAAAACATGCTCGTTTGTGATTACAGGTTGTCATGAATTTGATAAGTATCGGTTAGGTTTGGGATTGTACCCCAACTAAATCCAAAAAATATATTCATGAACGCCCAAAATACCAAAAAATAGCAAATAGCACCGGTACTAAACCTAAAAAAAATAAAATTGTCTTTGGTTGGTAAAACCCGCTCACTGCGAGTTATCGTGAATTCAATCGGTTAGGTTTGTAACGATACCTTAACTATAGTCAAAATATACATTCATCAATGTCCAACCACGCATTCAGTTAGTTTTCGTTAGATTCATTCGGTATGGGATCTAAAACCCACAGTAAATCACATAAAATATAACAATCATATAAAAAATTCAAAAATATAAAAAACAAATAAAGAAATCAAAGAAAAGAGTTTGTTACTAAACCTTGCATTTTTATCTTATTAATAATGCAAGGTGATTTAAGTCTTTTGTAAACAAATATAAGCATCAAACACATTTTCTATTTAATATTTAGACTACCTAATTGAAAAAACACTAGTTCAACTTAGACAGGTCAAGCTAATATTTCGATCAGGGGTTATGGTTAGATATGATTTCCACGAGTCAAAATCTTCTATGTCTACAAAACAGAATACTATGAGCTCGCTATGATAGGGAGGGGGTTTCTTCTCATAACAACCATCTGGCATGTCAATCAATATGAGTATTGAGAGAATAGTAGTGAGAGTGAGTATCCTCAAACCATTGGTCCAAGCATTGTATTTATAGCCAATGGAGGTAGAGAATGATTGACCAAACTGTCAATATCAGTACAACCTTCTATTCTTATGAAAAAGCAAGTGCGAGGTTTATGATTGGACGTGACAGCTGATGAATAAGGACGGCCGCCACCTGAAATTACAATACTGGCGTCTGCTGATAGGCCCGTCGAAGCAGTTGTGATCCTTTTCCCAAAGGAATCTTCTACTATGATTGACATATGGACTAGCCGTTCGGTGTACTTTTTGTCTCCTTTTGCATGTGGTCGGTCTTGTGCCCTCAGAAGGTGTGAGTTGGTCCATAGATAACAGGATATGGCCCGCAGGTGATTAGGGCTAACCCGCAGGTGATATTCAAGATCATCTTGTAATTTCTTTAGTTGTACGAATGGGTTAAGGACTTTTTATCTCCAGTAATAATATAAAATTGTGTCCATCTCCCAAAGAACAACTCTATCCTTTAAAACTACAACATGGATGATTCTAAGTTTCTAACATTTTAACACTTGTGAAAACATGTTTCAAATATTAAAAAAAAAAAAAACCAGTTTAGATTTTATACAAACATTAGCAAAGCACATTTAGATTTTATATCAAAAGAAATTATACATATAAAAACAAAAGACAATGACACGACATATGATACAAACATGTGGAAGTAAAACAAAAGAGTGTGTTTGGGACCCACAAAGGTTTTTGACAGCAACAATGGCGGGAGGTATTGACTCAGTGAGTCAGTGTTTTGAAGCGGTGTATCTGCTTTTAATGTATTTTTCTTCCCTCATGTGTCTTATCACACGCCTGTTTGATATCTGGAATGGTAGCTGGTTGAACCGGATTTAAAACCGAATAACGTCATAAATAATTAAAGGTATATTGGTTTTTATTAATCCCAGTTATCATATTTTGTTTATCACCGGTCCCAATTAATGAATTGGCTGCTGACAATCTTAATTTTTAATGTATTTGTTTCTAAGGGTCTGCGACTAACAAAATCCTAACATCGTTAGTTTCAAGTTGTCGGAAAAATGTTTTTGGCCGGAAAATTCGTTTTTTTCCCGAAAACTCAGTATTTTTGTCCCGAACATCTTGGTAACTTTGTATCGGACATTTAGGAACCTTTTTATAGTATAAGCCCAATTATTAAGGTTGCCAAAAACCCTAAAAGCATCGTCGGAATCGGTTGATGGTGCTAAAGTGGTAGTAGTTGGTGGCGGTGTGTCAGTTGGTGGTGGTTGTGGTGTTCATTTGGTGTTTTCCGGCAACAAATTTGACTTTTCCGGCCAAAAACGTTTTTCTGACGACCTGAAACAAACGGCGTTAGGATTCTGTTAGTCGCGGACCATTAGGAACAAATATGTTAAATGTTATGACCGTCAGTAGCCAATTCATTAGTTCGGACCAACAGTGACCAAAATGCAATAGTTGGGATTAATAAAAACCAAATATACCATAATTAAATAAAGGCAAATTAGAAATACATAATATCACATTTTGTGTATTGACCGATAATGATCCAAATCCCTATCAACAGTCCAACATTTTGACTATTTTTCTCACAACCTCCGTTAGAAAACACTTTGCGTCGTTAAGTTTTTTTCCGAATTTCAAACCGATGTTTAGAGATTTTGAACGGAAGAAGGATACAAGTCGACTTATGTAAAACTTATCTCGAAACGGTAATCCAAACAACAAAACAGTGTTTCAATTTGGGTGTTTGAATTCCCGATTAACAAATATTAAGCCATTTGAATTATCGTTTCGAGATAAGTTTTACATCAGTCGACCCGTATTTTTCTTTCAATTGAAAACTCTAAAATACCGGTTAAAAGAAATTTAACTTTTATGAATTAGGCAGATTTTTTTATACATCACATTCATGTATTTATGATTCATGTGATTGTATTGATACTTCTGAAAGATTTTCTATAGTGATAAAACAATCGTAAAGGAACTGAAACTTTTCACCAGGGTTACACAACGTTGTTTAATAGTAACTGAAGAGGTAGGTACCAGCAGAGCCCAGTTGGACCCGCAAGACTCACCTTGAAACGGGGACGTCTGCGCAGAGACCAACTGGATCCGCAGGACCCACCATGCTCAGAGACGTGACGTCCTTACGCGCAGTACGCAAGCTGTTCCCGCAGGAAAAGCCTCCCAATGGTGAAGTACTCTGCCTGTTCCCGCAGCTGCGGATACAAGCCATCAGGGAAGGCTACCTGCGCAGCAAAGCTACACGCACAAGGCACTTAGCTCTCATAATAATTCAGTAATGTCACCTGAAGAAGGAATGAGCAAAGCCGGGAACTCTCCCGCACAAAGCCGGGAGAACTCCCGCCCAAATGAGCCAGTCCGTACGATACTGGAAGATCTTTTGTACTGTACCTGACGAGGTATGGACAAAAGATCTGACCAAAGATACGACAGCTCACTGACAACAGTATGACGAGCAGCACGCTCTTGTACTGTATGTCACTATTAGCCGCTGCCTACTCACCAACCTGTCGGAGGACGTGCATAGCCTGCAGTTGGTGGAATAGGAATAGTACACAGCCGGCCTGGTCACTATCAGCCGCTGCCTACCCACCAACTACCAGCATGGCATGTGCGTAGCCCACAGTTGGCAGAACAGGAACACTATTCAGCCGGCTGTACCTTCTTGGAAACCTACCTTCGGCTATAAATACTCCAACACCTTGGAATGGTATATCATCCGATCATCTCATCTTATATCATATATCTTATACCTGATATCTGCTCTAGTCATTCTCTTAATATATACTTATATTCAAGAGCAATCTAGTCTGATTCTCACACCGGAGGGTGGTCACAAGGAGGTACCCCCCCTTCTCAGTGACGAGCTCACGGTGTCTGTTTTGCAGGTTATCAGAAGAACCATCTTTGCCGGATCTAACCCCTCGTGGGAAACATCTATTTAACCCCCAGATTACCCGTAATCTGCCCGGGGTCGATTAGTGTTTCTTCATTGGCGCCATCCGTGCATAAAAGCTAGAACTTAATTCCTTTTCAGTTTTCTCAAAACTTCTGGAAAGATGGTTAAAGAAACTCCGGTAACCACAACCCCAGCTACTGGGGGGAATACCGGCGACTACACAGTTCTTACGAACACTACCCCGGTTACCCAAGCCGGGGCAAGTGCAGTAAATTTTACGAACACTACCCCGGTTACCCAAGCTGGGGCAAGTGCAGTAAATCGCTCACTGGGATACACCGATACCCAGTTAGAGAGACAACGAACGAGGCTCCCCCGCCAAACACTCGATGAAGTTAAAGCGTTGGCGGAAGCACGTCTAAAAGAATTCCAAGCTGAGTTGGATGAACGCTTACGTTCACTCCAACAGGCTGATGAATTCATACAGTACTCGGACGATGATTCGGAGGAATCCGATAGTGACGCAAACCCTCGTCATAGGGCGAAAGGGAAGCGTAAGGAAACAGACTCCCAACCGAGAAGGCGTTTTGGAGAAACCTTCAAACCAAAAAACGCGGGTGGAAACCCACGTGACTTCTCCAAAACATTTACACCAACTGCTGCAAAAGCGGGAACGTCCAAATTTGCAAGGGACATTGCGGAAGCAATCGCCCCAAAAAGTGCCAAACAGATGTCCAACATCGGCACTTACGATGGTATATCTGATCCAGACGATCATTTGAATAGGTTCATAGCGGGGGCAACCGTCAGTAGTTGGACGGAACCTACGTGGTGTTACATGTTCCAAATGACGCTTGTTGGGGCAGCTAGAGCGTGGTTCGATCGTCTACCGGTCCACCACATCTACGATTGGGCTGACTTCCAGCAGAAGTTTAGCCAACACTTCAGCCAGCAAAGAAAATATACCGAAGAGCAATGGACAATCCTCAATTGAATTCGAGAGGAAGATGAATCTTTGCCAGACTTCATCACTCGCTTCAACTCAAAGAAGCTAAGTCTGGGTAATATTAGCGAAGATCTTGTTCGCGCTGCTTTCATCCAGGGCGCGAATGACCCAGAGCTCATCCGCACCTTAACGGGTAAAGATGGCATGCCATCCACATGGGATGCCATCATGACAGCAGCTAAACGCTTTGCGGAAACGGAGAAGCAACTGGGTAGAGATCTCCCCCAGAGCACAAACCTCTACACCCAGAAAACAAGAGAAGACAACGTCCTTACCGCCCGGCTAAACAAAAAGCGGAAGCTAGACATTTGGCAGTCAAGGGTAAAATTTGACACCTCATCCGGCTTGCAACATCGGTTAGGCGGAAGGGATAACGTACAGTCGAACCAGAACTCCAGATGGACGCCACTCACCAAAAGCGTCACCGAGATATTCGCCACTGAGAATCTCCCATGGCCAAAGGCTCCAATAATCCGACATCGTCACAATGCCGATCGGAGCAAATACTGTGACTTTCACAGGAAAAAAGGCCACAACACTGAAGAATGCACAGACGTGAAGGACATCGTCGAAGCATTTGTCAGAGATGGGACGCTCGCGCACCTCGTGGCGTAACGAACGCTGAGCAGGCTGATGCGTGTAGAACCCCAGTTGGGGAAAACACAATAAAATTGCAGCTTCAATGATGGAGACTACATACTGCGTAAACAACGAGATCCCGAACCAGGTGCATATCGGCTCGATGGCACTCCCATCCCAACAACATGGAAGGGAGCTCAATTACACAGTTTGCATATAGATCAATTCCAAACTTGTAAAGAAAAGGCCCAGAGCCACTTCTAATGGAAATGATTCTCCTTAGAACATTGATGCTAATGATCTTACATTTATACTTATGAACTTTCCACACTGAGATGCCGGTCTTCACCGCATACATAAGTGGGGAAAGAAGTCGTTGCTTGTGGAAGGCGGCAAAACCCGCATAAACACAAAAAGCGACAAACCTTCACGCAGGTCAGTCATAGGTAAAGTTTGGTGATCCCACTAAATGAAAGTGCCGGTCCTAACCGCACAAATCATGATAAGCTGAACTAACCTATTGACAACCGCGCGTCGAACGGTTAATTTATTCAACACTGATGCCGGTTTTCACCGCATAAATAAGTATAAAGAAATCGTTGCTTGTGGAAGGCGGCAAAACCCGCATAAACACAAAAAGCGACAAACCTTCACGCAGGTCAGTCATAGGTAAAGTTTGGTGATCCCACTAAATGAAAGTGCCGGTCCTAACCGCACAAATCATGATAGAAGAAACTGAACTAACCTATTGACAACCACGCGTCGAACGGTTAACTTATTCTAAACACTTAGAAAATTTCAAAGGAAAAGATGAGGAAAACTTCCACGCAGGTCAGATATAGGTAAAGTTTAGCCATCCTACTGAGTGCAAGTGACGGTCTTATCCGCACAATCACGAAAAAGGACGCAAAACTTTAACTTATTATCTGCCACGTTGAAAAGTTAACTTATCTAAGTACTAAAGAAATTGCTAAGTTAAATCAAAATATGCGTGAAATAAACAAGGCAAGGCGTTAGCAAATAATCTTTATTCCATCGAAATTCAAATATTACAAAGATTGCTGGGTACATACCCGCATACAAAAGAAGCTATACAAAAATAAAAATCTACTATAATGGTGGAAAGGGATCTTCAGGATCAAGCTTCAGGACCACTTCCACTTGGACCCGCACCATCAGTAGAGTGTGGCGGTTCAAGGAAAGCTTTAAGGATAGCCAGCCCATCATCAGCAGCAGCAACTTCATTCACCTTCTCCACCACCGGATGCGGGAAGGCAGCATACTGGTTCACTGCTTGGTCATAAACAGCTTCAGTATCCACATCATACAAAGGGAAGTTGAAAGGCGGGATGCCTTTCTCAACGAACCCTAGACCAAGCAGGAAGCCGGCCTTTTCCCCATCCTCATGAGAAGCGTTGAGGGCTGCGCTCATGGCATCGTCGTATGATGTGTCCGTGAAGACTCGATGCACAACCTACAAGAAAAAATACAAGTGTCAGAACCTTTTCTATGTACAAAGAAAAGCGTAAAGATATGAAATTACGCATACCTGAGACAACGCTTCTCGAATAAGCCATTCCTTGGCAACCAGAGCCTCCTGGAGGGCGGCTTGAGCTTGGTTACGGGCGCGTTCGGCTTCACTTTTATTAAGGTTGGCAAGCAACAATTCCTTTGCAGCAGCCTCTTCAACGCCCTTTAGCTTCCGCTCAGTGTGGTCAAGCACGCCCCTCTGGTCCAAGATCTCTTGGAGCTTCTTGGCGTCTTCCATAGCCAAGGCATCATGAGCCTGCTGGAGCCTCTCTAGCTTGGCTTTAAGCTCCTCGTTCTCAATGCGTAGAGGCTCAGCAACAGCTTCAGCCTTGGTGGCCCTCTCAGTTGCGTTCCGTGCAGTTTCCTTAACCAGCCGAAGCTGTTCGTTAACAGCTTGGGCAGCCTTGGAACGGGCCTCGAGACGGGCCTGAACTTCAACTTCAAGGGCCTTGAAGGCCTTCTCCTTTTCCGCAGCCACTGCGGTAAGCCTCTTGTTCTCCTCCCGGACAGCCCGCGCCTGAGCTGCTTCTTGGATACGAGCTGCTTTTAACTTGTCGTTTTCACGACAAAGCACCTCTACGCGCGGCTGCATCCGGGCCAGGAGAATCCGAAGCTCATTGGTTAGCCTACCCTCCTGGTAGCTAGCCATTGCTTCCCCCAACGCACCACTGGGAGCTGCGTGACGAGCCCACTCCACGCACTCCACAGGCGTGCGAAGGGTTGTTCCTCGGCGAATGTTCCATCGTGGAACATACACTTCATTGGAATCCGACACTGCAAAAAACAAAGAGCAGTTAGGAAAAGATGATATTAAAAAAAAAAAGGCCAAAAGAACCCTACGCACCTGTAGGGTCGACAACAGGCCGATAGCCGCCAAACCCATCACCTGAACCCAAGGGAAATCCATCCAAGAGGTCAGGCAGATGGGAAGGGGGCAGAGGTTGGCGAGAAGCCCCAGGCATACCTGAAGGATCGGCCGCAGTTGCCGACGTCGGAGGAGGCATGGAGGCCGCCGCGGTAGAAACCAACGGCGGTGAACTCACCGGAGGTGAACTCACAACCGTGGTCGCCGCTGCGGAGAAGCCCGCAGAAATAGTCACCGCCGGCTCAGTGAAAGATTCAGTAAATATGGCACTGACAGCCGGCGGAGATGTCATCACAGTTGGAATAGTTGGCTCAACTAGGTGAGCAACTGAACCAACTGAAGCAGGCGCAGTCGCCTGGGTCACCGCCTCAGGTAGGTTGGCCAAGCCTACCGTCATGGGTCCGGAGGTGCTCCTCCCTGCTCCACCCTGGAATGCGGTAGCATCCACGACTGTACAAAGAAGATATATATGTATAATGGCGGAAAGATATGAAGTTAAAAGTAAAGGAAGTTTGTACTTACGGGTCTTCTTGAGCCTAAAGGTGCGAACAGGCGGGGATGAACCCGATGGAGCCGGCCTCTTCACGCCGCTCACCGTCGTCACACCGGGCTGCCCGGAGGTGACAGTCGTCTCAGCCTCCGGAGCAGTGGTCTTATCACCACCAGGGTTCCCCGCCACCTCCTCGCTTTCGGTCTCTGAATCAGACCGATGCACCGGATCGGCAGTGGAGGCAACCTTCGCCTTCCCCTTCCCGCCGGCAGCCTTTTTTTTCCGCACCAACGGAGGACCATCTGCGGATTCCTCATCAGAAGATGACAAGATTAGAGGAATTCCAGCAGAGGTTTCAGCATTGAGAGGTCGAGGGTTGAATAACTCCTTACCTGGCCGCGTGGCGCTCAGAATGGGGTGGCCTGGCGGGTAGACCTCCACAAACCGATCCCTCGTCTGCTCAAGGATGGGCAACTCGTTCTCATCGAGAGCACGAGTACCCTTCCGAGCGGGACCATCAGCCTCCCGCGGCTGCAGGAGCGACTGCAAGTCATTCCCCTCTGAAATAAAAAAATAAACGGTTAGAAGAAAAACCTATATCAACAAAGAAGACAGCATACCGTAAGGGACAGAGTTCAAACCGTATTCGAGGACGATGGGAATCTGGGACGCCTCCTTCCACACCCGGCTCATCCCAAGCATCACCATCCCAGACTCCGCAAAGCGGTACACCGGAGTCTGGATCCGGGAGATCTTGGCGAACCACTCCGCCTCCTGGTGGTTGAGGGCGGGGAGTGCTCTCCCATTCTTAAACGTCATCGCAAGGGGGACGACGCGAGCGGAGATATAAAAAAACTCCCGCTTCCACGACCGAAGACTGCGCTCGGTAGCGCAGATCTTCAACCCCTTGATCCGATTGACCAAGGTGTACCACCCCTGGATGCACCTCCAGGAGTAGAAGGTCATCAACCGGTCAACATGGGGCTCCACGCCCAGAATGAGGCACACCCACTCAAAGTGGCGGATCTTGGCGATCGCCATCGGGTGTACCTCCGTCAAATGCACACCGTGCCTCTCCAAGACACGGTATACAAACTTCGTCAATGGGAACCTGAGATTCCCATAAACGAAGAATGCAGCATACACCCCTATTTTGCCCTTGGGGGCATCGTACACCGTCTGGTGTGGCCCCGGAAACTCAGGCTCGAACGACTCGAGCATGAACTTTCGGACGATGTACTGAAAAAGCTCGGCCGGAAGAGCACACTGGCACTCGCCAACAGTGCTCTTGTCGTCATTTTCGGACGTCGACGTCGGGTTCTCGACGAACAACTCCGACTCCTCGGCAGTGGCCTCAAAATCACGGGTAGAAGACATGTTTCGGATGAACAGAAGCGATTTCAGAAGAATGCTCGACGGAATAGTGAGTATTCGCCGGAAATCGTTTAGAAGATGAAGAGAGAAGTGAAAGTGTGGATTACAAAGGACCCTCTCCCCCTTTATATACTCATCGCAATTACTGCGATGAATTTAATGCGGAAGAGAGAGAAATCACAGGTGCAATGAAACTATGACACGTGGCAAAGTGCAAGCTGGCAACAGCTGTTGAAAGGAAGCGTGCCATTAATTTCGCGGCCACGCGCCCGAAAAATCGCGCCCACGCGCCTGAAAAAGCGCCTGGAATGACCATATACCGTCACGTCGCCATAACTTCCTGCACGTCCTGACACTGTCAGAAGAAACCGTCGGACGACGTTTCAACAGTTTGGACTGTTCTTATCCTTTCACCAACTCTTCGAATTTCAAAAAGATTCAAAATTAAGCGGGAACATACCCCTTACCTTGGCAACCAAGAAACTATAAGACAGGTGCGAGTACAGTGTTAAGGCAAAACCCTTCAAATACTTAGCACCTGCAGGGAATTGAAGCCAAGAACACCTCGGCAACCAAGTAACCATAAGACGGATGCGAGTACAGTGTCAAGGCAAAACCCTTCACATACTTAGCACCCGCAGGGAATTGAAGCCAGGAATACCTTGGAAGTAAAGTAACTATAAGACGAGTGCGGGTACAGTGTCAAGGCAAAACCCTTCACATACCTAGCACTCCGCAGGGAATTGAAACCAAGAAGGATCTTCTGGGCAGTGCTTGCGGAAACGGGAATAACATCCCCGCATAGCGGGAACGTCGAGAACTAGATTGTTTGAACCTCCAAGATGGAATTGGTTGTTTAAACATAATTGATCACTATGTTCAAAACTACCAAAACCTCTTGGAGAATCTACACAAGTGGAACTCAACGCTCCTGACTTGCGAGGAGGTTACAGACCTACCCGCATCACACCCAAAGATCAAGCAGAAAAGTCGGGAATTTCTGCACGTGACATTAGGACTTCCGCGGGAAGAATCCCCATGGAAAACCTTAAAACTAAAACCTTTTCAAAACTCCTTGTTTAAGTCCAAAAGTTCACCTCACTTATTAACAATTCATGAGAAGAACATTGGACTGGGGGGACTTGAAGAGGTAGGTACCAGCAGAGCCCAGTTGGACCCGCAAGACTCACCTTGAAACGGGACGTCTGCGCAGAGACCAACTGGATCCGCAGGACCCACCATGCTCAGAGACGTGACGTCCTTACGCGCAGTACGCAAGCTGTTCCCGCAGGAAAAGCCTCCCAATGGTGAAGTACTCTGCCTGTTCCCGCAGCTGCGGATACAAGCCATCAGGGAAGGCTACCTGCGCAGCAAAGCTACACGCACAAGGCACTTAGCTCTCATAATAATTCAGTAATGTCACCTAAAGAAGGAATGAGCAAAGCCGGGAACTCTCCCGCACAAAGCCGGGAGAACTCCCGCCCAAATGAGCCAGTCCGTACGATACTGGAAGATCTTTTGTACTGTACCTGACGAGGTATGGACAAAAGATCTGACCAAAGATACGACAACTCACTGACAACAGTATGACGAGCAGCACGCTCTTGTACTGTATGTCACTATTAGCCGCTGCCTACTCACCAACCTGTCGGATGACGTGCATAGCCTGCAGTTGGTGGAACAGGAATAGTACACAGCCGGCCTGGTCACTATCAGCTGCTGCCTACCCACCAACTACCAGCATGGCATGTGCGTAGCCCACAGTTGGCAGAACAGGAACACTATTCAGCCGGCTGTACCTTCTTGGAAACCTACCTTCGGCTATAAATACTCCAACACCTTGGAATGGTATATCATCCGATCATCTCATCTTATATCATATATCTTATACCTGATATCTGCTCTAGTCATTCTCTTAATATATACTTATATTCAAGAGCAATCTAGTCTGATTCTCACGCCGGAGGGTGGTCACAAGGAGGTACCCCCCCTTCTCAGTGACGAGCTCACGGTGTCTGTTTTGCAGGTTATCAGAAGAACCATCTTTGCCGGATCTAACCCCTCGTGGGAAACATCTATTTAACCCCCAGATTACCCGTAATCTGCCCGGGATCGATTAGTGTTTCTTCAGTAACTCACAGTCTCACACCACCCACCCATCAGCACCAGTTGAGTGGCGTTAACTGCCATCATCAATAGCACATTATTATTAAGAAAAAAATATATAAAGGTTAAAAGCAACTCTAAAGAGCAACAAATATTGTACACATTCATGAGCAGAGCAACAAGAAATATTATTGTAGGTACTAATTGTAATTAGTAACTAATCTTAATTTTTTTTAACGACCAAAAAACAAAGAATTGCTTAGGTTCTTCGTGTAGGGTGACTTGATGGCAAACGGTCCCTGTCACTTGGCCTAATCCAGTTGTACGGAGCCTTAAGCGTTTCAAAATTATCTTCAGTTCCGAAGAAAACCCATCCAGTTGAAGGCCCAGCCCCTACATTAGTTCGTCTTGGACCAGATTTAGAATCGTTCTCAACAGTTTGTGTAGCCATAAATCCTATTTTATTCATTGAAATCTGTTGACTTGGTGGTAAAACTTGAATGCCCTTAGTAGAGGTGCATAAATCGGGTTTTTCAAATACCCGGGTTCGGGTATGATCGGGTATTGGCAATAACCGCGTCGGGTTCGGGTTCGGGTCCGGGTATTGTCTCTAAAAACCATACCCTATGCATCGGGTTCGGGTCGGGTATAGAACCGGGTATTCTAAAATCGGGCATTTCAATACCCTATTTCCGGGTATTGAATAAACCTTATTTTCAGGTTTTTTTTCGGGTTTTTTCGGGCTTTTTTCTGAGTATTTTTCGGGTATAGATTGGATTTTTTAAGAGGTTGCACTTTTTAGGGGTATTTTTTAGGTATTTTCGGGTACTTTGTAGGTATTTTTCAGGTATTTTCGGGTAATTTCGGATATAAATCGAGTATTTTAAAAACCCGGTTTCGGGTATTGGAGAAACCCGGTTCCGGGTATGAACCGGTTCCGGTTTTCGGATATTACCGGGTATAAATCGGGTCCGGTTCCGGGAACGGGTTTTGGTACTGAAATGCATACCCTATCCGTACCCAACAGGTAGGGTCAGGTACGGGTTCGGGTATCAAAAACCCGGGTATTAAAAAAACCGGTTCCGGGTATTTTTTTCGGGTCCGGTTTCGGGTTCGGGTTTTTTGTGCACCACTGGCCCTTAGGATCGAACCAGAGATCACAAAGATCAAGGTCTTTTTTCATTGAGCCATTCGCGCCGTCCCAAAGTGTTGTCGGTGCGAATAATACTTGGGTCTTCGTTGAGAAAACCCAAGCTTAGAGATGGTAGTAAAAACAGAAGCCCGATATAATTGGGACGGGTAATACCCGGCCCATTAGGGTTTGGGACGGATTTGAGAATGGCTTGAAATTTGTTGTTGGTTTGGGAGGGGTTTGGGATTTGTAATACACCCGATTACCCAACTTGATTACCAAATAGCATTGACCCATTTACCCGATTAAATACCCAATGTACCCGATATAACTTTTTTTTCATATTTATTTATAGTATATTCTAAATATTTTAAATATATTATTTGTCGGAATTGTTTATGACAATTATTTGAGACATTTTATTTTTACGGTAATCATTATTTGTAATCGATTAGTTATATTTTGTCAAACCTCAATGGAAACCCGATGGGGTTTAGGTTGGGTATACCTGACGAGTATTTTGAGAAAACCCGATTGAAAAACCGAAACTCGATGGGAAACCCCAAACCCGATGGGTAATTACCCAATTAAAACCCAATGAGTTTGGGACAGGCTTTCATAATCGGGTATGGGTTTGGGTCCTTCGTGAATACCTAACAACCCATTGTCATCCCTACCCAAGTTTTCTACCACTACACCAATAATAATAATTTATAAAAGTTTAATATATAGTTTTTCATTTTATAGATATTTATTTTTCATTTTAAAATTCAAATAATATATAATAGTTTAGTATATAGTTTAACCCAAATAAATTAACTCAAATGTATAATAATCAATCAATTATTAATTAACAAATAAGTTAGGCCCAAACTTATTATTTTAGGCTAACTCTTTTTTTACCCTTAAAATTTTCAAGCTTAAATCACAAAATTGAAAATCGAAACCAAACCAGACCAAATACTGAAAAAACTGAAACAAACAAAACCCAAAACCAAACGGTTTTCAAAACTCAAAAACCAACATTTCGGTTTCTGGTTCCGTTTTAGTCCAAAACCGAATCAAATCAACCAAACCCACCCTTATTGTTTTGCTGCTAACTAAACAATACCATAAGACGCTCCACATATAAACCCTTTTGAGGCTTTATTCTTTGGTTGTATTAGTAACCAAATGCAAACTCGTTAGATAATAATTTTACATAAATAAAAACACTTAAAAATTACTTTTAGGGCCACCTAGAAACCTTTTATTTTCCCTATTTTTAGTCTATTTTGAAACCTAAAAACAAATGTACTAAAAGTGTTGGTGTGAAGGGGTGGTTTGGAGAGGAGATCGTGGGCTTAAGATAGAACGAGGCCTGCGTCTTTACCGCTGACAGTGGGGCCCACCCACTCATTCTCTCCTGTCATTTTCCATTAATAGTTAAGTTTCATACCAACATTTTTCAGTATTCTTCAAACAGTAAATAATAATAATAATAATATATTACGTAAAGATAACTTTTATTTTTGTTTTGTTTTTTAATGACCAATGAAAAAGCCTGGCTAATATGAAATAAACCAATGATAAAAGGTGGCCTATATGCTCGGTCGCCCGTAACGGCAGATAGTGTTAGCCATTAGGTAGTTCAAGCACACCATTTCCTGTAATGGGAAAAACCGACCGCCTAAAGGCATCACAACAATAAAACCTTGTTGGGATCAGATTTATGCTTGAGAGAGTTGAGACCTTGCAGCCTAAAACTCGTTGACAAGACTAAACCTTTTTATTTTATATATAATAGCTCTCTTTTAAAATGTGTTTAATATAAGTTCTTTTGTAATATTGTATTTGAAGGGAAAAAAACACACTACGCAATAACTAAAAATCCAGTTAAAATGTAGCTAATTGTAAATTTTTATACAATAATAGCATACTTACATTAAAGATTAAAAAAAGAGTCATTATTATAATGTAATTTTTTCTTAAATATCGTATAAAAATGTTATGATTTCTAAAAAAAAGAGAGCGTAAAATTATGTAAAATTACTTTTTTTTATATACGCTATAGGTCATTCTTAAAGTTGATTTTTTTATTATTAATTAAAATCTCATGAGACATAATTACAGAATTTGTCCTTTTATCTTTAACTCAAATTTTAATCATTATCATTTATCTTCTAATATGATGTTTTTTACCCTTTACATTTCAGAATCCTACAGCGTTTGTCTTTTAGCTTTAACTCCGTTAAGTTTCTTTGTTAAGTTAGGCCATGTGCTGCTCACGTGAGGACAATACCGTCATTTCAGCCAAATTATACCCACCCACTTATCGTTCCCAATTCCACTATGTTCATCCTTAATCTTCAATTCTTTAGGGTTTAGCCACAAAACTCTGATGGGTTATTCGGGCTGGTTCATACGAGAAACAATTGAGGAAATTGACCTCGAGGAAATATATGGTAATGTTGCTTCTTTGAGTGAAATTCGAGTTAAAGATAAAACACAATTTCTGTATAATCTATGATGAATACCTTCTATAGATGAAATGAAGATGATCAGATAAGTTAGTAGCTACGTAATCCTAAATTTCTAATAACTGTTAAAAAAATTCTTTAATTTTGAGACAACAATAACAAAAGTAGCCCCCTTCCTAACAAAGCACGTGACAATGATCTTTCCCTATCCTTCATTTTTTAGCGTCTTCTTCTTGGAAGCAACTTGAAAGAACATGCTCCATTTATTCTATTCAAAGTTTTCTTCTTTATCATTTTTATTTAACTTGAAATTTGAAATATGAATAATAACATGTCTTCTAATTTATTTAGCTTTATAATTTCATATGTATGTTCTAGTTAAGATTCATTTTAATACCGTGTTAGTTAATTCGGTAATTTATACATATACATCATAAGCAAAATGTAAAAACTGGTTATTGAAAATTCATAGTCGAATTATCAATTTGTCAACTAGTCTGATTATTGCGGTTCAGTTGATTCAGTTATGATCTGTATCTTTGATCCTTTTTTTTTGGTATATTGGTTTTATTAATCCCAACTATCGTTTTTTAGTCACTACCGGTCCCAGCTAACGAATTAGCTGCTGATGGTCCAAACTTTTAACGTATTTGTTCCTAACAGTCCGCAACTAAGAGGATCCTAACGTCGTTACTTTCAGATTGCCGGAAAAACGTTTTTGGTCAAAAAACTCATTTTTTCCCGAAACTCAGCATTTTCGTCCCAAATATCTTGGTAACTTTGTATCGAACTTTTAGGAACCTTTTTCTAGTAAAAGCCTCAATTGTTAAGGTCGCCGGAAACCCTAGAACCATCATCGTAATCGGTTAATGGTGCTCAAGTGGTGGTAGTTGGTTGGCGGTGGTTGCGGTGCTTAGGTGGTGTTTTCCCGCAACAAATTTGACTTTTCCGGCCAAAAACATTTTTCCGACGACCTGAAACTAACGGCGTTAAGATTCTGTTAGTCGCGGACCATTAGGAACAAATGCGTTAAAAGTTGGGACCATTAGCAGCCAATTAATTAGTTGGGACCGGCAGTGACCAAAAAACAATAGTTATGATTAATAAAAACCAATATGTCTTTTTTTTTCAAACCATAAGTGTGTGTGGATGGGTTCTGTGCTAAAAAAACACGTGATACCTAAATAGCGTAGAGAACATCACGTGCTAGCTCGCGTCCTAAGATATTCTCATCTCATTTTTATTTCCAAACCAAAAAATACACTAAAACTCACTTTATTTTCTCTCTCATTTCAATTAAATAATACTTTTTATACCTTTTATCATTACATTTTCTTTTTCATTCACTCACAGCCACTTTTAAAATATATTAAAAAATTATATGAAATGAACAGTAACTTTTCAAATGTACAGAAAAATCACTACTTTTTTTAAAATATAAAAACTCTTCACTCACAATACCCTGAATCACTCTCTAAATTATAAAAACATCCTTCATATAATATAAGAGGTTGGATAAGAATGCTCTAAGAAACAGGGGTAAAAGTGTTCAATTTTTTATTTTAACAAAATATGAAACTGGGCAAAAATTCACAACTCATGACATGCTTTTGTGTACACTCCTGATACATCGTTGAAAAGGATAGCTAATTGTTTTTGACGCATGTTGTATGCACCCAATTCTAAACCCGCTATAAAAAATCTAGATGCACCATCTGTTTCACCTCCCAATTCAAGATGTTTAAATTTTTTTTTTAAGAAATACATAAAAAATAAAATTATCACTGCACTCAAATTATAAGATTTAATGCAATTGGCCGATAGCTATCACTGGTCCCAACTTTCACATTATTTGTTTTCATTGACCCTTCGTTAAAAAAACTTAACAACATTAAGTTTTTTCCAAATTTCAAACTAATATTTTAGGCTTTTGATCGGAATGAGGATACGAGTCAATTGATGTAAAGGTTAGCTCAAAACGGTGGTCCAAACGACTAAAGGATGCTTCAATTCCGGTGTTTAAACTTTTAATTAACAAAAATCAAGCTGCTTGAAACACCGTTTGAGATAAGTTTTATATCAATCGACTCGTATCCTCATTCCGATCAAAAGCCCTAAAATATCAGTTTGAAATTTGGAAAAAACTTAACGTTGTTAAGTTTTTTTAACGGAGTGTGTGAAAGTTAGGACCAGTGACAGCTACTTTCTACGTTGGGATTATTATTGGCACTGCATTAAGTTGGGATTACTAAAATCCGATTTGCCAAGATGTAAAAACTGCTTGATTTTAACGTGTAATCTCAAGTTAATGATAATGATGTATAAAAAAGTAATTCAAGTTAATGTGTGTGTATGGCCTTCTTTGAAAAACTAACATAAATATCAATCAATGTTATGGTTAAATTTAGCTATTCTTAGGTTTACTGTCTAAAATGGTTTTTACTTGATGTAAAGTTTTGTATATTTTAAAAAGAAGTCTAATAGTTCTATTTAACAAAACTTTTTTCAATCATAAAAAAAACCAAAACACAATGTTAATTCTGGCTAAACTATAAGACAAAAATCTTTATTTACTCTTGATTTTATCATAAATATTTGAGTATTCTAACTAGTTGATCATTAATTGAGTCGAGTGCGTGCCACTATTATGAGCTCGACTCATCGCTTTTGCAACACTAGTCATGGAATAGTCAATAGTGTATGGTTTTCGTTCATGGTATCGAAAGGACAATGAAACTATTTGGTTAGATATCAATATCACTCTCATTGAAGATAACATTTAATTTGTACGTATATAAATTAGTTGCATTTTATGATTATAGATGTTATAGCCCCACCTAATGAATTATCTTAAATATATATAAATACAGGTGAGCAATTTGCGGTTCTGAACTGTGGAAACCGGGGAACCGAACTGTTAGATCTGAATCGTATTATTGTATTTCGGGTCCGGTTTCGGTTCTTAAATTTGGGTGAAAACGATTCCTGGTTCAGTTTCGGTTAGAATCTACGGTTCCAGTTAAAGAACCGCTAGAACCGGGTTAGGTTTAAACTTTAAAGATTATATTTAAAATCCTATTTATTTATTTATTAGGCTTTCATACATCCATGTACGAGCGATATCATCCACGTTCTCACTTTTCCAATTACATTTAATCCCTTACAATATCATAAGCGATAATCATCTTCCACGACCCTAAATTTGTTTTAAAAAAATAATTGTTTTTTGAAATATTTTGAGCTATTATAATCTATTCTCAATCTCCTTTATTAAAATATAATAAGTTGATATGATAATGCGTTATTTTATGGGTTGTCGCTTATTTCTTGCACCTTCTAATATTTTATATTTAGAATTTTAATTGAAAACCGGTTCTAGCAAGAACCGTTTAACTCGGTTCCGAACCGAACCGGAACCATTAAAATACGGTCCGATTCCGGTTCCAATATTTAGCATTTAACGGTTCAGTTCAAGCGGTTCCAAACCATTTCATAGCCCTATCTATAAAAGAAACTATTACAAGCTCTCTTGTTGCTCCTTACATTCTCTTAAGCCGCCAAATTACTTTATTTGTAAATGGAGGCTTCTCATGCATTTGACCCGAATTCATAGGTATAGGTCTCACCAGACCCAGATAACCCTTAAACGGGTTATAGCATCTCATTAAATTAAAAATTAATCTCACCAAATATTTGATATGAAAATCCTATAAATCAGAGATATAATAAAAATTAATATCTGATTTTTTTAACAAAAAAATATTATTTATATTTATAATTAACAAACAATCTTATAGTAAAAAAAAAGAAAGAAAGAAACGGGTCATGGATCTCATCAAACTCATATAACTTTTAAACCGGGTTATAACATGTCATTTATTTGTAAAACTTTTCATCATCAAACCTTAAGCATATTATTAACTTATTTACAATAAATAAAAATAAAATAAAAACTATATAAATATTAGAAATAAATAATGTAAAACAACCCTCGTAATTAGGGGATAAAAGCTAGTATTACTATATATCATAAATACAAATACTTTATTTCTTCATTTTCTTTCAAATACTTTACTATATATCAGCAGTGGAGTATCAGATCATCATTAAATATCGTTTAATGATCTCATGTTCTTAGTTGAGGAGCCTTAATCATGACAAAGAATTTAACAAAGATTTGATTTTCATATAAGTGGTTGACCAAAACTTAATCATTAAATATCGTTTACAATATATTTGCCCCATGCATCCCGTATCTCTATTCAAGTTCTAATACATTGAAAAACCATCATTTTTCATATAAGTGGTTGACCAAAACTTAATCATGACAAAGAATTTAACAAAGATTTGATTTTGATCATTTAATTGTGTTGTACAAAATGAAATGGTCAACCCCAACACTCTTTCACATAATGGATAATTATGATGTATTTGAGGTTATGCTAAATTTTAATCAGGAAATTAGGAATTAAAACTAACTTTTTATTTTTCTTCAACATTTTACCAATATTGGACCGCAAGTGTTCATACATTGTTTAAACCAATCGAACAGCTTAAACTGAAGCAAGTCAGCTGCTTTAAAATCCAAATGCTTGGGTCACATTTTGGTAATTTCAGTTCAATAGTTTTCACGGTTCGATTTGAAACATGACACCGGCCGTTTAATATTTACTATTTAACTTTTTTTATTGTTTTAATATGTAGGTATATGTGTGTGTATGTATATATATATATATTATAGATTGTTAGATAGCACTTGAGACATTACCAAACACCAGAATCAAAATTCTAATTATATGCTTTAGTAATGGCCAAGAGAATAACAGTCTTCCATATACTCAATGTGTGGTCTGATAATCATTTTAGCTTTTGAAGAAACATCATATAAATACAATTTCTTTATATCATTAACAACCCCATAAGAAGATTTGACACAATAATATATTGCAACTTGATAAACAACATTATTTCGGCATATCCACTTAAAAATAAGTTTATTTTAAACATGTTCTTATTCAAATACTTAGAAATTGAGTAAAGTGTATTTAAATACTTACAAACTATTAAAAAAAATTCTCTTTTATTTTTTATCATTGATTAAAAATTTTAAAATATTAGCATACCAATCATGCACTGTCACCTTATTTTTACCTGGAAAAACTCTAGTTGGTGGCGTCACTCGTTTTAAACAGGCGAGAGAGCGCTACCCACCTGTCATACACGAGCGGTTGCAATAGTGTATCCTTTACTTAAGTGGTACCCGGGTCGGGGTGCCCGCATCTGTCCCTCTTTCCTTTGTAAGATTATGTTAATGTGAAGCCATAAAACACGATGTATGACAAAAAAAAAAACACTCAGTTGAAGGGCGTGTGAGTATGCGTTAAAAAAAATATTAATAATCTAATCTTAAATGAAGTAAAAGACATAATTAACCAAAATTTAGTTTGTGTTAAATATGTACTGGAAATGAAATTAATGTTTAAAAAGATTACAATGAAAGAAAAGGAGATGATAGATGAGCACCACCTAAATGTCTAAACCATCATCTTTAACGAGTTTTAAGAAATCATTACTTCTTATTTTTATACATAACTTTAAACATATACAATTTCTACCTTAATCCTACACTTAAAATCTATACAATTAAAAACGGGGGCACGCGTATGCCGTTAAGATATGTGTTAATATAGATTTTAAGGGGTTTATACGTAACTTTAAACCTATACCTATGTTAACACATACTATTGTATATAAATTTTAAAACGTACACAATCATACACATTAGAGTTAAAGTGTGTGTAGTAAAGAAAAAAAAAGAAGGAAAAACCTTTTCCTCTGTGTTGATTATTTGCTCTTTTTAATAAATCTTGAAAACTAAACAGATTTAAATTCTAAAGTTCATTAAATGTAAGGACCCAAACCTTCAACCTACTACGGTCGAGTTTGTCGTTTAAATACTCTTTTATTTTTAACGATATTAGTTTGATGGCAACGCTGTCTCTTTCAAAAGTCATAACACTTACCAACCCTCTTTAATCAAGCTCAATCCTAAAATAATAGTGTTCTCCTCCTTTTAATGAGATATACTTGTTGGATTCGAACCTGGTAAAACTTGTGGCAAAATCCTCTTACCACCCTGATGAGCCTGTGATGGTCGGTTTAAATCAATGTTGTCAAGACCGGACCGGCTCGACTGGTCGGACCCGTCTAACCGGGATTCGGCCTATCGACCGGTCCGGTTCTATGCAGTTCGCTCGGTTCCCAGAGAACCGGCCGGTCTGAACAGGTCGGACTGGAAAACCGGATCGGTTGAACCGGTTTTACTATAAAAAAATGTTTTTTTAAAAAAAAAATTAATTTTAACACTAACCACCGTTTTTTAGACGAAAGTTGTTTGGCCGGTTAGACCGGTTAAACCGGTTACCTGTCCGATTCACTGTCCTATCCGAATATAAAAACATTGGTTTAAATGCTCTCTTACAAGCCAAACTCCACTAAAATATGTTTAACACCTTATTAGATAATAAATTAAATGACTTTAATTAATTAATTAAATTAATATTATTTAAATGATTGGCAACCACACAAGTGGGAGACCTACATAGGAGACAAATCGTATCCCCATCATTACAAGCTTGCAATTGGGGCATCTTAACAACATTAACATTTCCCTTTTTATATCTTTACTATTTCTTTACTTTTTGTTTCTCCTACAATAATCAACTTAGGTTGATCATGTGCCTAGGTTTTCAAATAAACTTTTATTCTTTTAAGTATTTCTTTCAATAATAATTTAAAAGTCATTCTAAATGCTTATGTATGTGTAGTTTTTTAGTTTTTACAATTAACATGCCATTCTAATAATTCTATAAATTTAACTTCTTTTAAATTTATTAAAAGTTACTGATCTTATATAAAAGATACACATAAGTAAACTTTAAAGAAATAACATGTTACCCTTAGCCCTTAGGTGTGTCAAATTTTCATTAAGTGACATTCAAAGCGCTTAAATACCGACGTGCATGATTTCTTTTATGATATCGTTCACATATCAACCGATAATTGATAAGGTAGTCTCTTACTTCATTAAAAAAAAACATGTAAAAAGAATCAAATGCACAACCTTCATATTGTATTTCAAATAAGTTTAGTGAGTTTGATATGTTAAAATTGAATAATATTGATTTTTTTCTGAAAAAAAGTAAATCAGCTTGTTATATTACCCTTAAATACTTATTAATTACAAAACAAAGACACATAATTATTTACTAAATAGTATGTTAAGTAAAACTTTATGGGCAGGTTTTCTCATGTGAGTGGTACTTCAGGTCGGGAGGCCGATTAGTGGCGACTGGCGACTACTGTATGAGCTTCTCTACAGGGACATGTCACATGCCTGCCTGGTAGTGATTCAAATTGCTGTTAAAACTTTAAAAAAAAGTTACTATTAACGACTCAAAAGTTAAATAAAAAAAAATAAACATAATAATTGGTATGTGCAACCTGTCATGATCATAATGGTCTAAAACGGATTATTAGGCAGGCAAACATTTAATTGTTTACATGAAGTGGGCCGTCAACTCATCAATAATGGTACGACCATTTGACTTGGGCCTCATCTGTTAATTTTTAGTGGGCCTTCACTTTTGTACACATCACTCTCTCTTTTATCGTCTTTTATTATTTTCTATATATTTACTGTAGCGGTAGAGGTGCATAAAATACCCGGTTTCGAAACCAACCTGGAACTGGTTCTTGCCCATACTTGACCCGTGGGTACGATCTGGTGCTGGGTTTCTCCACATACCTGCACCTGGAACCAGTGTTGCAAAAATTCCGACTATGCACCGATTAATCCCCGAATAATCGCTAGTCCCCACTTCATTGATTACTTTGAATCGGTCAACAGTCAAATCAGGCCAAAATCCACGGTTTTCGGCGGGATTGCGACCAAAATCAGAGGTTTCTGACGAGATTCCGACCGAAATCAGCGGTTTCCGGCGAGATTCTAGCAAGAACCAACGGTTTCCAACGAGATTCCAGTCAGTTTCCGGCTGAAATATGATTGTGTATGTATAAAACTGAAAATTACATATAAAAATGTGTGTGTGGATATATAAAACTGAAAATTATACACTAAAATCCGATCTGATTAATCCCGATTAATCGCTAGTAAAACCACATCGCTCGACTATCGACTAGTGATTTTTGCAGCATTGCCTGGAACCGGTTCCACCTTGTTCAAAATCTGACCCAACCCTACCCGAAACCCGAAAACCCATCGTCAAATACCCGAATATACCCAGAACCGGTTCTTGTCCGACCCAGTTTTGACTTTTGTTGACCATACCTAAAACCAGTTTC
Source organism: Bidens hawaiensis (assembly GCF_021521415.1). Lineage (NCBI taxonomy): Eukaryota > Viridiplantae > Streptophyta > Magnoliopsida > Asterales > Asteraceae > Bidens > Bidens hawaiensis. The sequence goes on from NW_027492920.1 coordinate 389,157, forward strand.
TTAAAAATACCCGGTTTGTACACCTCAAATTTACTTTGTACATAGGGTGAGATGTCATTATAAAGCATAAAAACATATTCAACCGTGTTTGTGCTTTATGGTAAAGTGTTTACATATGAAAGTAACCGACCAAAAAGGTACCAAAAGCATATTTGTAACATGGGTTCAATCAAATAAAATGGTTGTTACCTCACATCAACTTTTTCTTAATTTTAGTTGTAATGTTTGTTACTTTTTACTTATGACACGTGTAAATAAGTTTGGATTAGGTTGTTGTCTTAATCAAGTTATTGGTCATTATAATAGTAGCTTTATCCACCTTATTCTTGAACTCTATGGTTGGTTAAATCATAATTAATGATAAAGACTCCCAAACAACCATAAGGGTGAAAAAAAAGTATTGGAAAGGGGGAAATAGTAAAAGCGGGGTTAAAATTGACTCGTATTTACATATACATCGCTTATTAAAACTTCAGATGAAATGTCACTTTGTGTTTAAACTTTGTCATTGAAGTCCCATTAGTTGTGTTGCTTTCCCGGTTTCATGATTTGTGAGAAAATATGTTTGCTGTCAATAAAATTAAACACATACCTACGGTTGCTTGAAGAAACGTGGATCGGCTCACTGGTAGACGATCAACTTTCCTCGGGTATGATTATGCTATTTCACCGATGGTTCTCCGGAGTATGGATTCTTCCACCTACAAAATGAACAGCACCGTAAACTTACCCCTCAGAAAGGGACAGAGGGGTCCTCTTTGGGGTAACCCTCCGGTGTGAGAATAAGAGATTGTAGGAGAAGATAATAATCTGAGAGTGAGTAAGGAATTGGAATGTATTTTCTAGCTTGTTGTTGCTTACTCTTGCTTAGTATTGCTTCCCTCTCCTTGTGGAGGTGGTGTGGTATTTATAGTGCTAGGGTTTCCAATGATTGGGCTCAGATCCCATTAGGGCCTTTTTGGCCTCCTCCTATTGCTTTGCGCCACGTGTCCTTAGGACACCTGGTGCTTTTTCATTGATTATTCTCTGACCCAGGTATTTTACCTGACCCATGTGCAATCACGTGGTAGCACATGGGTTTTGCTGAGTTGTCCACCTTTCATTGGCAGCTGTCAACATCAGCATATTCTTATTCCTTAAAGGATACCTTCTGGAAGGTTGTCTGACGTGCACAATCAAGGTTGTCCTTATCCTGATTTGGATAAGGACAAGGTTGATTATGTGCATGTGTGATATGCGCCTATCCTGAGGATGCGCGAGGTCTTCTCTTTATTCTCACGCGCAGATGTTTCATGCGCAGATGTGATATGCACAAGCACGCGCGGATGCGCCACGCGCAGATGTGATATGCGTGAGCATGTATGATGCGTGAGCATGTGATATGCGCCACGCGCGGATGCGCCACGCGCAGATGTGATATGCGTGAGCATATATGGTGCGTGAGCATGTGATACGCGTGAGCATATGTGATGCGTGAGCATATGTGATGCATGAGCATATGTGATATGCGCCATGCGCATAGGTTTTGTCTTTGTGCCTTCATAATATCTTGATTTCAAGCCTCTTGTCTATATCTTGTGGGTTAACCCGCCTCGCTCGATGTTGAGGCGGGTACATACCTCTTCAAGCCCCCCCAGTCTAATGTGTGTCTTGTCTCGCGCGAGCGAGGTAAGATAGATATTAGACTTAATAGTTTGCTCTTTTAATAGGGTTTGTCTTTCCCTTTTTATTTCTCATCGTTGCGCGAAATTCTATCCTTTTGGTTGAAACGAATCGTCCATGTACGTGGTTGGTTGGTGCTGACATGCGTCAGAGATGGAGACGTGTCAGACTTTTCGTGTGCTCGAGGTGCTACAGTTGCCTTTCATGTCCCCTCACATAGTGTCAGGAACACGTGTCGCGCTCGTGTTGGCCTGCACCTGCGAGTGGTGGCGCGTGAACTCTGGCAGTACCTGTTTCGTTCCCTTTCGTGTCCCCTCACACAGTGTCAGGGACACGTGTCGCGCTCGCGTTGGCTTACACCTGCGAGTGGGGGCGCGTGAACTCTGATCAGTACCAGTTTCTCTCTCTCCTGGGCCTATAAAAGCAAGCCCTTTGAGTTATTATACTTCATCTTCCTTGTTTATTCAGAGCCTTTTCCTTCCTTCGATTAAGTGCCTGTCTATTGCTTCCAGACTTCCGTTCTTGAAGTAACCTCTGTCTGATTTTACAGTTGTATGTCTGATAGCCCAGACACCACAATCTCCCCCAGCAAACGCCGTGTAAAGTCATTAGTGATGTCTACTTTGAAGAAGACCGGCAAGGGGAAAAGGGCTGCCGAGGCCTCATCGGAGGAGGTGGGGAAGGTCAAGGCAGTGAAGAAGTGGGATGAGATCCCCTGCAAGTTGAGACAGTCTGATTTTGACAGTCTCATCGCCTCTCAGGGTTTTCTCCCTGAGTATGGCTGCATGCTTCCGGCGGCCGGGCAAACGGCGGCGGATCCGCCCACCGGCTATATCTCTTTGTACTGCCATTTTTTCACCCACTGCAACCTTCGTCTCCCGATGACAAGGTTTGTGGGTGCGCTGCTTCGATTTTATGGGATTCATATATCCCAAGTCCATCCGTTTGGACTTGTGCGCATGACTCATTTTGAGTTTATGTGCAAATCTCAGCGCGAGGAGCCCACCCCTCGGCGCTTTCAGTATTTTTATAAGCCAAAGATCCAAGATTCTTGGTTCTCATTCGTTCCTCGCAGTCAGAAGGTTAAGTGCTGCACTGTTTCCTTCAAGAGCCTTCATGACTGGTCTGAGAGATTTTTCTATATTAAGGCTGGTGTGATTCCCATCCGCATGACCATGCGCGCGATCTCTTCTGCGCCCGCGGATGTGGATGTCCTCAAGAACCCAACTGGCGCTTGGGTTAATAAGTTGACTGCTGAACCATCCCCCGCCAAGAACATTTGCGAGGAGGCGCTGGTGGGGGTTGGTATGAGCAGGAGGTGGGCCGACAGCGCGACTGAGCCTGTTATCTAAGTTGACGGCTTGTGTAAGTTATTAACTCATTGCATTACTTCTGCGCGAATATAATTCGTTTTGCTGATATCATTTGTCTTCTTTTGTGCAGTAAGCAAGGAGTATGTCCACACCGCCTATGATGAGCATATGGAGGGTGGCTCTGTCGCGCTGGGCGCTGGGGAAGTTGGCTTCCCCGATCGCTTCGATGACATGTTCATTCCTGTTGATCTGGGATTTTGCTTTGATGGCGACGCGCCTGGTAAGCCTTTGTACTTATGCTTATGCCTTTATAATACCAAATTTGGTTAACATTTCTGTTGCACGTAATGTAGATGCGCTTGAGAACTACGAACTGGAGCTCGCGGAAGAGGAGGAGGAGGAAGCTGAGGTGCCACAACTCAAGCGTAAAGCTAAGGGGAAAACTGGCGCAGGGGCCAGTAAAAAACAGAAGAAAAATGATGCCCCTGTTGCTCAGGATCCTCCTATTCAAGCGAAGGGACTTGAGAAAACCCAGGAGTTTACCTCCAAGTTTTCCTTGTCTTCTTTGCCTCAAGGTGTGGGCAGACCTCCTGTCCACACGAGGTATGGTGCCACCACCTCCTCCCTTCGCGCGGCGGGAAAGGGAAGCGGCGCTGCGCCTGCTGTTTCCTCTTTGACAGGTATACTTTGTTTATACTTTATGGTTTTATGAGCGCGATTCTGATAAAATTATTAATGAATCTTTGCTCACTCAAATGTTTGTAGAGCCGGCGACCTTGGTGGATCAACCTCAGGCGCAACAAGGTACCGAGGCTGCGCCGGAGGTTGCTTCGAAGTCCCCTGTTTTACCCTCAAAAAAGGGGAGAATGGACTTCATGGCGATGTTTAACTCGCGAACGGCGGTGCGCCAAGGTATGTATTGCGCTTTTATTTTCTGACTTTTTTCTTTTAGATCAAGTCATGAACCATTTCTCTTTGTTGATTTTTTCATAGGAGTCATAGCTGGCGTACAAGCTGCTGGCGGCACTGCTAGCGCCGGTGCCAGCGCCGTTGGTTCTGTTCCTGCTCCTGCAAGCGCTGAATCTCCCCTCATCGGGATTACTAAGGAGCAGGAGGCCGTTTTACGCGCTGATCTGGCGGCGTCGAGGCCTCCCTCACCTCCTCCTGCGCGCAGCCCTCCTCGCGAGACTGGTTTTGATTCTTCCAGGTCGCAGGAGAAAAGGCCTGTTTCAGAGGAAGATAAGGAGGTTCAACTTGAAGACTCCGACGGCGGCCGCGCAAGCTCTGTAGCGCCACGAGATTTCGCGGCGCAGTCTTCTCGTGGGGCTGGCGCTGACTTTTCTGCTTGCTCCCCGCAGGTATAAGTTCGTTTTGCTCCGCTGCACGGACTTCCATATTAGTGTTTAGATGACTTAGAACATTACTTTGTGTTTGCAGGAAGCCGATCACATTTACCGCCCGAGATGGAATATTACTGAGGATAGCTCATTTCAGTCCATGGGTGTGTGTGAAGACTTCTGGGCTCATTCTGTGCCTCCAGCTAAAAGGAGGTTTCAGGAGAACCGCGCTCGCGTGGACTTGCTCAATGACCATCTTTTCGCTGGGTCGGCTTTCTTTGCTGCCTCCCAAGAGCTTCGCTATGATTACGTAAAGGTACGTGATGCTCTTGTGGAAGCCAAGCAAGAGGCTAAAGTATCTGCTTGGAATCTTTCTGATGCTCGAGAGAGAGCTGAGAAACTCCAAGCAGAGCTCAGCGAGAACCGAGCAAGTGCCAACGCTGCCTTCGTGAAACGCGGGCATGAGCTACAGGCTGCGCGGGAGAAGCTACAGGCGGCCGAGGCGGACGCGGCCAAGTACGCGCGGCGAGTGCGCGACTTGGAGCTGGACGCAGAGGCGCGTGACCAAGCTCTTGTGCAGTCTATCACTGACAAATCTTCATTGGAGAGTGAGGTTGCGCGCCTGAAGAAGGAGCTTGAGGCCGCGCGGGCAGAGAAAGATGAAGCCTTGGCGACGGCAGCGTCTAGCCAAGAAGCACTCGATGCTGCGCGAGCGGAAAGGGAAGAGGCCTTGGCGGCAGCAGCGTCCGACAGAGAGGAGCTGAATCAGACCAAGGAAACTGTTGAGTTGTTAAACTCTCAGATTCCTGCTCTTGAGACGTCTGTTTCTTCCCTCGCGCAGGATCGCCAATGGCTAATCTCACAGGGTATGAATCGTTGTGCTTTTGCGATGAAATACTCAGACGAGTTTCAGACCCTTGTGATGGATTGCAACGCTGCCTCGCGCTTGGTGGGTCGAGCTGAAGGGTTTAAGGATGGCTGTGAATATAGCATGCTGAAGAAGAACCCATCCGACTACCCTTATCAGCTCGACGTTGTCTGCGCAGACATGGCCGAGATGGGGGAGAAGTATTTGAATACTCCCATTCCCATCCTTGAGCAGGTATTTTAACCTTAATGAGTTTACCTTGACTTATTTTCCTAGTCTTTTTGTACTCATGCTTTTTCTTATGATTTGCAGATAGTCGCGCTTGCTGACCAGCCCGATCTCGGCGCGCTAAAGAAATTACTTGACGAGTGTGAAGGGGCTGGTGGCGGCGATGATGGCGCGGGGAATGCTGCCCCTGCTAGCGGCTCTGGCGTGGCCAAAGGACCCGCTCCTGACACTATTGTGATAGAAGACGACTCCATTCAGGACGAACAACTTGACTATGGTCAGTTTGGAGATGACGAGGAGCGGGCTGCGCCAGATGCTGAGGGAGGTGATGAGGGCGATGAAGAGGCTAACGTCGATATAGAGACTTGAGAAGCCCCTCATGTTTTTTTTTATTTGCAGTTTGTATCTCATCATTTTGTAAATTTGTAAACTTCAATGCTTTGGAATGAAATTTTGTTTTCCCTTTATTCGCATCTTGCGCATTCCCAATTCATCTCTTTATATTGCATGTTTGCTTGTTGAATATAAGATATGCTTGCACGTTGAAATAAGAACAAGGTTGTAAGGAAATTATTTTACTTAATCCTTGTCATATTGTAAGTGATTTTGCAATATCCTGATTATGTTGACACATGCCTTGGCGTTTCATTATTCCTCTTTTGCGCGATGTTATCGCGCATTTATTATAGGGAATTATGAGTTTTTTAGCCTTTACGTGTCAGTATGTGTTACTCAGATATCCATTACAATTCCATGCGCGACCTCGACCTGAGACCTTAACAACTATGTTTTGGCATGTGCTTTGCCTTAGTTGTGCTTAGGAATTTTTATGGTCAGGCTGCGCAGCATGTAGGATGGATCTTGTGAGTGATTTGAGCTAAGGCTCGTATTATTGGGCTAAGGCCCTAAGCTAAGGCTCTTATTATTGGGCTAAGGCCCTGACGTTTTAGAGTTAAAACTCGTTAACGCGTTTGAGCTTGAAGCTCGCGCATGTATGTTTTACTTCGTTTTATTTTTGTTTTGATGTCAATACAATGTTGTCATATTGCTCAAAATTAATAAAGGGAAGTGTGAAACATGTATGCAAAAGGTAATAGAACAACATTAAGAGAAGATAGCGCGTATCATTATTCATAATGGCTTAAGAAAGCCTTGATTACAAACTTGACAATTTTTACATGAAACATTTTCTAAGCTGCGCTGCGTTCCATGCGCGTGGGATCTTCTTTCCATTCAAATCTTTTAAAGCGTATGCGCCTTTTCCCAATTCTTCCGAGACTTGATAAGGTCCCTCCCAATTGGGGGACATCTTTCCCGGGGGTATCGCGCGGCTAGCTTCATTGTTTTGAAGGACAAAATCATTCTTCTTGAAGTGGCATTCTTTCACGCGCTGATTGTAATATTTTTCCAGTTTTTTTTTGTATTTGGCTTCACTGATGATAGCCGCCTCTCTGCGCCCTTCAAGTAAGTTGAGATCCAACCTCCTTTCGCGCTCGTTATCAATCTTGTTCATCATGAGCACTCTATGGGATGGGCATCCAATTTCTGCTGGAATCATAGCCTCCGTTCCATAGGTTAGGCTGAACGGGGATTCGCCATTGCTGGTTTTGCTTAATGTCCTGTGCGCCCACAGGACATTAGGTAGCTCTTCGACCCAAGAATGGGATTCTCCCTCCAACCTTTTCTTCAGCCCATTTAGCAAGCTTTGGTTCGCGCGCTCCACTTGGCCATTCCCCTGAGGGTGGTATACTGAAGTGAAGATTTGGTTGATGCGCAATTCCTTGAGCCAGCTGGATATCTTCCTGTCAGTGAATTGTTTGCCATTGTCGCTCACAATTTCCAAGGGCAAGCCAAAACGGCATATGATGTGGCTCCAAATAAATTGCTTCATCGCCTCGGCTGTGATTTTTGCTAGTGGCTTGGCTTCAACCCATTTTGTGAAATAGTCTACCGCCACTACCAAAAATTTTACTCGCCCTTGCGCTTGCGGTAGGGGACCCACAATATCGATTGCCCATTTGTGGAAAGGCCATGCGGAGGTCACCGGAATCAAGTTGTTCTTTGGCCGCATGGTGTTTGGCGCATAGCTCTGACACGCTTTGCATTTTTGGATCTCTTTTAACGCGTCCAAGTACATGCCTGGCCAATAGTAACCTGCGCTCATTGTCTTGGCAACCACCATGCGCGGGCCAGCATGTATTCCACAGATTCCTTCGTGTATCTCTCTGATCACATAGCTTGCTTCCTCAGCATCTAGGCATTTCATGAGCGGTCCAAGATAAGAGCGTCGATATAATGTACTATCAAGCAGTTCATAGTTCTGCGACTTGTGTCTTATCTTCCTCGCCTGTGCGCAATCGTCCGGTACCTTTCCCTCCTTCAAGAATTCCATTATTGGAGTTATCCATGATGAAGGTGTTGTATGAATTACAAGGACAGACTTCGCTCCCACCGACGGGTTGCTCATTACTTCTAACCTGACATTTTTGCCAAAGTGATCGAAGCTGGTTGATGCCATCTTGCTCAGCGCGTCGGCAGATTTGTTTTCACTGCGCGGAATATGTATGATTCTGAAGCAGTCAAATTGCTCGATGAGCTTTTTCGCCTGCTCTAGATACAGAGGCATGGTGTTCTCCTTGGCATCATAGAGGCCATTGACCTGTGCTGCTACCAAGTATGAATCAACATGGGCCTCTAGCTTTTTAACTCCGAACTTGTGCGCGATGCGCAGGCCAGCCAGCAGGGCCTCATATGTGACATCTGCCCCGATCCGACCCGACCCAGGTACCCGTTTCTCTGACCCGATCTCTCTTTTATTATTTAATATTTATACTTGTATTTTATTTTTAATAATAATATGTATTTTCCTTCCCGCCTTTCGTTTCCTTCCCGCTGTCCCGTCCCTCTCCTTCTCTCTTTCCGCCTTCTTTTCCCTCTTGTCGCCGTCCCGCCCTTAAGCCTTGCTTCCCTCTTTCTTCTAACTCTTTGCTTGTCCTTTGTTCCTTCCCGCCTAAGGATGTCTGCGCAGCTCCACACGCCAGACCCCTTACAAGGAATCCTGCGTGAAGACCATCTGTTCCTGCGTTACGCGAGACGAACGCTTCCCGCGACGCGCTAAGGATTTGTAGTTCCCTCGACGCGCGAAGAATTATAGTTCTTCCCGCGGCGCGCTAGGAATCTTAGTTCCTCCCGCGGCGCGCTAAGAAATGTGGTTCTTCCCGCAGTGCGCATGGAAATATAGTTCTTTCCGCGACGCGTTAAGGTTGTTTTTGTCTACCTTCGCGTTCGCGCTCTCTTGACCTTCTGTGTTTGCCTTCGCGCCTTAGCCTTCTCGCGCTGTACCCTTTGAGTTTTCTTGTGTTGAATCTAGCCGTTGCTTTTGTGTTGTCTTATCTTTTGAGCTGTTGACCTAATCTGCTTTATGTCTGAATAGTTACTTTCGGCGCTGCATGCGTACCAACCCCATTGGTTGGTAGATAAAGTGACTGACATTATCTTTTGAGATCTGCTTTTGCCAAGCTTTATCCAGTACCTTTATCTGAACTGCCCATGCCTTTTTACTGTTCGCTGACAGCTTTATCTTGCCCCCTGCAGCTGCCATATCTTTTGATATCTTTTGCTTTTGGAATCTTTTGCTTTTTGAGATCTTTTCCCCTTTTCTAGGATTGTGTTCCCTAGGGTTTCTCTATAAATAATAGCATTATTTTTCCTAACACATCACACACAAACACTTAATCTCTCCTGTTCTCTTGCTCCTTGCTCTCTGCCGTCTTCCTCTCTGCCTCCGTCGTCCTTCCTGTTCTTCCTGCTTTTCCGGTAATATATATTATAATTTACTTATTAATGATGCTAACTTATAATCAAGACTTAAAACAAATCATTAAAACAATAATCTTATTTATAGGTTAACTTGTGCTTGTTTAAAGTTGGTTCTTGCTTTATCTATCACCGCATCGTTTATCATGTGAGTTATCTCGTATCTAATCCCTTTTTATTTTAAATGCTTTGGGATGTTCATGTGTTCATACAAAACTTGAGTCTTAAACTTGTTTATGAACTTTAGTCGCGCAGTATCCCATGTGTTGAGGACGTTTACTTGGCTGTTTATTTGTATGTGTGTATCATTAACCGCTTTGTTCGGCCTATTCCGCAGTTCCGTTGGTACCATTAGTTGAACACGGGAGACCTATCGTTTACGGTTTTCTTTGTTTACACTTGCACAGATGTTTTCTCGTTTTTATGCTCAATTGGGAGCATGGATTGAACTATGATCTATGAACTATCTTAGGCTTGATCACAATCTGATTACACCCTTGTTAAACTCTAGACATACACGTGTTGCGCGCAGATTTACTATGATTATCTATGATTATCTATTAAACTTGATTTCTCACCAACACGCAAGTGTTTGACGTTTATTTTAACACATGTTCAGGTTTGCAGTAGCTGTTTTGGAGCTTGTGGACACGTAGGACGTTTTTACTTTTGGACCTAGAATTAAAATGTATCAAGACAAGTTAATGTTGTTTGAATGTTATAATTTATAATATATTGATTTATGTTTGATTTATGTTCTTTATTTTTCCCGCTGCGCGTGCGCGATAAAATGTGTATTAATAAATATTGACACCAATAGTGTCGCGAGTAATGAAGCAATATGTGGCGCCCCGATGTATAATCCGCCTTTGGTCGGGGTGTTACAGATTGGTATCAGAGCTCGTTGACTTTAGGATAGGTGGTTAGACGTAACGGCCTAGAATACCTAAGAGTCCCTTCTCGCGCATGAGAGAAATCTCATGTTTGCGCGCTTATTGTTAATTACTCGTTATTTATGAATATGCTCGCGCTTGCGCAGTATATGATTTTATTCCGCGATATTTCGACTTTTGTTGAATTTCGATTTTTATTGATTTTACTTACATATTCGTTTGTTGGGGTTGAAAATCCGAAAAGTCATGGTGATACATGAATAGTTGATTTTCAATTTCCATTTACGATTATGTTCTGAGGTTGGAGACTTGAAAAGTCATGGTGATACATGAATTGTCAACCTCCAATACTCATTTTCTTGTATATTTTATATTGAAGATTGGAAAGTCATGGTGATACATGAATCGTCAATCTCCAATACCCGTTTACTAGCTATTTTAAATTGAGAACTCGGAAAGTCACGGTGATACGTGAATTGTCGGTTCTTGATTCGAATTTGTTACCTTTATTAAGTCTGCATTTAGGATCATTTATTTTACTTTAACTCTTGATAGTATCTAACTCCGTGAAACCAAGCTTTATAAGATTAAAACTTTGCGCTAAAACCAAGATATTAACTAAAATTAAAATTTTTATAGAATGCCTCCGCTATCTCGCCGATTTCAGAGAAGAGAAGCCTCGCGCATGCGCAGACAGCAACGTTCCCAGGAAATGGCCGCCGCAATAGCCCAAGCTTTGAGCCAAAACAATGCTAATACCTCCAGTTATAACATTAAGTCCTTTAATGCGGGTAACCCTCCGAAGTTCACAGGTCTTGAAGGAGCCACCGTGATGCTCCAATGGCTTGAGAAGATTGAAAACACTTTCCTCCATACCCAATGCCCCTCAGAAAGACGAACCCTATATGCTTCCAGTGTCCTGGAATCCAGAGCGCTTACATGGTGGAATGGAGTAGCTCATGCGCGTGGCGCAGAGGCTGCTTCTAGCATGACATGGGAGGAATTCAAGGAAATTCTTACGCGAGAATTCTGCCCTCCCAACGAAGTTAAGCGCCTGGAGGAGGAATTCTGGAACTTGAAGCAATACAGCGGTGAAGCGCGCGAGTACGCGACGCGCTTCCACGAGCTAAGCTTACTGGTCCCTCACCTTGTTACCCCCTTCCCGCCGAGCCATCGAGAAATTCCTTGGGGGTCTCCCCATGGAAATTCAAGATTCTGTATGGGCCAGAAACCCAGTTACCCTCTCTGACGCCATCGAATTGGCCGCTGTGCTCAGCGACAACCATGTCAGAGCAGGAACCCTGTTCCTGCGGGGAACTGAGAAGACCAAACCCACCAAGACTGTCCCTGAACCAACAGAAACCAAACCAGAACCCTCAAACCATAACCAGAAACGTAGGCGCAGACAAGCCTATGCGCTTACCAACCCGCCCATTGTCCAGCAACCCGCTTACCAGCCTCTAGCATACGCCCCTCAACCTCTGTCAGCCTACCCAACACCTCCTATAGGCCACAACTATGCCTTAACCAATCCAGCACTTCCTGCCCCGCCAACTAAGAAACCTTACACAGGAAACCAACCCTTTTGCCCAACCTGTAGACTTCATCACCCACCTCAAGTCCCGTGTCGACAATGTAACCGATGTGGCCGCGTAGGTCACTCCGTTGAGTACTGTAGAACCCCTCCCTCCAATCCGATTGCGCCAACACCACCAGCCTACCCGCAGAACCCACAGCCAACTTACCAAAACCCACGACCCAGATCGTGCTTTAACTGCGGTGATCCAAGTCATTTCCGGAACGCGTGCCCAAGGCTACAAGTTCAGATTACTCAAGCGAATCCGGTGAACCAAATTTCGAACCAAGTGACGCGTGGCCGAGCTTTTAACATAACCGCGCACCAAGCGCAAGCGAATAACGACGTAGTTAATGGTACATTTTTGCTTAACGGATTTTATGCATCTATGCTTTTTGATACTGGCGCCGATCGAAGTTTTATCTCTCGCGCCTTCGAGCAGAAGCTTGCGCGACCGCGCGATGACTTAAAAGAAGATTTTTCAGTTGAATTGGCTAATGGCGAAACTGTTTTAATAAACTCGGTAATTAAAGATTGCACGCTTAACCTTAACGAAAACGATTTTCTAATCGACCTCATCCCCATGCCTCTTGGAAGCTTTGATGTTATTATTGGTATGGACTGGCTCTCGAAGAATCGCGCCGAAGTTATTTGCGCCAAGAAGTTGATTCGCATTCCTCGAGAAAATGGTGATCTTCATATCTACGGCGAAAAACCCTCCAGTGGTCTTAAACTTATGTCTTGCGCCGAAGCCCAAAGACTCATGCGGAAGAAGTGTATTGCATTTCTAGCCCATGTGGTTAAACCCGATGAAGGAAAGAAGCTTCGCGATATCCCTGTTGTGCGTGATTTTCCTGAAGTTTTTCCTGATGATCTTCCTGGTATCCCTCCCGCTCGTGAAGTCGAGTTCCGTATTGATCTTGTCCCTGGTGCTTCCCCCGTGGCTAAATCTCCTTATCGTCTTGCACCCGCTGAGATGCAAGAATTGGCCAGCCAACTTCAAGAGTTGACTGCTAAAGGATTCATTCGCCCTAGCTCTTCGCCCTGGGGTGCTCCGGTGTTGTTCGTTAAAAAGAAAGATGGATCGTTTCGCATGTGTATTGATTACCGCGAGTTGAACAAACTCACCATTAAAAACCGGTATCCCTTACCGCGTATTGACGACCTCTTTGATCAACTCCAAGGTGCCTCCTGTTTCTCGAAGATCGATCTCCGTTCTGGTTATCATCAGTTGCGTATCCGCGATGAAGATGTTCCGAAGACTGCTTTTCGTACTCGTTATGGCCATTTTGAATTCTTGGTCATGTCCTTCGGTCTAACCAACGCACCCGCCGTTTTCATGGATCTTATGAATCGGGTGTGTAGGCCTTTCTTGGATAAATTCGTGATCGTGTTTATCGATGATGTTCTGGTGTATTCTAAGACCAAGACCGAGCATGAGCAACATCTCCGATTGGTATTGCAAAAGCTTAGAGCCGAGCAACTCTATGCTAAGCTTTCCAAGTGTGAATTTTGGTCCGATGAAGTACAGTTTCTTGGTCATGTTGTAAACAAGATGGGTATTCATGTCGACCCATCCAAGATTGAAGCAATCAAGAACTGGATTACGCCATCCTCTCCTTCTGAGATCCGTTCCTTTCTGGGCTTAGCTGGTTATTACCGGCGTTTCATTTCGAACTTCTCAAAGATCGCTTTGCCTTTAACAGCTCTGACGCACAAAGGTAAACCGTATATTTGGGGCTCGAAGCAAGAAGAAGCCTTTCTAACGCTCAAGCGTTTGTTGTGTGAAGCTCCTGTTCTTGCGCTACCTGAGGGTAATGATGATTTTATCGTGTATTGCGATGCATCCAACCAAGGTCTCGGTTGTGTTCTTATGCAACGAGGCAAGGTTATCGCTTACGCATCAAGGCAACTTAAGGTTCATGAAAAGAATTATACAACTCACGACCTCGAACTTGGTGCAGTTGTTTTTGCCTTGAAGATCTGGAGACACTACCTTTATGGTACTAAGTGTATCCTCTACACTGACCATAAAAGCCTTCAGCATATCTTTGATCAAAAGGAACTTAACATGAGGCAACGCCGATGGAACGAACTCATCAGCGATTACGATTGTGAGATCCGGTATCATCCTGGTAAGGCTAATGTGGTAGCCGATGCGCTCAGCCGAAAACCCTGCCAACTTAACTGTATCTTGCCGCGCACCCAGCTTCACTTCGCGCCGATTCAAAGCAACCTTGAATCGCGTATTCGTGACGCGCAGCGCGCATCCATCAGTAATGGTAACCTTCGCGCCGAGTTAGCGTGTGGCGCGGAAGCACTCTTTGTCCCTAATCTGAGTGGAATTCTCTGCTATCTTAATCGCATCTGGATCCCTTGTGATGAGAATCTTCGCGCTGATATCCTGAGTGAAGCGCACAAATCTCGGTATTCTATTCATCCCGGCGCTGATAAGATGTACAAGGATTTGCGCATAACTTATTGGTGGCCCGGTATGAAAAAGGATATTGCTGTGTTCGTAGCTAAGTGCCTGACTTGTTCTAAAGTTAAAGCTGAACACCAACGCCCATCTGGTTTGCTCGAACAACCAGAAATTCCTACGTGGAAATGGGAAGGTATAGCGATGGACTTTATTACCAAGTTACCTTTGACAGCAAGCAAACATGATAGCATCTGGGTAATAGTGGATCGATTGACTAAATCTGCTCACTTTCTGCCCATTCGTGAAAACTACCGTGTTGAGCATCTCGCGCAGCTTTATGTCAAGGAAATCGTCTGCCGCCATGGTACTCCTTTGAGCATCATATCCGATCGCGATGGCCGTTTTATATCTCGCTTTTGGAAATCTCTCCAATCTGCGCTAGGAACTCGCTTGGACATGAGTACTGCATATCATCCTCAGACTGACGGACAGTCTGAGCGAACTATTCAAACTCTTGAGGATATGCTCCGATCTTGTGTTCTTGATTTTGGAGGTAATTGGGATTCACACCTGCCTTTGATCGAGTTCTCTTATAATAACAGCTATCATTCCAGTATCGGTATGGCCCCATTTGAAGCACTTTACGGTCGTAAGTGCCGCTCCCCGATTTGTTGGAGCGAAGTGGGTGAAACTCAAATCACAGGACCCGAACTTGTTCAAGAGACAACCGATAAAATCGCCAAGATCCGTGATCATCTGCTGACTGCCAGAAGCCGACAGAAGAGTTACGCAGATCGTAGGCGAAAGCCTCTCGAATTTCAAGTTGGTGATCTTGTTCTCCTCAAAGTGTCGCCCTGGAAAGGTGTTGTCCGCTTTGGGAAGAAGGGTAAGCTTGCTCCTCGTTATGTTGGTCCATTCAAGATTCTCGCGCGTGTGGGAAAAGTTGCCTACAGACTTGACCTGCCGCTCGCGCTCAGTAATGTGCATCCAACGTTCCATGTTTCCAATCTCAAGAAGTGTCTAGCTGACGAGAACCTTCACATTCCACTTGATGAAGTTCAAGTTGATGAATCCATGCATTTCATTGAGAAGCCTGTTGAGATTATGGATCGCGAGGTTAAGCAAACCAAGCGCAGTCGTATCCCTATCGTGAAAGTTCGCTGGGAGTCCAAGCGCGGAGCCGAGTTTACATGGGAAAGGGGAGATCAAATGAAGATCAAGTACCCGCACCTGTTCTCTGCGCAACCTACTTCGAGATAAATTTCGGGACGAAATTTCTTAAAGTAGGGGAGACTGTGACATCTGCCCCGATCCGACCCGACCCAGGTACCCGTTTCTCTGACCCGATCTCTCTTTTATTATTTAATATTTATACTTGTATTTTATTTTTAATAATAATATGTATTTTCCTTCCCGCCTTTCGTTTCCTTCCCGCTGTCCCGTCCCTCTCCTTCTCTCTTTCCGCCTTCTTTTCCCTCTTGTCGCCGTCCCGCCCTTAAGCCTTGCTTCCCTCTTTCTTCTAACTCTTTGCTTGTCCTTTGTTCCTTCCCGCCTAAGGATGTCTGCGCAGCTCCACACGCCAGACCCCTTACAAGGAATCCTGCGTGAAGACCATCTGTTCCTGCGTTACGCGAGACGAACGCTTCCCGCGACGCGCTAAGGATTTGTAGTTCCCTCGACGCGCGAAGAATTATAGTTCTTCCCGCGGCGCGCTAGGAATCTTAGTTCCTCCCGCGGCGCGCTAAGAAATGTGGTTCTTCCCGCAGTGCGCATGGAAATATAGTTCTTTCCGCGACGCGTTAAGGTTGTTTTTGTCTACCTTCGCGTTCGCGCTCTCTTGACCTTCTGTGTTTGCCTTCGCGCCTTAGCCTTCTCGCGCTGTACCCTTTGAGTTTTCTTGTGTTGAATCTAGCCGTTGCTTTTGTGTTGTCTTATCTTTTGAGCTGTTGACCTAATCTGCTTTATGTCTGAATAGTTACTTTCGGCGCTGCATGCGTACCAACCCCATTGGTTGGTAGATAAAGTGACTGACATTATCTTTTGAGATCTGCTTTTGCCAAGCTTTATCCAGTACCTTTATCTGAACTGCCCATGCCTTTTTACTGTTCGCTGACAGCTTTATCTTGCCCCCTGCAGCTGCCATATCTTTTGATATCTTTTGCTTTTGGAATCTTTTGCTTTTTGAGATCTTTTCCCCTTTTCTAGGATTGTGTTCCCTAGGGTTTCTCTATAAATAATAGCATTATTTTTCCTAACACATCACACACAAACACTTAATCTCTCCTGTTCTCTTGCTCCTTGCTCTCTGCCGTCTTCCTCTCTGCCTCCGTCGTCCTTCCTGTTCTTCCTGCTTTTCCGGTAATATATATTATAATTTACTTATTAATGATGCTAACTTATAATCAAGACTTAAAACAAATCATTAAAACAATAATCTTATTTATAGGTTAACTTGTGCTTGTTTAAAGTTGGTTCTTGCTTTATCTATCACCGCATCGTTTATCATGTGAGTTATCTCGTATCTAATCCCTTTTTATTTTAAATGCTTTGGGATGTTCATGTGTTCATACAAAACTTGAGTCTTAAACTTGTTTATGAACTTTAGTCGCGCAGTATCCCATGTGTTGAGGACGTTTACTTGGCTGTTTATTTGTATGTGTGTATCATTAACCGCTTTGTTCGGCCTATTCCGCAGTTCCGTTGGTACCATTAGTTGAACACGGGAGACCTATCGTTTACGGTTTTCTTTGTTTACACTTGCACAGATGTTTTCTCGTTTTTATGCTCAATTGGGAGCATGGATTGAACTATGATCTATGAACTATCTTAGGCTTGATCACAATCTGATTACACCCTTGTTAAACTCTAGACATACACGTGTTGCGCGCAGATTTACTATGATTATCTATGATTATCTATTAAACTTGATTTCTCACCAACACGCAAGTGTTTGACGTTTATTTTAACACATGTTCAGGTTTGCAGTAGCTGTTTTGGAGCTTGTGGACACGTAGGACGTTTTTACTTTTGGACCTAGAATTAAAATGTATCAAGACAAGTTAATGTTGTTTGAATGTTATAATTTATAATATATTGATTTATGTTTGATTTATGTTCTTTATTTTTCCCGCTGCGCGTGCGCGATAAAATGTGTATTAATAAATATTGACACCAATAGTGTCGCGAGTAATGAAGCAATATGTGGCGCCCCGATGTATAATCCGCCTTTGGTCGGGGTGTTACATCATACTCAGCCTCGTTGTTGGTGCTCTTGAAATCCAACCTGATTGCATAAGTATACTCATGATTCTCTGGATCCACCAGTTTGAGGCCTGCGCCGGACCCTTCGTTGTTTGAAGCTCCATCAGTGAATAATCTCCAAACATTTTCTTCATCATTGGCTCGCGGAGGGTCTACCTCGCGCTGAGCCTCTTCAATTTTTCCTTTGGGGATTTCTGCGATGAAATCAGCTAAGACTTGTCCCTTTATTGCTGGTCGGGGCTTATAGGCGATCGTGTGCTCTCCTAATTCCAGCGCCCATTTTGTCAGCCTTCCTGAGAGCGCGGGACGCCGCAAGACTTGCTGGATGTTGTAACCAGTCAGAACTTCAATAGGATGACCATTGAAATATCTATGAAGCTTGCGCGACGCGTGTGTTAGTGACAAAACTAACTTTTCCATGATGGAGTAGCGCGTCTCAGGATCTGTCAGCACCCGACTCACATAATATGTTGGTGTTTGGATTCCCTTGCGATCCACCAACAACACTGCGCCGATGGCGCGCTCTCCTGCTGACAGGTACAATGTCAAAGTTTCACCAGGAAGTGGAGCTGTGAGCGCGGGCAGATTTATCAAACATTCTTTTATCTCACTGAAAGCTTGCTCGGCCTCAGGAGTCCACTTGAATTGGCTTTTCTTTAGGCAATTTCTCAATGTGTTAACAAATGGGGTAGATTTGCTTGCATGGTTTGCTAGGAACCTGTTGATTGATACCAATCTACCATTCAACTTTTTGACTTCTTTCATGGTGGATGGCGAGGGCATGTCAAGGATGGCCTCCACCTTCTCTGTGTTCACCTTGAAACCATCCTTGGTGACCATTACACCTATAAATTTCCCTTCTTGTACGCCGAAAGTGCATTTGCTCGGGTTGAGCTTCATGTTTACTTCCTTTAGGCGCCCAAGGTTTCTTCGATGTCTTTGAGCATTTGTTTTTCCTCCCTGCTTTTGATCACCAAATCATCCACGTAGACTTCTAGGTTTCTTCCAATTTGCTCGTTGAAAACCGCATCCATAAGTCTTTGGTAGATGGCTCCTGCATTCTTCAAACCAAAGGGCATTTTTGTGTAACAAAAAACACCCTTGTCGGTTCTGAAGGCAGTCTTGTCCTCGTCTTGTGGTGCCATTTGAATCTGGTGATAGCCCTTGTAGGCATCCAGGAAACATTTGAGCTTGAATGGCGCCACAGAGTCCACCTTCGCGTCGATGTTTGGGAGGGGGTAACAATCTTTTGGACATGCTTTGTTGAGGTCCTTGAAGTCAATGCACATCCTCCATGACCCGTTGCTCTTCTTTACCATCACAGGATTGGCTACCCATGTCTGGTATCGTATCGGGCGGATGATGTTTGCGCGCAGTAGATCCTCAACTTGCTCATTCATGGCCTTCGCCTTCTCATCCCCCTTGACTCTCTTCTTTTGAGCAATTGGCTCTACAGACTTGAACGTGTTGAGAGAATGTTGCGCCAGGTCTCGCGGAACCCCAGTCATATCAGAATGTTGCCACGCGAAGACCGACATATATGTTGTGAGCAATCTTTTCATTCTCAACCTCGTGTCGTCTGATATCGTAGCTCCGATTGTGATTGTTTGCTCTGGGAATTTTGGGTTGAGAATCCATTCCTCTGGCGCGTTGTCTGCCGTTGGAAGTTTCATTCTCCCTTCCCGCGGTGTACTTGTCACTGCACACAAATGATCTCGGTATACAAATGTTACACCTGTTGGTGTTGGGAACCCCAACGCGCCGTGCGCTGGCGACGGTATGGCGTTGAATTGGGCAATCGTTCCTCTACCCAAGATCATATTGTGGCATGAAGTGGTGGGCAAGACCAAGAAGTTGACAACTTCGGCTCGCTTGTGTTTCTCATCCCCCATAGTTAGTTCAAATTGTATTTGACCTAGGGGATGAATGATTTCATTTGAAACACCAGAGATTGGTGCATTCACCATTTCGAGCCTTGCTTGGTCTGCTGGATCCAACTTCCTGAAACATTGCTCATACATGATGTCTGATTCGCTGCCAGTGTCCACCAGGACTTTTGACACTTCATAATGAGCAATGTGTGTAGTGATGACTAGAGGACTGCTGATAGAAGGGCCTCCCCTGGTTCTTGGGAAGATTACTTATTGCTCGCGCCAATCTCCTTGGACTTGCGCGCTTCTCTTTCTTGATCTTTGCCCTTGCCTTCCTCCCTCGGCTACACCGATTCTTTTGAACTTTTTGCTGGCTGAGGCTCCATCTGGTTGCTCATTTTCTGGTCTTGGGTTTTTCACCAGGTGAGCCAGCTTGCCTGATTTCACATCTTTTTCAATTGCATCCTTCAAGTGGTGGCATGCATCGGTGTTGTGCCCTGTGGACTTGTGAAACTCACAATACTTGCCACTGTTTGATGGTCCCTTATAGTGTAGTGGCTTGGGGCTTTTGAACTGGACATTCTCAGTGCTTAACACTTGTGAAGGCGTTTTAGTGAGGGGAGTCCATATTCTTGGCAGAGGTCTGTTAGGATCTCTGCCGCCTTCCCTCTTGTCACCCTCTCCGCGATTACGAATGTCTTTTTGGGGCTGGGGTGAGCTTGGTTGCGCCTGCTTTTTTGCGGGAGAAAAACTGGTTTGTTGCAACCTGGACCATACAGAGTTTTGTTTGCCCCTTCTTTCGTTGTTGCGCGGTGCCTCTGCTTGATGCCCTCTTTCTCTTGCTCTATCTTGGGCAATTTGTTTTTCATTTCGCGCGAAGACTCGCGATGCTTCCATTAGCTTGGCCCAAGTGGTTGGCATGCCATCTCTGCTCACGAGAGCTCTGCGGAGTTGATCACTGCGCGCACCTTGCAAGAGTTGCTCAGTGATACCTCCAATTGCCAGAGACTCCTGATTGAAACGAGTTATGTAGTCTTCAATCGTTTCATCATTCCTGCGCACGCAGTGCATGATGTCATCAGGGTCGCGCGTGTGTCTGCGCTGCTGTACGAAGTGAGCTTGGAACTTTTCCAATAGTTCTTCGAACCCATCGATTTGCCCAGTCGGCAAGCTTTCGAACCAGACACGCGCCGCGCCCGTGAGGCAGCGAGCAAACATGTGACACCATGTTGGCATCGTCCAGCTTTCTAGGTTTCCAGTGTTGTAAAAACCTTGTAAGAAATCGTCTGGATCTGTTGTGTCGTCATATTTGCCCAAACCACTTGGCATCTTGGTTTTGTGCTGAATGGGAGCCTTCGCGATGCGCTCAGTGAATTTTGAATGTTTCACCAAGATGGCTGGCCTGTATGGTGTGGTTACGTCCACTTGCCCTCTCACTGGTGGGCTGTACGGTGTGTACAGATCCATATCGGCTTTGGCTCCAGGCGTCATGTTCATGCGCGCGCGGAGCTGTGAGCCTCCTGCATGAGTATCTCGCGTCTTCCTCATGCTGTGCACTTCTTCATCACTAAACTCAGCGTGTTCAGTGTGAACAGAGTGACCATCTTCCGGCGCGCGCGCCCTTTTTGTTGTTCCTTGATTGGTTTGCTTATCAAACGCGAGCCTTTGTGTTAAGTCGGCTAACTTTTTGTGTTTGACCAGCTCATTGTACTTGTCCATTAGACGTCGTTGCTCGTTTATGAGCCATTCTTTAGGGTCATTGGTTTCATCTTCTGGACCCATTGGTCCTTTTTGTTTCGCGCCAGTAAGATTTTGGAACGTGAGATCGTCTGGAGGAGTTTCAGTCTGGCTATGAGGAGTTGTGATGAAGGGATGGTTACTGGTGGTGTGCGCAGAATCACGCGCCACCCTCAGAAACTGCTGTCCCTCATTAACATCCTCACGCTCAATATCCTCCAGAACTTGATCGCTGTTACGAACACCAGAAACCATGGTGAAGTTTTTCAGAGAGAACTGATGAGATTTTGTTGCCGTTGTAACAGGTGATGGCGCCAATGAAGAAACGTGGATCGGCTCACTGGTAGACGATCAACTTTCCTCGGGTATGATTATGCTATTTCACCGATGGTTCTCCGGAGTATGGATTCTTCCACCTACAAAATGAACAGCACCGTAAACTTACCCCTCAGAAAGGGACAGAGGGGTCCTCTTTGGGGTAACCCTCCGGTGTGAGAATAAGAGATTGTAGGAGAAGATAATAATCTGAGAGTGAGTAAGGAATTGGAATGTATTTTCTAGCTTGTTGTTGCTTACTCTTGCTTAGTATTGCTTCCCTCTCCTTGTGGAGGTGGTGTGGTATTTATAGTGCTAGGGTTTTCAATGATTGGGCTCAGATCCCATTAGGGCCTTTTTGGCCTCCTCCTATTGCTTTGCGCCACGTGTCCTTAGGACACCTGGTGCTTTTTCATTGATTATTCTCTGACCCAGGTATTTTACCTGACCCATGTGCAATCACGTGGTAGCACATGGGTTTTGCTGAGTTGTCCACCTTTCATTGGCAGCTGTCAACATCAGCATATTCTTATTCCTTAAAGGATACCTTCTGGAAGGTTGTCTGACGTGCACAATCAAGGTTGTCCTTATCCTGATTTGGATAAGGACAAGGTTGATTATGTGCATGTGTGATATGCGCCTATCCTGAGGATGCGCGAGGTCTTCTCTTATTTCTCACGCGCAGATGTTTCATGCGCAGATGTGATATGCACAAGCATATGTTATATGCGCCACGCGCGGATGCGCCACGCGCAGATGTGATATGCGTGAGCATGTATGATGCGTGAGCATGTGATATGCGCCACGCGCGGATGCGCCACACGCAGATGTGATATGCGTGAGCATATATGGTGCGTGAGCATGTGATACGCGTGAGCATATGTGATGCGTGAGCATATGTGATGCATGAGCATATGTGATATGCGCCATGCGCATAGGTTTTGGCTTTGTGCCTTCATAATATCTTGATTTCAAGCCTCTTGTCTATATCTTATGGGTTGACCCGCCTCGCTCGATGTTGAGGCGGGTACATACCTCTTCATAGTAGCTTATGACACGTGTAAATAAGTTTGGATTAGGTTGTTGTCTTAATCAAGATATTGGTCATTATAATAGTAGCTTTATCCACCTTATTCTTGAACTCTATGGTTGGTTAAATCATAATCAATGATAAAGACTCCCAAACAACCATAAGGGTGAAAAAAAAAGTATTGGAAAGGAGGAAATAGTAAAAGCGGGGTTAAAATTGACTCGTATTTACATATACATCGCTTATTAAAACTTCAGATGAAATGTCACTTCGTGTTTAAACTTTGTCATTGAATTCCCGTTAGTTGTGTTGCTTTCCCGGTTTCATGATTTGTGAGAAAATATGTTTGCTGTCAATAAAATTAAACACATACCTACGGTTGCTCATTGTTAATAAATAAATAAAAATACTTAACGAACTAAACGTATTCAATCGACTATTAACATGACAATCAAATATGAAAGAGAGGGAGTTCTTAATCTGCTATGATTCTCAAAAAAAAAGTTATTTGATTTTCTTTAAATAAAATTATTATTTAAAAATCCTTTCATACGTATTATCTTATAAAATTATTCATCAAATATATCACGTATAAGTTATAAGGGTAAGGTTAAATTGTGTAAAGGGAGACAAAAATAAAAAGTGTGAGAAGGATTTGTGGTCACACAAAAAACATCTTAAAAAAATAAAAAATAATAATAAAAAAATCATAACTCAATATATAAATAAAAAACGAAAAAAATTTAAAAACCAAAACATTTCCCCCCGTCATTCCGTTAAAAAAACCGACAAGAAGACACAATGCCAATAAAAAATGGTGCAATGCCGAAAATGAACAAACAACACAATGATAAACAAAAAATAACGCAATAGATTGCAAAATATAACACAATGCCAAACAAAATATGACACAATGTTGAGTAATATATAACACAATATCAAGAAAAAAAGACACAATCAATGACGAAAAAAACACACACACAATGATAAACAAAAAGACACAATAATCTTTTTCACTCAACATTGTGTCTTTTTTTTTAAAGCGAGGAAGACGATGAACACATTTTTTGTTTTTGTATTAAAATTTGAGTTATACTTTTTTTATTAATTATTATTTTTAAGAGATTTTTTTTACTATAATTCCTTCTCATTTTTTCCCTCTTTATATTTTAACTTGACCCTATTTTATAATAAGAAATATATTGTTATAAGAAAACGAACAATGTATATTTTTAATGATAGCAAACAACAATATAACGATGAATTTTTTAATGATATTTTATATGTGATTTTTGAACTCCCTTTTAAATTTCAAAGAATATGACTCAATTTGTGAACTACATAGATCAATAGATGAATGAGATACACACTAGTTAATGGGCTGGATAAACCAGTGTTCCAATTACAAGCCCATTGGGTCAAAACATAAATTTTTGGAATGTAATATTTTCTGCTTCCTAAAAATCAACATTATTATTTTTTTAAATATATAATAAGTACTATTATTATTAATTATTATTTACAATAAGTACAAAAGGTACCAGTTCTCTTATTTCCAACAATATATACATCACATGCCATAAATTTAATGAATAAATAATGCTCAAATAAGTTCTCTATTAGGCTTTACATACCACTTATTCGGTTTCTTCGATCTCTTCCACGATTTCATAAGTTTCCTTGGCGACAGGAGAAGTGAGCTCGGAAAGAGTAGGTGATCGAGTATGTTGATCCATGGAGTTGAGTTGAGTGACTATGCTAGATATCGGACTGTCACTAGGTGTTTGGTTTTGTTTCTTTCGCTTTTCCTTCACCTCCTTATGCCATTGCATTATCATATGCCTTGTTTGATCTTCTAATACCGCACTTTTATATGCTGAACCCATCTACATATTCGGAAAGTTCTAAGGATCAATGGATTGCATCTTATGCTATCTATATCAATTTAAGCTAAAAGTAATTCAAACGATGAAATGTCTATAATACTTTTGAAATGACGGTAGTTTTAACATATAATACGTCGATGATTCATCAACTAAAGTTTTTTATTTTTTACTTTTAAATAACTTAATTAAGTATTCATATTTTGCTACATGTGTAGTAAATGTTGGTATAAATGAAGGCACAACATGGTAATTTTAATATACGACGAACCTTAATAAAAAAAAGTTTATACTCGAGTGACATTTACATATATTATTTCTTTAAATATTATGAGAATGACGGACGGCCTGTGATTTATTTCATCGTGTTTTCTTAAAAATGTTTCGTAAATTGATACCCGACGGATACATAAATACACACAATAATGAAGAGAGAGACACACCTGAGTCACAAGAGCATAGAGTGGAAGAGTGATGTAGCTACAAATGACTTGAACCATCACCCTATAAACAACAATTTTAGATTGTGTTTAGTCAAGGCTCAACATTGTAAGTTTACTAACTTTGGTGGCAAAATCTCACATTCTTAAACTTTAAGACCAAAGTAGTTACATGGAATATCGGCATTTTAAAGTAGTTTTAAATGGAATAATTTAAAAACCTGGTTGAATAATTTACTTTTAATTTTATATAAATACAATCTTAACTCAAAAACTAACCCAAAAGTATATTAATAAGCATCACACATGAACAATGGTATGTTGATTCAGATAAAAAGTTTGTACTTTTTATACGAAATTAGTCAATTACAAAAGATGTAAATAAACCAACAATGGATTTGCATGATACAAAATTGGTTGATTAACGAATCGTCATTTACTGTGTTTACTCATTTAAATTTTATCCGCTATGTTAAAAGTCATTTTTAAAAATATGAGCTGCAAAAAATATCGAAAATCTCTTTGATTTAAAACCGTTTTTCCGGTTTAACCCGGTATTTAAAAACAAACAGGTGGTACAATGTTCTAGCAAACCATCCAAATATAAAGGGTTGAAGTACGAAAATCCAGTATAACTGGTTTAACCGGTTTTTTTGAAACATTACTTACATGTAATTCTTGAGGGTAATGAAGTGTTATGTAACTTACGCTAAGACTACCCTTGCTATAACAATAGGTGTAGTTTCATGGAAGCATGAATTTATCCCATATTGCAACTACATAATAATAATAATAAAAACACAAATTAATAACATTAAAACAAAGTCTACTCTATTTCCAAGTTTTGATAGAAAAACCTAAACCGAATAACCCTATCCAAAAAACCCAAACCCGAATCAAAGTAATTCAAGTTGGTTATGCGGTCTGATTTTTGGGTTTCGATTTAACATGAACAAACTTTTTGTTTTAAAACCTGATATTATTAGTAGTTTCAATCGAGTTCGGTTACGATATATTTAGTTTAGTCGATTATGATTTTTGAGGATGATTCAATAACAAGTTCGATTATGGTGTATTCTATTTGATCGATTAGTCGCTTCAATCGAGTTCCAGTTCAAGTATGGTATATTCTGTAGGACTTAACTGTTTAATCAATTATAGCATATTTAGTTTAATCGAGTATGGTTTAAATGATATTTGAGAACTGTTTAATCGTTCAATCGAGTTCGATTATGGTGTATTCTATTTGACTTACCTATTTATTCGTGTATGGTTCAATCGATTAGGATTTAATCAGTTATGGTATATTTTATTTAATCGATTATGATATTGTAGCTATAAATCTAACTTATAAGTTATAACCCAACTTGAAAAAACCATGAGAAATTTGGGTTGGGTTTCAAGATTAGAACTATGAAACCCGAAGAACACCCCTAATAAATTGTATGTGTGAGATAACGTACCGTTACCCACACGAAAAACGCAAACTCAAAGGCATTCTGAAAAACATATAAAAAAACATAATTAGCGATAAATTTGCATGATTGTTGAGGAGATAACTGAATTTTAATTATTATTACCACAAAGAGTGTGTAGTGCAATAAAGTTAGGACAAAGTGAGGCTTGCTAAACCAGAAAAGATGATCATTAGGTGTAACCAATGGGGCTCCTATGGTCACCTTGTTTTGTTCCTTGAGTTGTAGCGCCATTCGAGCCACTATCACTTGTAGTTTGGTTCCGAGGACCAACACAATCTATAGCATTAATGCAACAATTAACCACTCGGGACAAAAGCGACGGAAATTTATTGTTAAAACAAATGTTTAAAATAAGGGTTATTTGATATTAATGATCTCAACTTTCACTTATTGGGCAGGATTAATCCCAACTTAGGAAATATTTACAAGCTAGCAGTCCTAACTTTGAATCTCATACGTATTTTTCACGTAATCAAAAAGCTAACGGGGCTACTTTTCAGTTAGTATGAAATTGCTATCGAAAAATGCATTCAAAGTTTGTATTGTATATAAACATTTTCTAAGTTAAGTGTGATCAGTCAATAGGTGAATGTTGGGATTATTAAAATCTAAACTCTTAGAATAATTCGTTTCGAATAGATTAGCGATGAGGCTTTTTGCCTCAGCCCAAAAGCGTCACAAACTATACTTTTGTGACGTTTGGGCCGTCACTTTTATCCGGTTTAGTAGTAGTGAGGATAGGTGATATATACTGATATACTTACAACAAGTGGAAGGAGTGCTACCCAGAAATACATATGCCAACCTAATTAAAGTACAAGACATCTTCTCAGCTTAATTCATAGTTATTTGCTAGAGTGCAATTGTACAAATTTGACAACTCAAGATATAATGTTAAAACTTTGTCAGTCTACACTATAGCTTATTTAGTAAACGAGCATAATCTTGAGCTTTACTTACCAAATTTGACTTGACTAGGCTCGAGAGCCTACTATTTGTTTAGATATAATAAGTTTTATTTTATATGGTAAGTATATTATACATTACAACTATTGCTATATGTACAGTTTATGATAAAGGTAACTAAATATTATGCATTTCTTTATTATAAATAGATTTATAATTATAATAAAGACATAAAATAATGACATATATATAAAAAATAATTAACTATTCATAATAATAAGCTAGTTGAGCCAATTTCGAGTTTCAAGAATTATTAACGATTTGATCTCTAAGTTTTTAATGTAGAACTTGAAATGAGACGAATTCAAGCTCTCTAAACTCGGCTTGAATCTTGTAAACCGCTAGTTTTAACGAGAGTTCCAAGTGTTTGAAAAGTGAGAAGTACAAGTTTGAAAATTTAAAATCCGCCGAGTTTGAGCTTTAGACTTAAGGTCACGAGTTCGAGACCCACTATAAGCAGTTTATTTTATATTTATTTTATTTTTTTTACACAAAATGAAAGTGCCACAAAATCTCATTTCCGTTTTGGGCCTCCAAAAATCGTTGAGCCGGCCCTGAATTCTTAAGGGTCGGAAATGTTAAAAAAAACGTAAAAGTTTGCATACCATGAACGTCGATAAGCATGAAGATAACAAGCAGAAACCACATCAAAGGACTGTCAAAATGACGAAACGGTTAAAACTTACAAAGCATAGGGGTTTGTTATGCAAATTAAATGATGTGTAGGAGTGTTAATGTAAAATTTCACCTTATGCCAACTACAACTTTGAAGTCATCTTCCAATGAACGTTGTATGTACTTGCGAAAATTGAAATAGTTGTTCGTAGATAAATGAGCCTATGATTATTAATAAAATTAAATAAATAAATTTGGAAATATAAATTTAAATGAATTTAAATTTATTATCATTTTCTATTAAGACACTCGTCTTTGAAAACTTCCAGTTTCATCTTTTAATATAACAGTTTATATTTATACTTACCGATATAAATCCATGACGCAAGGTGAAGTAGTCTACTTTAGCTACCGAATGAAAGAATTGCCTAAAGAAGCATTTCTGTTTCAACAATTTCATTTATATATTACAAAAACAAGATGAAAAAATTTTCTTAAAAATTGCGTAATTTTATTGAACTTACAATCCACAATACAATCGTTGTGTTGATTGGATCACTCATATGTCGTCTTCCAAATGTCGTTTGTCTTGTAAATCTAAATCGGTTGGGATCTGAAACAAGGGTAAACATATTATGCGTTACTATTTGTTATATTTTAAGTTATGTAATATTTTTTGTTAGTTCTTTTAAAGCTGGTTGTACATCCCTTACATATAACTTTTGCATATGATTATTTAGCATGTTAATGTGTATTATCGTTTTATAGAATTTGTTATATAATACCATGGGCCACCAAGTATTCGACTGTTCGAGTTTCTTGCTCCCAAGCCTTCCAACTCCTCATCTGTGTTAGAAAAATATCAAAAAATAAAATATTAACTTTTGGAAAAATTCAAGGTGTTAATTGCAAATTTGGCTTTCCGGTTATTTCAACATCGGTACCTCGCTTCTGTAAACTTTACATAGAAGTACCTACACTTTATAAAATGAACAAAAGGTGGAATAAGTTACCTTAGCTCTCCCTAGTGTGATGGTAACAACACTATATACTATTTGCATGATGGCCAAAACACATATGAAAGTGTTCAGTTGGTTTATTGCGCTCTCGGATATAAAAGACGTCATTCCCTGTGTACAAGAAAGCATGTTTGAGAACCACTGTTTCAAAAACTGGACCAGACCGTCTAAATTAAAGACCAGTTAGATAGCAAATTTAGTTGAGTCTGTTCAAACCACTTTCGTTTGAACTGTTCACATTAGTTAACGATACATACCAAGTAGTTAACTGGATTTCGAGGATTTATTTATTTTTTATTTTTTTGCTTATTCAAATCTTCATATTTTATTAAAGTTACAAACACACACCAAAAGATAAAATAATATATGTTTTGTTTTAAACTACTCACAAACAAACGAAGTATTAAATTTAAAATTTTTTAAAATACATGAGTAATTTTTAAAATACTCATGTATATTTAAGTTTGAAATTTGTTGTGACCGTCATTGGTTTTTTAAACAAGTCTAGCATGGTGGACCAGGTTTATAAGGTGGTAGATTTGATGACCGGTCTAATTATGAAAGCTATACATAAGATATTTTGTCTTATCGATACTTTATATTACATAATCAAAATACCTTTGAATCACAATAGCCGAATGAATTATAAGTAGAAGAAGGATTTAGTCTAATAAATACGTTTACCTTATATAATCAAATTACCTTTGAAGCACAATAGCCAGTTGAATTAGAAACCGAAGCTAGCAGTCTATGTTTTGGTCGAAACCATGTGTTGGCTTCAAGAGCTAGTTGTTCAAACCGAGTAGAGGTGGCATAATGGAGTTCATATGCTTCGGTTGTTTGCAACGTTTCCTCAGAGATTTTGCCACATGGAAGCATAGTATATGCAACGTCGTTCGGTATGCAAATTTTAGCGATTGATTTTTGCGTAGTCACAAGTATTAGTGACATCAATCCCAAAAGCATCAACACTACAACATAACAAACATACAAACACATGTTACATTTTTTAAAAATATTTCAAACAAATTAAAAAGGTGTAATGTGAAATTGTGAATAATATTTTCTGTGTATTTAATAACTGAAAGCCAGATATATTTATAGAGAGATTTACTATAAATAAAGAAGATAATAAAACGTCAATAATAACTATTATAATATTCACACTATATATAACACAATGAATAACAAATAAAGTTAAAGTGAAATGATGAATTAAATGATAATATAAACAATAACATATAATAAACTTGGCTAACAGTTTTGATTATATACGTGTTTTTACCTGATTTAAGCTTCTCAATTGCATCATACATGGCTGTTTTCCTATGTTCCTTAAGCCACTATATGAACACCATACAAATAAGCCAAAGGATGTTGTAAGTAAACCCATTGGTTAATATAACGTTAGAAAGATAGAATGAGTTGTAATTACACGTGACGTGATATTAAACAGATGTTCAATGACAAGTCCAAGAAAGATGAAGACGAAGCAAACCGTAGCAACCGCCCAAGTGGGTGTGTTTTGTAGAGAGTGTGTTGCTGCCATTTTTGCTACAAAAATAAGGGTGTGGATTGTTGAAGATATTTATTTATAAAAATGATGATAATGAGTGAATTTAAGAAGAAAAATTCAAAGTCGAGGTCAATACGTCAATGTATTTGCAATTAGTTTGATACTGACTAAGGAAGGTAGTGTGTAACATAATTCGTTAGATGCCATTCACATTTATATGGTTTTATATTAAATTGACATAAAATAACATCTCTTTCTATTTATAGAGATTTGTATGTGGACCTTATTGCCCTCTAGCATACCTACAGCCAGTGTTACAAAAATTCCGATTAGACACCGATTAATCCTCAATTAATCGTTAATCCTTACTTCACTGATTAAGTTTGGACCAGTCGGCTAATTAATCGGTCAACGGTTAAATCCGGCTAAAAATCGATGGTTTCCGGTGAGATTCTATCAAAAACCATCGGTTTCCAGCGAGATTCCAGCCAATTTCCGGCCAAAATAGGTTCCTGTATGTATAAATCTGAAAATTACATATAAAAATGTGTGTGTGTATAAAACTGAAAAATATGCATTAAAGTCCGATCCGATTAATCCCGATTAATCGCTAATCCCCACCCCACCGCCCGACTACCGAATAGCGATTTTTACAACACTGCCTAGAGCTAAGGATACTTAAACATGAAGTTGTTTTATTTACATGCATTGAATTATAGGCGCTAGAAAATATTTGAGACGGAACATTTCTTATCAGTCTAACATTACACCTAGAGGTGTTTAAGGTACTACTGTTCGTTCAGGTTTGATAGAATTCATGTAAGCATGGTTTGCGAGAAAACTAAACCGAACCGGGCAAGGCTGGTTGGTTGGGTAGGCCGGATTGGCTTCCCTTTTGCGTATGGCATTGCCACTCCCTTTGGCAGCATCCACTAATTCGGAACTTAATTTGAAAGCCATATTTCGACCCGACGTTTTCGGGATGCCGCTAATAACCAACGAATGGCAAGTGCTTTTCCTTGTGTGGATCCTATTTCAATGGGAACTTGATGAGTCGATCCACCTACACGTCAAACGATTAGTTTTGACAGTTTTCTAGTTTGGTCGAACTTTTTTAAGGAATCGTACTATTAGATCTTCGAAATTGTAGTAAACGGTAGGTTTAATTAAAAATTTTTAACACTTTTTAGTTTTTAAGTATTAAAGGGTTTTCAAAAAAGATCTAAAATAAATGGTAGCACGAACTCAGTTAAATTAATAATATATACGTGTGATAGTTAAATACTTATTTTTTATACGTGAAAAAAAAATATTTTACCTTTACTAAAGTTACATAGATTAGAAAAAAATTGCTTTTTAATATTTCAGCTAGTTCGGTTTATCAGACCGGGCCTGTTCCAAAACATAAACAAAACCCGACTCTCGTTTTAGTTCGTTAAAACTGGTTGATTTAGCACGGTTTGGACGATTCAGCTAATTTTAACAGATTTTTAAATATTTTATTAGACACGAATGTTTAGATTACATCGAAACAGAAGACAAGCGGACAACAAGTTGGTGCTGCTATCCCCTTTTGAATTGCAAAACCCAATCTTTTAAAAACTACATTAGCTGATCTTGAAGTTAGCTGATCTTGAAGTTATAACATTACTGACCCTTAGTCAGTAGTTGTGAGATTTATCAAGTGTGTTAAAAACTTAAAATGGTTATGTGACAATTAAAAGATATGTTTTTGATTGATTTTGATGAGATTACCATTTATAATACCTTCAGGTATAGGGTGGGGAAAGTGGAGACTTTTTCTAAGATTCATTAAACATGTCATCAAGAATTAATAAGGCTGTGAACTGACTCTTTTTCTCTTGGAAATTCGTTCGTTTATGACTTAAGTGATCATACAACCGACAACAAAAGATATTATTGTGTGCATATTTGTGTAATGTATAATGGAGAAAAAAAGGAAAGAAAAGAAAATCAATACGTGTGTACATCATTTTTTTAAACACTTTATCGAATTATAAAATAGTCACGGTTTAAGGGGGGGGGGGGGGGGGGGTGATATAAATAGTAGGTTTGGTTAGAAGTGCAGAAACCAGGTATTTTGTAGAACCGGAACCGGGTAGGAATCGGTTTTAGGTATGGTTAATAAAGTCAAAACCGAGTCAAGTGAAAACCGGGTCCGGGTATGATCAGGGGCGAAGCTTGGACGAGTCCCCCCCCCCCCCGAGGGCGGGGGGGGGGGGGGGGGCTCAAATTCTAAGTCAAAAACGGGTGAATTTACACTACGTATAAAAATTTTCAGACGAAAGCAGGTAAACTTACACCACCGCGCAAAAAAAAAAGTGGGGGGGGGAGCCATCCTGGGCCCTCACTAACCTTTGTCCATGGGTATGGTTGGATATTAACAAGGTTTTCATTGATCGGGTTTCCCAGGTTTTTTTGGGGATTCTGGTAGGGTTGGGCCGGGTTTTGACAGGGTAAAGGTGGAACCGGTTCTGGGAGGCGGGGGTGGGATAAACACTCCTTTGAGTCATTGAGTGTGGGAGCCTGTTTTCGGGAATCCCCCCCCCCCCTCGGGGATGTTTTTATTGTCTTTCAAGTATTTAAGTATGTCTAAGTATATTTTCGGTACGGTTGAGGTATGGTGGGTATGCTTGACAATACGAGTGCACCTTGATAAATACTCTCAAATGTCGGGGATTTCTCTTAGGGGGTGTTTGGTACAGAGAATGGAATTGCAGAGAAATGGAATAGAGAAATGGAATTGCAGAGAAAGGGAATTGGTCTGGAGAATGAGAATTGACTGTTCTGTTTGGTAGTACAGAGATTTCAGTAGAGAAATATAGCTGAGAATCATTTCTCTTGTTTGGTACATAGGAAATAAACAGAGAATTATATCAACTTTATCATTAGCACAAGTTCGGGTCAGATTATATGTTTAAAATAATATATGTGGGCTGTTAAAATGATATCATAACGGTACTTAGACTATAGGGTTCAGTTCTTGATCAAACGAGCCACTTAACTGTCGTTTCAGGGTATTTTAAGGCGCGGTTTTTATAATACTTTTATAGCTTCGTCAAAATACTTTTATACAAACAAAAAAGGATACCTAGTTGCTGGAAAATATGTGATAAAGTTCCAGGGTTCAATGGTTGCAAGACGAGTTGTTTTTCAAACTATTTCACATGGAAAATATTAACCGATTGGCCATGAGAGTGGCCACTGTTTTGAGGGCTGTTATAATACGAACTTAGCACATTAATATTCTTGATTATATCAGCATTTAGACTGTATATTTCTTGGTTAGTTCATGATTTTGTTTAGGTTACAATGATGTAACCGGTTTTTAAGCTTTATTTCATTAGGTAGTTGTTAGGATACCGGTTTGGGCTGTTAACACACGGGTTCGGGCCTTGGATTTGTTAACATGTAATGAGCATAAAAAAACGAATTGATACCTTCAATATGCAGACTCACACAAGATCAGAGGAGTAGAGAAAGAGAGCGTACCAGAGAAGGGGTGCCTTGGATTGGATTGGGATTCCAGTGGAGGTCAGAAGAGGCTGGAGAAAGAAGATGATTCCAGTGGAGGTATGCGATCGTTGAAGAGGCTGGAGAAATGGGAGAAATGAAAAGGAGGAAAATGGAGAAATGAAACCCTAGAGAAATCAATTCTCCGCTTTTTTTTAGAGAAAAGGAAATGGAGAAATGGAAATGGTTTATTTCCATTTCTCACATCTTTCTTTCGTAAACAAACAAGAGAATTGTTTTCATTTCCATTTCTCACCCTCCAATTCTCTGTACCAAACACCCCCTTAGGGAAGAGCAAGTGTGCTCGCATGGAATTGTTACTATAGTGGTTGAGGGGTCATGCTGTAAATGCTTAATGGTGTTGGTGGTATATAGGTTGTATATAGATAGAGAAATGTATGAGGTTTTTACATATCCAAACAAAATTTGAAAGGAAAAAATATATTTTTCAGTTATATTATAGACTTTAAATTTAAATTTAAATTTAAATGTTTAAATAGACAATAAATCATCAAAGGATGATCTTCTTAGGCTATGTGTTGTAGAATAACTAACCGGAGCTAGTTATCGCGTCACGTATAACAACTAGTTACTCGTTAATTTAAGCGTTATGAATTAGATAACCGCTACACTTTTAAAATAATAATTGAACTATATAAGCATTAAAACAAAAAAAGGTCTAGTGAGAAGATGTGTACTTTATTGATTCGTGCATACAATTAATTCATGGATTACATGTATAGGACTATGGATAGCTGTTATAGAGATGGCGAGAGTGGCCATGGCGCCACTTGATGAGGAGGCTAGTGCGGTTTGTCCACACAATGACTGAAAAGGCACCATCTACCCAAATAGGATGGATGGCGCCTCAACAACACACAACCATATATGTCTATGTATATATATAACGTTCAACGAATCTTCTAAATGGACTACTAGCTAAACTCACCACATTGAGATACACTCATTTTTCGATCCAGAGAAAACCCTCATCGAAGGCTAACGTCTTTTAACACTCGCCTGAAGACACAACAGTGCGGTGACGTAAAATCTGCTCAGTTCAAGGATCGTACTAGCGATCACAGTCTCTTGGCCTAGTCGCCCATCATTATCAGGTGCCGTCAAAACTAAATGATGGAGGCAACCTGGAACACCAAATCCCTCACCACTTGATTATTTATTTAATTATATTTTTTTTATTGAACACCCAACGAATCCTTCAAATAGACTGCTGAATAAATTCACCAAATCAGGATACGTTTGCCTTTCGATCCGAAGAAAACCTTCACCTAAGGCTAGCGCTCGTGCTAGCGCCCATGAACACCCGCCCGATAGCACGACAGTGCAGTAACCCGCTCAGTTCAAGGATCATTCTAGCGATCACTGTCTATTCGTCCAGTCTTCCATCATCACCATGAGCGGCTAAAAGTAAATGACAGACGTATGAATCGAACCTGGATCCAATGATTATTTAATGATATACCAGAGTCCAGAAGAATCATATTATAAAAAATTATTCTTTAAAAAAACCCCAATACTTTAGGGTTTCAAATTGACTCCATTTTCATTCTTCAATCCACTGCATCAATGGCGAGAGGAGCCTCAATCTCAAACCACCTCCAATTCCAAACCTACACCCGGCGGCGTACCTCGCGGCTCACCTGCCGCCGCCGCCGCCGTCTCGCCACCGGATCTTCAACCTTCACCAGCGGTAATAAAAACGAAAGCAATATGCTTAGGTTTTACACTGACGATGCTCCTGGCCTTAAGATCTCACCGACTGTTGTACTCGTAATGAGCGTTGTGTTTATCGGCTTTGTAACCGCTCTTCATGTGTTCGGGAAGCTGTATCGACGTTCGCCAGTCAAAGCTTGAAGGACTTAAGTTGACAAGTCGGTTTAATAGGATTAGTATGTATAAATATTTTGGGGCTTGTGTTGTGTGTCGACTTTGGATGTGTGATTAGTAGATATAGATAATTAATGTAATGAAATGTAATGTAACGAGTTGTTGAGTGAGTTTTATGTTGGAATAAAATGTTTATCAATTGTCTGTGTTTAGACTCTTCACCATTTGTTGATTGTTGTGTGATTTGTTACTTGTTTTGTGCAATTTGTACCGGTTGTTTATTAGACTGTTTGTAGTGGAACGTTTTGGGAGTGGAAAACGGTTCAAAACGCCCTAGGACACCATCACCCTAACACGTTTTGGGTACCGTTTTGGCGAGGACCGTTGTGTACACAATTCTGTGGAGGGCAAAGTTGGAATGATTGAACAATGATTGTGTGGATATTTTGCAACGACACCACTTTTTACAAAATGTCTCATTAATGACTGGGATGTCATGTGTAGCAAAAACTCTTATGGATGGAATGTTATGACTACACATGGTCTTAGATTTAGAGGAGTTAAGTAGTTTATGTATGATGTATAAATATCTTTGGCTTTAGTTAATCGGTCGTTGATGTTGAGATTTGAGCTGTTTGCATACTTTGAACAAAGCTACCGAACACATTGGTTTGGTACGAACCCTTTTTTTTAAACTCTGTTAGTAATATCACATTCATTCGTAATCATGGCTAATCAAGAGACAAAAAATCATATCAAGTTAATTCGTAATTAAGAAGTCATAATATTAAAACCGAAACATATAAAATGTCTAAAAACCAAAACATATAAGATGCCTAAGAAAACAGGTACTCAAGGGTGTTTAAGTGAGCTTTTAAGTGCTGCTTATTTACTTTTTGAAAAGCAAAATGTATTTAACAGAGCTCTTCAAAAAGTTTCAAAGTAGTGCTTTTAGAATATGCTGTATTTTTTCAAAAATCAAATAAGCAAATAAATAACATAGTTATGTTATCAAATAAATTAATACCCCCAAT